>NW_028186646.1:1659882-1714185 GCF_003343005.1 Rhea americana
TTTTTTTTTTTTTATGTTTTTCAGTTACTTCAATACATAAATTTAGATTTTGGGTTACTGAATACTGTTTGTTTTATCTAAAGCTATAACATTATTTATACTCATCTAAATGACTTAGCTGTCTTCAGTCTTCATTCCTCTTTCTTTGACAACTTAAACATTTTAAGCAGTATTACTAATTCCCTAGAGCTGAATTTATTTTGGCAGCAGTGAGTATCTTTTTTGGCAAAATCTTGGGATAGACATCTTTCTTAAGCAGACTGTCTAGAGTTTCATGCTGTGGACTAACAACAGGGCTGGCTAGCTTTCATAGCGCTATGATGCATATGGAATTTTATGTCAGTTCCCTCCCACTGAAAGAAATTGGGATTAGCAAGCAATTTCTGTGCCATCACTACCCAGTCATGTGATGCAGTGCTGGCCAGGCCTCCATGCTTGAGCTGCTTACTGTCTGTGTGCTGCTCAGAGCAGCAGTGTGGCCACCGCTGTTTTATATAAGTGACCTGGGCTGCCATCCATTTCGTGACCCCGTGGAACCACTCCAGGGTAGATTCTTCCAGTCATTTTGTTCATTCTCACGATGCTGTAGACAGACTGTATGTGAAATGTGACATGAAGTGCATCAATCATAGTTTTTTCCAAAAGTGCTTTTTTCATACTGCATACAGTTTGTTTTTTCTGTATTTATATCCTGAAATGCTTTCATAATGAAATAATTTATAAAAATATGCYGTATACGGCAAGGCATATTTAATTCTGTAATTGAAGTTTGCTGAGACAAAATATAGGCTGTTTATTAACATGATCATTCTTTTATAATTTCATATCTCTTCATTTTAAAAATCTCTTTTTTACCTTGTCCCATTTTTGTCTTAGTGCACATATGATTAGTGTTAGAAGATGCTGATGAATTCTTGTATTTTACCAAAACATAAAAAGCTTTAGCAATTCTAACACTTTTCCAGAAAGAAATTTTCCGCAGTTCCTGAAAGTGAGTTAGGCATTGGTATTTTTTACTTCATGTTGCATGTGTGGCATAAAATTGGGATTGCTGTTAGTCTACTCTTCACTGACTAGGTAGAAAACTGATATTATTGTCTCTGGCCTARTTTTTGTAAAGTTGTGGCCATGTGTTTTAGAACTAGCTCAGGTATTTCYATACTGCCTTGTGCTGTTTAGACATATTCTCAGTCCTTAGTGGAGGTAGCTGCCAGTTCAAGCTTCTTGTCAATATCTAGCATTCGCAGTATTCTGCAGCCATGATTTATCATTGTTTGTTTTCTTTCAAAAAACAGATGTAGACTTCATAGTTGCATATACTGCTTTAATTTGCCTGCATATCTGTGAACACACAGGAAGCTGTATTTGTACAGAGAAAATACAAGTTTAATTCAATGAACATCTAAGGTTAGAAATTGCAGACTTTTCCAGCAAAAATTAAAGTTTTAAAGTCCAGTGAATCTTTTCACTCCTTTATTTTGCAAAATTGTTTTTGCATGTTTATATTTTCTGCATTAAACATTTTARATAGTTAATGTCCTTTCTAATCTAATTAAAATGAGCTCTGCCTGCCAGGAAAGTAATTATTCAGACAGAAATGTTAGCATAATAATCATATCCTACCTCAGTTCACAAGTGGCACATCTGGAGGGATAAAACAACAGTTTTTTGAACTATAGTCAAAGAACTCATTGACTGGGAAGGTAAAGGAAAGAAAAATCATTAAAAGTTAAATTATTACATTAAAAATTAAAATATTTAATGCTATTTGTATATATATAATGTGTTTACACTGACAGTATACCTTTTATGATGGAAGATTTGGAACCATATCCAACGTGCTGTAACATACATCAATCTTATGAGTCTTAGAACYTCGGTGGGTACAAAAGCACTTGCTTGGCTGTATGTCATCAAAGATATTGGAATTTCCTGCATTTTAATGTATTATTTGTCTTAGTTTATTTTATTCATTAAACAAGTTTGAATCTTGTGTTGATTGCTGTATGATTTCAAAGAGTTAATTTCTGTGCTGGAACACTCTAGTTTGTACACTGATCTGTGACGCAGGGCTGAACTGAGCAAATAGGTTCCAGTTTAGTTGACACATGAACAAAGAAATGTAATGAATATGGTACAAAAAGTAATCAAAGCATGAAAACTATGTTTGTCCTTGAGCTTGATGACAAAGCAGTAGATCTAAAGGAGTTAATCTTGATTACCTTATAAGTCTAATTTATAGGAAAAATATTCCTAAGCTCTTTTTGAAAAGAAAGCTTACAGGGTGTCTTGGGATTTGAGAAAGTGGGGTACCTGACTATACATAAAGACCTTAAACAGATGTAAAAAATGTTCAAAAGTAGTAAGGGAGACAGATGTTAATAATTAATGTAATTATTAATAATTACATGTATTTTTACTCTTTTCCTGTAAATATATGTTTGTTTTGTGCAATCTAAATTATGCATAAATATTAGAATCCTTTGCAAAGCCACTTTCTGATCTGCTTCAACATCTGCGTTTCTCTGTAACTGTGAGCCAGTGCTTAGAAATTTGGAATCATGGGAATAAGGCTTGTCTCACTGCCAAAAGATGTTATGAGACGCTTCGTTCCCAGTAYCCCTCCATTCTTTCCTTCAAGACTGTTGATTTCATAGACATTATCCACTTTTACAGGCTTTCAAATAATCAGTGAGCTGTTTGGAGAAATATGCCAGTACGCAGTGCTGTCAATACCTATTCAATACCATGTGAAAGTTTAAAGGTGTTTAGCTATTTAKGTTCTTTTCTAGATAATGGAATGGTCATTTCTATAATTTAAATATGGATCRTCAAACTCAAATCTACAAATTCTTCATGAGTAGTTCTGGAAACTTGATGGCTTGGCATTGTGGAAACATGCAATCCCTTCCACATATGGAATTTTAGGTGCCCGTATAACTACAGTGGAAAAAGTGCAATGAAAAAGCATTAGACTGTCATATGTTCAGATTCCCATACCTTGAAGAATATACTATAAAATAAGTAATAAGTAGTGTTACTTAGAAGCTTATTGTTTAGCGTGAGCACAAGAGTGCATCTGGCCATGTTCCTTTATAGTCTCTTTATTAAGACTAAAGTTATTATAAGTAACAAATGTCTTGAGACAAATAAGTTAATGATTTATAGGTCTAAACAGGAAACTGTGCATAGACTACTTTCTTTAATTTATTAGAAAAATAAAACAATCTATCTCAACATGATGATAGGTCTTCAAAGTACTTGATGGAAACTGTCTTTGTTAATGTGTTTCTCTTCTCTTGAAGGAGTAATTTTCAATTCTTTGAAGTATCTCTCTGGATTGTGCATGAATCTCTTGCCAAGTGCAAAGATCATTTGACTGTGAAGAAAAGATCATTAAAAAGTATATATTAKTTTKTTWWWWWWWAACAGTGAAAATATGATGTTCAATATAATGGCAAATTGGATGTGAACTGAGAATAAGCRTGCAAAAATCCATTGGAAAAGGAATTTGAGAAAATATTTCTAATCACTTAGAGCTCAGTTAAGATTGAAATRTTCTTTKGTATATAAGATGATAAGTACTGTCCCAGCTGAAACCAATATCATCAGATGTGTGGCTATTAATTAATTATTCGTAAAAGCCAGAGATGATATATTGACCTTGAAGCAGGTAAGGGCCGAAAGATTTTGTGTGAATAAGAATATGTAGTTCTTAGCAGTGTGGCCCTGTCTGACAGATTCTTACAGTTATGATCAGTAATGGGACTGCTTGAATAAGAAGCTCTTCTGTAACTTCAAGATTCCTTAAAGTGARCTTGAAGTAAAGAACCAGCATGCTTACCTTGAGCACAAACGTATTCATTTTCTTGAAGCACTCTTTCACTATGGATTCATGGGTAACGTTAAGTCTGGACTTCAGCTGTTATTTTTAAGGGAAAATAAACTATTAGTTTGAAAACTGAAATAAAAACAAGTTTAACATGACTCAATAAAGYACTACCCTCTGATAGATGTAGTGGTGACTGACAGCACTGTAATGCTTGTGTCATGTGAAATCGTGAGTAGGAATTAAGGAATTAATTGATTTGAGTACGAATTGAAGGAAGTAATGTTAGAAAATGTGTACGACACTACCTATGTCTACAAAGAGATCGGGAAATGAATATATCAATACTCAAGATATTGGTGTTATGACAATGACAATGCTGGTTTTRTATATTGTTTTTGAAGGAAACTAGTTTCTGAATAACTGATAATGATGGTCATTTGACATACTGTATCAGAGATACACTTATGTGGTTAAGTTCTTTCATTAAAAAAATGGAAATATTCAATGTGTTTAAATAAGCRCAAATTATTATTTTGTTACAGATGCTGTCCTAGGCTTTGGCTGGATCAGAAGACATTCAGAAGGAGCAATGCGGTTTGGGTGCTGCCMCTCAGGGATATGTCTACTCATGTAACTCCTTCTGTCATGCAGAAAAAGTGTATTGTGGGTTCCCTCTATGGCAGCATAAAAGGATATGTTAGGGTATATATTTGTGTGCAAAYATTATTTCTCACTTCATGGGTTTGTTGGTGAATCTGGCGTGCAAGATGGATGTTACTGCAAGGCAAGCTTTTATAGATCAGAGGCTTCATCRTCTGTAAATAGTTTTTAAAGTGACTTCTACTGAAAGAACTTCTTACAAATATGTTTAAACAGTTTACTCAGCTGAAACAGACTGAATGTAGATCTAAATGTATTCTGAATTGTTTTACATAAAATTTGCATGCAGTTCTTTATTTCAGCTTGTCTTGGCAGAAGTCGTAAGTAGTTGAAGAAAAGCATACGTTCATTACCATACCCATGAAGTTGGTATTTACTGAAAATAGTAAGTGCTGTCCTGTACAACTAGTAGACTCTTTAAGGAGAAGCAAGTTAAATAGTTCTTCAGCATTGTGTCTGAACTAAGTCTCCAAAGGTATACAGGTAAAATTTAAAACTACCGATATCTTACAGGTCAGTAAATAYGCTCAAGGTTATATGTCATTCCTTATATGMAAATGTTTCAAGTGTCRTTGCTTGAAAGTGTATCCATTAAAGTTTTCTATTGCATTTTTAGCAGTACATGAGTTTCATTCAATATGAATATTTATGACTTGAATATCATACTATGAAAAAAATGGCCATACTTACACAAGTCCTTATCTGAGCATGAGCTTCATACATTCCTCTTAGAAAAACATTCTTATTTTGAAAAGGAGCATCTGGTCTCTTGAAAAACTCAGCAAGTTCATGAACTATGTGAGCAATGGCTGCATAATCATATTTAACCTATAACAATGTGAAAAAAATGARTATGTAAACTACAGGGTTTTTTTGAATTTTGCATTTAAGTTTCACTTAACAGTACATTTTCCAACTGCCCAGTCTGATTATGATTTTTTTTCCATGATTTTTGTCACTTTCTRGTATTCTTCTAAAATTTTTAAGTACAAAAACTATGAAATGAAATATGCATTGTAGAGTCAATATTTACTGGAACATCAGGAACTGTATGTACAATTTCCAGTTACGTGTTTTTGCTTTCTTAAGCTGTACCCTTGTTTTGTAATGTAAGTCTRTCTTGCATATTTGGACTACATTAGTATAGTTGAATATTATACAATATATGGGAAGCAACCAAGAGGCAAAACTAGGTCTTTTAAATTCAGACCCAAGAATCTAGAGTAGGAATTTTCAGCTCATTCCTCGCAAGGACAGTACATATCTGGAGGAGAGCATGAAGGGGAGCTCCCTCTGCCTCAGAGCAGATGGAAGTAGAAAAGAGGCTGATGCTGCTGTCCATCACTTTGCTAGTTCCCTGGCTGGTTTCTGAAACTCCCTTAAAGAGAGGAGCTGGAAGTGGGCTGCATGAATTGCTTTGGAGCAGTGGCACACTCTCAAACAAGCACACTCTTAYTTTGTGTCATTGCAGACCTGGGCTGAAAGTGGACTGTAGCTATAAAGCATATGCATGTACCATGTAGTACATMAACTATCCCCTGCACTAATTTTATGTAGTCTCCTTCTAACTGAAACTGAAGGCATTGGGCCTTTCTGTTAGTTTCATAATTTAATTCCTGTTTCARAAATAAGACCATTGGATACGTAAGAAAACATACCTTATTTTATAATCATTTYTACTTTTGTTAACTTCCTGTTAATTGTCCACTTTAAACAGCAAGAACAACAAAAAAGAATCTAACCCTTTTCTGGGGAAAGTGGTATTATAGCTTACATTTAAACAATAGGAAAAACAAAAGATCAGAGCTCTCTGCCTTTCCTTTTCTGGTCATTACTTCCAAATTTTTCGGGAATGGCATGTGGAAGGCAGTTGAGAACTCATCTTAATGCAAAAACTAGGTATATAAGGAGACACTATCAGAGCTACAGGCTTTGCAATTGAAAATGTGATATCAAGGAAGAAGAAAGTACCTACCTAACTGGCTAAGTCATTACTTAGCTTTATGGTCTATGTGGTGCTGAGCAAAAAAAAAAAAGGAGCCAGTCAGGAAAGGAAACCTGTCTTTCACTTAGCTGATTTCCAGAAACGCCTTCAGAGAGTGTTTGTGCCAAAAACTCTTCACAGCTATGAAAGTACTTTTCTTTGAGTGGGATTATGTCCTTGTAAAGTAAATTGTGATATTACAGTTTGAGCTGATTCAGTCAGGAGGGATCCCAGACTACTGTGGACTCCAAAATGTGTCTTCTCTGCATAGGGTGTCATTACTTAGCCAGTAAACCCTTGAAGAGAAGGGACTTCAAAAGTCAAAAATCAGTTTTATCCTTTAAATCTGTAGTTCACTGTGCCGTAATTCAGATATAAAAATCTCATAACAAGGCACATGAACTGTATGAGACAGAGATATTACAATAAAATAATATCAAATACATATATTTTTCTACTTACTGCTTTTAGCATCTGTTCAGGGAAACACAAATCTTCACTGCTCACTTTCTCGCACTCCAAAGAAAAGCCTCTTTTGTTCTTAAAAAAAAAATCAGTGTAGATATTTTAAGCATATATAAAACTAAGTTTATCTTGGAAACAATTCATAGGAAAATCACTAAATAATCAATTACTTTTAACAATGAATCAGTACAGGACTGTATCAGTACAAGACGCTACATGTCTCATGAGGGTCTATGAAAAATTAATTTCACTTATAGTTTCCAAATTTACCTAAAATAGAGGAAATAACTGCTTTTGTAGCAGGACTTTTTAGCTCTTTGTTCTTTTCTAAAATGTCCCAGGTAGCTTGGTCTAAATTGTGATACTTTGGTTTCAGTGGATGCCAATTAGCAGGATCCCAGATTGCTGTGGACTCCAGAATATGTGACGTTTCTGTAGTGGATGTGGAACTTTCTTTAGGAAGACACACAAGTGTCATAGATTCAACAAAATTAATTCGATTTTTAAAAAATCTAAGATTTTTGGCCTAGTAGAGAAGGGGCATTATGGCTCATRTATACTTTTTAAAGAATGTAAAAAAGTTGCAATCTGACAATTATGAATTATTATTCATAATTAAGCCTTATGAAAGGCTTCTTTATCTCCAAACTGAATAAAAAAAAGGTTAAAAGCTACAGCTATATATTGTGACAGTATTTTACACATTCGCGTACCAGTTTCTCAATCTCCTTCAAGAGCTTACTCCATTGCACTCTTTCGAAGCACCAGTGACTGCTGCTTTGGTGATTACCAAGGGATGTAGCAATTAGGCAGGCAGTTAAGAGCAAGAAGTAGTTCCTGGGGAAATACATCTTGTAGTTCTGGAACAACGAAGACAAGGACAAAACAATAATATAATGAGGATTGCCTTACGGATTTGTAAAGTCATGCAAGTACAGCTGATTATTTGCTCCTGCTTGTTCACTTTTACTCTGTAATATTTCTAGCAAAGGCCATAACTGTAACTTTAAATGGACTTTAATCAGTGCAGTTGCATCTACTTAAACCTGATAAGAATTTAGTTCRGTATCTTAAAGCAAACATGGTGTTCCCTAAGATGGAAGCCAATAGGAAGATAGTGTAATTGATGTCCTAGAATTGGCCTAATGAGTTCAATTTTTGTTTCATAACACTTGAAAGTTTACAATAAATATATTATCCAATTTATAAGCTGCAAGAATAATTYAAGAAAACTTAATTTTTATACTATTTATAAATATGCATATGTATATTATATATGTTATGTATATTTATATGTTAATATAATATATATATAATATATATTTAATCATGTTTGGACTTTAGGGGCTTTCTAAAATATTATTTTTTCTGTATTTCTGTATGGAAAAACACATGTAACATCTAGAAAAATGACATATTATTTAATACAGTAAATGTAACCAAACTACTGCYAGCTCAACTAACTAATGAATTGAACAATAGAAAAAGGTTTTTTTTCCCTTATAGTAATTGCAGTTGTTCCCTATAACTTGTAACATGATTTAAAATAATAGTTTTTTAATACAAGATTGCATTGTAGTCACATTTAGTTTTCATGAAACACATTTGGTATCACACTTGGAAAAATAAAATGAGTAAATTATTGTCATCTAAAAAATAATTTAGCAATATATTCAAAACCTACCTGGTGAATGAGATTCAGCTCCTGGTTGTGCTCTTCTGGAGGGCACCTGGGGTACCATTCGATCAGGCATCTCAGTCCCTTTTAAATGTTCTTCTCCCACTTTGAGAAGTCTCTGACCGCCTCCTTTGAGATGCTGATGCAGAGTGAAACTCCTTCTTCTTTCAATATTATATCTGTTCAGGTATGTTAATTTCCAGGCAAAAGAGAACTTATATGTGGGTGGCATATTAAAATATTTGTTATTAGATTTTTCATCAATTTAATTAATAAACTCTTCAACAGTTTGCAAATATTCATATATAGATAATATAATATAAAACTTTTACTGTTCTCCAGTATGAACAAATATTCTATATTCTGTATTTACATTGTGAATGTGTAATTTCATATAAATTTAGTCCGTATGATTCTAGTTTATGCTTATATAAGTAATATCAAACATACTGGTAAAAAAAAAAAAAAAAGTGGATTTTTATCTGTGATTATTCTGTGTGAGTCTCTAACATTATAATTTTATCAGAATTATATTTACTTTCACTTATAAAATGCACAGACAAGGGCACAAATATACACGTGTACATACATACATACACACGTTATCTCCCCCCACACCAAATACTGTGAAGTCACCAACAGGCTGTAGGTTGGGATATTTAAAGGTGCTGAAGAGAATTGGCTTCCAAAAGTGATAATCCCTACCAAATTAGAAAATGTCTTAATAATAATACTATATTTTCATTACATTTTCTCCCCGAGGCTTTTAAATCCCATTAAAGTTCAAAGCAACTGTAGCAACTAATTCTATTGTTGTTTCATTCATACCTGYCTGAGAACCTTTGATCTAGTCTCAAAAGTTTCTCTTTGATAGTTTGTCGAAATGTAAAGTGTTCYATTACTTTCAGGCAGAAAGCATTTTTCTTTTAAAGGTCTTTTTAAAGCAGATTGGTTAATAATATATGTTTCAAATGTACTTAGATATCTAGGGCCCACCTTCCMAGCTCATTAAGATTATATTTGCATTTTTCATCTTTTGTTAGTTTATCACTCCCTAGGACACTTACACATCTTTTAATTTTACTTTAATGCTATTTTGTGTACACTTGCCAACCACAGCTTTCAGGGAATGTAACAGGACATCTAACATCTGGACTTAAAGACAATTTTTGTCTCTTTTTTTGAGAGTAAACAAAGTAGTGAGATAGGTCTAGCAGGGCAGGTTTCATTTTATCATATCTTGGAGAGGTTTGATGAGCATATTTTCAGCAGTAGATTCCAGGTCCTCTGAGGCGACTGCCCGTTTCGGGGTGATTGCACCCTAAGGCCTTGCTACCTCCCTGGCCGGCCGTGCATACGGGGCTAAATCTTAGGACTCCATTTAACGTTCAGAGGTGTTGGCTTGACAATGCCTAACAAAAAATCGTAAAGATTAGAATTTATTGATTACTAATTTAAATTTCCAGAATGAAATTCCAGACCACTGAAGTTCTGTGCAAAACTAACTTCACTGGAGTAAGAATTTCATTCATAGCTYTTAATATAAATGATTGTTTACTAGTTGGATACTCTGTTTTAACAAGCAACTATATAAAGCAACAGTTACGAAATCCTAAAATGGTGGACCTTTTTGGTAAGACTAAAAATATTTGTTTCAGTTTGAACTGAGTTAACTCTAAAATGTTTTAAATAGACTGGATAGTGCTATATATATAGTGGTATATATGGAGARCCAGTGATTAAGTTTCAGATTGTACAATATGTTATATATTTTAATGTAAATACCTTTAAACAGTGGTACTAGATTTTATCTATGATATTTAGTCTACAGTTGCTTTTGGTTCAATGTCAATAAAAACTGAAAATGTACATCTTCGTAGAGTGTCCGTAGGAAAAACTTAGAGAAGCATTTGTGGGAGGTAAACAGTTGGATGAAGGTTGTCTGTCATTCTTATTTTTAAGTCTTCTCCTTTCTTCCTTCACCATTTTAGCTTCTTGAGATCAAGACTACAGAAGATATACAATGGTTGCTGCATAATATCCCATGACTAAATCATAATTATTCCTCCTGTATTTTTATTGTACAGTAATACTCAGCTGAGCCGCTTCAGAGAGAATATTCAAGGAGTGCACTGAGGCTGGARCTAAAACAAATCAGCTTTCAGAAGATATTCACCCTATGAATGTTTATAGCTGCTTGTCAGTCATAAGAATTCAACCATGTTCCTTTGGGGAAATCAAAAGACATTATTTCCAACTCTTTAAAAAATCTTATTTAACCCTAAAAAAAAAAAAAAAGTAAAACTACATCATTTTTGATTTATTTCTCTATAAAATTAAACTAGATTATCTTAGTGAGGAAGGCAGAAGTACTACTTACTTGTTCCTAGAATGATAAACTTTTTTTAGTAGTCTGAAAGGTAGCTGATAATTGTCAGTGTGTATGAAAATTTACTGCTTCATTTTTTTTTCCATTTTCATACTTCAGGATATCATTTCTGTTTGTGCATTGGAACTCTATGAGTGACTGGGACAAGGCATCTGAAATGTTTTATTTTTTTTYCCCCTAACCTTTTCTCCCTCTATTGTGATTTTCCTTTAAAAAAATATTCAGCAGTAGTGTAAAATTTTGTTCAGCTCTGTTTCTAATTAAAACACTTGCAAACTTKTAAAAGAATAAACTAAAGAAAAATATTTCACAAAAGTCTTGCTCAGCATAAGAAACAACACTCTTTTTTTGTGATTCTRTGATTCTGCTGGTTTCCCAAAACAGATAGCTCATTTTCCTGAAGTGAGATAAGTGAATTCTGCCGGTATCAGTATGTAATAMAAAAATTCTTTATACTAAAGGATGGCATTCTGCAGAAAAGGAAGGATGTGTGTGGGAGGGTTGTTTCTTTTCCTGCATTTTATTGTGGGTGTGAACCTTTTTGTTTGCTTGTTTTGAAAGGGCACACCTTGCTGTATAAAGCTGATTTGCAGAAAGCAAAAGTCACACTTGAGGGAGAGTGATTTCCTGCCGGTCAGGAAAAGTACTCCTRAAAGTTCCGAATTTAAACATGTAACTTCTTGCGGCTTAGCATAGCAACTTAGAGTCTTGAAAATGAAATGATCTCAGAATTTTACTTTCACTTCTTCCAAAAGATGGATTGTGAGGAAATTATTAACCCTTGATTTCCCATCTACTTTAAATAGTATAACCTGGCAGGTTATAAAATRTCCTTAAAGCACCAAAATAGAACTTGGAAAATCTGGGCTTCCAAATCAGCCGTAAGGTTCTTCCTTTTGCTGACCTTTGTGCAATCACTTTTTCGTTCAGTGTTTCAGTTTTTCTCTCTGAAAGAGTGACCATAGGGAAAGTTAGGCTTGTGTGGACTTGGAGGAGTTGACGGAGAGGATTGCTTTGTGCAGAAAGAGGCCTCGGTCTAGGTACAGGGTAAAGCAGAAGAACCTAGGCAAGACCTTGTATTAATAGCGTGGCCAGGGACCATAAGCTGTCTGGAGACCCTGAAATGCAAGCAAGGTCTATCCCAAAGAACCTCTCCTGTCATAATTTAGGTATTTGTGTCACTCTTAGTGGAGACAGCTGCAGTATGATGTTTTTAACTATGCATGCGTAATTATGCAGGATACATTGTTCTTTTTGGCTTCCACTAGGTAGTTATCCTGAAAGTCTGTCATAAGATAAATCATAAAACTAAAATATTTACCAGAAGAGTGGGGAGAATATTAATATTTTCTGACAGCTATAGGCACCTGATGCTTCTTGGGAAATAAATTCGGATTGTTTAAAGAATACTAAATTGACTTAATTCAATTTAAACTAAGTTTTATAACAGGCTATAATATTTTTGTAACTATCAAGACTTTAGATACATAACAATTCAAAAGGTAAATGAGGAAGACTATAATTATGATTAATGATATGCCATTAAAATGATCGTTTTTAAATTCTGTCTTGTGTTTCTTGCAGTAGTAATCAGTGTGGTCGTGATCCAGGACGCTACATTTTAGTACAGAAGAAAAAGCAGATTTGATTAATTTGAGATTGTACACTAGTCTTTTATTTAGGTTGGAAGCAAGATACTGTTTGAATACTGAAGCTCTGAGTATGTGGCACCACTAAGTGGCRTGTCTCAGTTAGCCTGTCCGGTTACAGAGGGTGACAATTAGGAACAAGGCCATTACTCAAATCATTACTCATCAGATCTCATCAAGTCAGGTACTTTCACATTCGTCAGAAATTTAAGAAGCTTCCAGGTATTCAGGGAAATAGTGCAAAGGATTGATGGCTTTCTGATTTCATTAGGGCCAGATCCTCCAGGACGCTTGGCAAAGTTCTCTAAGGAGAAACTCCCCTAGGTAGATGGAGGGATGATTTTAAACACACCCATATTTCATTGTAATTTTGAAAGTTCTCAGCCCCTAGAGCTTTTGGGTTCTGGAACAACTTTCTAAATGGAATAATGATAAAACATAATTTGTATTAACATGCAAGTTAGATAAGTTTATGAAAAGGCTAATGTGATGCAATGTGTGTCAGAGCTGGAGAATGGATTTGGTGATTTGAGAATCTTCTTCATATTTTTGTAAGGTGTAGGATAAAGTAAACATGCTTCAGAATTTTTAAACTGAGATTGAATTGTGATGTAAAATCTAGGAAAGAGTTATAAAATAAACCTGCYTTTTTTTTTCAGAGATTCTCACCACCACATTTCCCCCTGATTAAAATAAGTTGTACAAACATCTGACTCTTCTGACTATCAGATTAGTTAGACAATTCAGGCAGGGTATGAGTCTTTGAGAATTGTTAGTCCATATCACTTTTGGTATCATTTCTTTTTAATGCTCATTACTTTCTATTCTTCATATGGATGTACATGTTTTAGAATGTTTACTGGATTCTTGCTCATTTATTTCTGTGAATAATTTTTCATGGAGCCACCCAGCTCTACTTGATAGATACTCCTGAGTTCATATTTGAAAGAACTTTGTGGTTTATATAATATTAAGAGTTTTAATCATGATTATTTTGTCATCCAGGTTGAGGCATATTCAAAAGGCCTGGCTTCCTGAAAGTACTGATCACCCAGTCTCCAAAAATCATGCTAACTAAAACATAACTAAATAACTAAATAAATAACTAATAACTAAAACATCAAAAGTCGTCTGAGATCTTGAAAATGATGGCCATATCTAACCTTATGACTTTTCTTAAAACTTACCATGAACTCACACTTTTCATACCACAATATGTGTGAACATAAGCCCTGTGACATGCAGCTTTTATTAGTTGATTCAATTCTGTCAGAACACAAAAATGTGTTTGGAAAATTTGTTGATAAGCTGTACAGTTCAACAGTGTGATAATTCATAATATAACATTTAAAATTTAAAATTATGATTGAATTCTGGTAGTCATTTAATTCTCATTAACGTCTATAGGATTTCTCCCATACTTATATTTAAACACATTCAAAATTTTGGATGGGATTAACCATAWACTTAAGTGCTGAAAAGATAAATGACTGACATTTCTGCTAGGGCACAAGRATAACTAGTATTGCCTTACAAGAGCATAAAATCAGTGGAAGAATGGTAAATTCTCGTAAGAAACTTAGGCCTTGTGTTTAGCAGCTTAAATGAAGAAATTAATAAAAGGCAGCGTAAAGACTCGTAAAATACAGAAGCACAACCAGAGCTAGGAGGRAAGCTACTAACAGGAAAATTATGCCAGTTTTCAAATGTCCACGAACCTCCTATGCCCCTTTATGTGCTATCTTAACGTGGATTCCCAGCGTGAAGTCTGGACTCCTGAGCTGGCCACAAAGGTTCCGGCTGCAGTACCTATAGTCACACGTTTTAAACCAGATCTGAAATATCTACGCTGAGAGACTTCGCTAACAGAAAAAATAYCTACATTCCTCTTTGGTATAGGTAGTATCTGCTGCCTAAAATTTAGTATGCTTTCATTCATGCAGTTGGAGGACAGATGTGAGAATTTCAGACATGAGATCATCTAGTGTCTGAATCCCTGTCGTACTCAGACCGGAGATGAATGCTGGAAAGGCACAGTAAAGCGTGAGAGAAGAACGTTAAGTGGMTGAAATTATTGCATGTCAAAAAGATGAGATGTTTTGAACATAAAGTGTGAATTCAGTATTAATGTCAATACTTTTTGGAATAGTTCCAAAACAGTCCTTTTATAGAAGCAGGCATTATTACCTGCTGTTTTAGGTACTTTTTCCTAAAATATATTTATGTAAAGTACACAATAATAGTTGTTTATGTGCTATAGTGGCTATAATAGCTGTTCAGTATGCATTAATGTGTAATTTAGGAAAATTACATTATTCACAAGATTCCATCTGCCTGCAGGAAAGTTTTCTGATACTACTTAAGACGTTCAGTGCATGAACAAAACTAGAAAGGGCTGSAGGTCTTTCAAGTTGATAGTAAATTACAAATTATTGCATGGAAAAAAGCAAAGATAAAAAAAGGGGGGGGGAAGGGGAACCAATAAGAAAGGGCAAAATGATCTAAAATGCAAAGGTTTTTTCAATGAAAATATGGTGTATTCAGTTCTCAGGCACATCCTCCAGAAATGAATTTTCTGTATCTGTAAAAATAAAACAGAAATGTGAGGACACATCTGAAAAGGGCTATGTTACAAGGACTGCATGTTCTGTTTCTCATTCTCTTCTGTAGATTTGACAATTTAGCCGTGTGTGTGGTCAAAGTAAATACCTCACTTTTGCKATTGTGCAGTGTAGTTGGAAGCTTCCTGAGACTAACCGTCTTCAGTTTGTTCTTTAGAAAAACTTAGGAGTACTTATTTATTTTAAAATTCATAGCAAGTTAGCTTCCTTTATGTAATTCCCAGTGAATAGACCTGTAATCTGAATGTAGTATTCCTAAGGTCTGTGCTGTCCTCTGCTTAACTAAGTGCAAGCTCATAATCCAGACAGTGCTAGTCTTATTTGTAATAAAATATTTTAGATTTTTGGCACTTTTTCCAGGTATGCTTAAATTAAGGAGTAACACATGCAAAGCAAGTATGCTGATATGGTATTTAAAACAGATTTTTCACAAGCTTGGAAACTGTTAAAATGAGGTTTYAGTCTACCTGCATCCATTGGTTGTATAATAAAACTGGATGAAATGAAGGAGTTTTTCATAAACATTAATAATGCATGTTAATCCCTTGCAGATGACAGTTATGAGGACTGTGTCCTTGCAATCATTGTACTTCAGGAGAGCTTAATCTAGGTGCAAAATGAATGGGAAATGGGGGTAATGAATGTGGAGAGAATAAGGCCAGTTTATTTCTCAGTTTCCAGAAATGGACATTTGGAAGATATAAATGCTTGTAGGTGGTCAGTTCTAAGGAGATATGCCTTAACTTACAGTAGCAATCATCAGTTTGAAAGAGTCTTATTCTTTCTTATAACTAGGCAAATTATGGGAAAATCAATTACGTTTTATAAAAATTGACCTCAGAAACTTATACCTGATTTTTCACATGACCTAGAAACTCAAATTGTGAGATTTTTATTTCTGAATAAGAAACATGACAATTATGTACTTTCATTTAGTTTAAAATTTTAAATTTATTCATGGTTTCAGAAGGAATATTTGAAATAATATTTTAATTTTATTGTTATATATTTTTAAACTCTCTTTCTGCAGTGTTCAATCACAGTTAGCTGTAGATGATACTATTTTTCCCAAATATGAGATTCTTTAAAATCAGTATAGAGTAGTGGATTTATGTATCTCTTTTTCCAAAATAAAGTGAGATGTGCTAGCTTATTTTCATTCCTGCTCTGTTTTCAGAATTCAGAAATATATTTTAAAGGTGAATAGATAATTGCAAGATATTCTAAACTACTGTGTGTACATATACATGTATACACTTATGTATAAAATATTAGCTGCACTGTTGATTCACTATATAGAAAAAGAAGTAATTCATAAGATAAGAGAATGGCATTTGTAACAATTTTTGAAACCAAACTTTTATAGTGATCATATTATATTTTTTTAACTAAGGGCAAATAAGATCTTAAAAATTGTTATGTGAAAAGTTCTTGGTAAATATAGCCTGAAATTAGTAAGAAAAGCAAAAAGGGGTTGAAAAGACAACCTGTTTTTTATAAATAATAATTATGAATGAAAAACTTATGTCTGTGTAGCAAATGTTCAGCCAGCTCTAAAGTGGGCTTTAGGCAGTTTTATGACATGGATAGTTACACACAATCTGCCTATGTATATAGCTAAAATATTTCATGAATCTCAATTTCTAAGTTCTCATGCTTTAGATTGCTCTATTTGGAAAGGGACTTTATTTTTCACTGTGCAAATTCATAATATTGTTTAATTCTTTCATTTTTCTTGTTCAGGGTAGCACAGTACAGTTTCTCTTTAGCCTAACCAATCTCCACCCTTCCGACAAATTAACCAACTCATTTGACAATGACTTTCAACAACGTTTTTATGTCCAACTCATTTTTTTTCTGTTTTCTTTCATTGCTTCATGGTTTCATTTCATGAATGGACAGTAATATATACAGCACATTCCTGTCTATTCCAGGTTGGTTTGATTTCTTTTTTCCCCCTAAATTCCATTAGTGGGTTTGCTGACCATAAATGAAACTTCCATGCCTGTGACTTAACTATGAGACTTGAGGAATTTCACAGCTGCTTCACACTTCATGACTCTACTTTGACATTTAGCCTGACTTTCCTTTCCTTCCAGAGTATCTCAGGACATTTCCCTGATACCCTAAGTTCAGGAAGGATTGTATTTTGCAGCCTGAAAGGAGACTTATTCTGCTCAGGCCAGGTGCTTGATCTGGTCTATCAAGGAGCCAAGACCTGAGAGAATATCTTTTGAATAGTGTAGCATAAGCTATATATTTGGAAGCATGGCAAGGTGTGGCGTTACAGGTTACTGTCTATTTTGTATTGAACATCTTGACTCTGATTTCAAAGCTGCATTCCAAAATGCCATTTTTCATGTAGGATCAATATTTTTGCCACTTGTTGATCTTCAGGTATTCAATTGCAAGTTGCAATTGATGGCAATTCTATTCATAGTCCTGGTATATAATTGAGTTGAGAGTTAATTTGGGGTGATGCGGTTCATATTACAAAATGGTCTGTCTTTATAAATTGAGATTGATTATGTGTCTATATTCTTGGAAACCCTTCTCTTCCATGTATGTGTACATATTGGTTGGATATATAAATAACGCAGAGCTGCCAAAAAGTTAACATATTCCTGTTATGATATAGAATGATATGAATAGCACAGAAATGGTCTATTTTTCATAATCTTTCAATTCTTTATTTTCAAACAACAAGTACAAAAATGGGATTTTGATCTTTAGTGATAGCATAACCTCTGAAGTATGGCTAGGAACATTTTTTCATTAAAATAAAAAAAAAAGGAAGAAAAGAATAATCTTTATTCTGTTTCTCCCTCTACAGTAGACTTTCTGGAAACATTGAGCAAATCACTTATGTTTTACTTTACTAAAGAACAAGATTCTGTAGTCTTCGTGCTGATCTGCCTGGTTTCATATAGGAACTCTTAGAGTGGATAGCACTATTGCTGGATATACTTTCTGCTAGATGCTAAAAGTAGCAACAAGGACTATTTTGAAGGGAACAAGAAACACTAGAACTAAAATAAAGCTTGAAAAAATGCAGCAAAGTATAGAAAAATATAAACAATAATATAAACCACTGTAACAGGTTGCCCAGAGAGGTTGTGGAGTCTCCTTCTCTGGAGAGCTTCAAGGCCTGCCTGGATGCAACCCTGTCTAATATGCTCTAGGTGATCCTGCTTGAGCAGGGAGGTTGGACTAGATGATCTCCAGAGGTCCCTTCCAACCTTACTGATTCTGTGATTCTATGAAACATGCACAAAGTATAAGCAAAACAGATGTGAGTAGAACATTAAATCCACCTTTAATGAGTTCTGCTCCCATCCAATTACCTGTGTTCCACTAGTGAGATTTTCGATAGACAAATTTATTTTGACTCCACCACCTCTCCCATCAGTCACTCTTATTGTCTGGGTTGCATACTAGGAGCCCATCGCTTCTGTAATCTGTTTCAGGTCTTGTAGACCTGCTTAACTGGTCCTCCCTGAACAGAAGCTTTATGATCTGACTAACAGTTTATTAGAATTATTATCATGCTTTCAAGACAGGACATCACTGCAGAAGGTGGGCATCTATAGTGGATCACAGTCTTCTGTGTTGTCTGTCATAGCAAAGTTACTTTGTTTTCAAATTCTCCTTATAGTGGGAGGTAGGAAAGCTAAACTCTTGAGCGGCAAATAATACTCCTTTCTCAAGGGTCTTTGTGAAACAACACTCTCTCAAAGCCTATGTTAATGGCATTCATGGGGACCTTCCAGGTGTCAGTAGAAGCCCTGTTTACATCCAGCAATATATACACATATTAAGCCCTTTGTGTCAATAATTTCTTATTTAAGTAAGTCAATAAATAAAGAGGAATTCTAATCACAAAATTAGTAGAGAATTTACCTGATTCTGGAAACTAGTAAGCTTCATCCTCATAGTGAAATAACTGAGTAATCTTAAATACGAATAAGTTGTTAGTGACTGGATACCTAAAATGAGATTCATCCCTGTTAAATTCACTTATCTAAAATTTAGTCATCATGGGTTGTCTTCAACAGAAAATGATGTGAGCAATGGGAATTAGTATGTAAAACCAAAGGAATTGATGCAAAGGAGTGGACATCTACACTACATGAGTTTTAGAGAGTTTATATCTGATTAACTCTAGTCTCACCCTGTCAAATAATGAGCAAGTAAATATTCAGGTATGATCTTGGGATGCATCTTCTAGTTTACTTTCTTCTCAAAGGAATTCGTGCCACAAGATGAGTCCATGATGCAAACAGAAGCATTGTCCCCACTTATCATCAGGAGATTTGTTTCAAAAGTGCGCTCCTGATCCAGACTAAAACACTAATATACCCTTATTCTGAATTAGTCATTTGAGGTTTAATTAATAAGTGATGAAGGTAAATAGGCAACTCCTGAAAGTTGGCACTATTTTAGACACAATGTCAGGACTGAGCTGAAATATGCATTATCTGCTGAAGAGAAAAGGGAACCAACAATGAATAGCTCAGACTTAGACATCTAGCAGCTTAGGGCTACTAGATGTCTACTATATACTTATAAACTATATAGACTTATACTAGATGTCTACTTATAAATAAATGATGAGCAGTTTGCTTAAAGTGCCTTGTTTAGTTGCTCCAAAATAGGACCATCTTAGCAACAGTTAAAATAAACCTGTTATCCTCACATTGATCGACATCATTTTCTTTGATCAATCTCAGCTATTGAGTATTTGACATTTTTAGACAAAATCATCTCCTAATGGATACACTGAAAGGCTCAAATGTCTAAAGATACCAGTGTTGAATGTTTCTGTAACACATTTATTATATCTAATCTATAGACTAAGGAGTATAGCTTGTGATTTTTATTAGCCCATAGATTTGTGTGTCTAAAATATATTCTAGGTATAAGAAAGTATACTTTATATGTAAAATCCATGCTATCTGTTCCCAGTCACCAGCTTATCCTTCTTACACCTTGACATGGTTCCCAGGAAGAGGTTTCCTTAGTCTTTCTGGGGACTGAGGTTATGTAGATTGCACTAAAGTTATCTAGATCTCTCTTCTTAAGGTTTTTCTTGTTCTAGTCATTGAGAACCTTTCTTGACTATAATGACTTTTCAAATATGATAGAGAGTCGCCTCACAGTGGCATCAGCCAACTAGCTACCTGAGCACCTTTGGATGCATCCCATCTGATCCTATGCGTGGACACTTGTGCATTTCCAGGAAGCTTACATGATCTCTAACTACATTTCCTTCCAGGGTTACACTGGTAAGAAATAAGCCTAAATAACCAGCTAAAACTAGACTCTGAACTTTTAAGTGGACAAAGGTAAAATGAATGCTGCAGTAAAATTTGATCTCAGGTTTTCTTAGTCTTAATAATAAAATTTGTCAACTTTTGGATCAAATAGGAAACTATTTCAAATATAAAAATAACTTTATGATCATCAAGGATTCCTTGATTAAGAACTTGGATGGAGCAAAATGTGTGTATCTGACAGGGTTAAGGCCTTAGTATTTCACATACTTAGCTGAAGATGACTTAGTACTTTAAACTTTATAATTCATTAACAACTGGATAAAATGATGAGACTTCTTTCAGTGGTAGTGCATCAAGACTACACCCACGAGTAGTTTGGTACCTAAATCAGTAAAGTGTAAAAATGGTTTACTGATGATTAGCATTTGTCACAGAGTTTTTCCTGCCTTGTCTAGTTTCCTGTTAAAACTAGTTGAATGGATTATAACAAGCACAGAGAAACAGTTTCTAGTCAAAGGTTTGGGCCTCTATAAGCTCGATTGTGTAACAGGAGAGATGTACAGAATAGGGACTTACGTCTTCAACATTGAATAAAATTGGTCACATTCTGAAACTATCGTGTGGTCATTGGATATTTTTCTGTTTGAGTGTTCTGGGTATATGGGAATACAATTGCAAAGGCCCAGCAAAAAAATCCTGGTGATTCATCTTCATACTTGTTTCATCTTGCAGCTCCCAGTATTTACTCTCAGTATTATACTCTTTTTTATAACAGCTGTTTTTTCCTTCTCTGAATATGTTAAGAGTGGAATATGCACTCCAGGTGAGTGCACAGTGCTTTCGGACAGGAAATCGATTCCTTGTGTACTTGAATCTAAAGAATTAGGGCTTGGATCTCACAGTGCTGTGATATTCCTGTATTTAATTAATTAAAAACAGAATAATGGCCCATGTGTTTGAGTAACAGTTCTCAGATTAACGGGGAATACAAGACTAGGTTTACAAGCAGAAAATTTAGTATAGAATAGACCCTGCTTATTCTATACTTCAAGCGAAAAAAATTTCCCCGTAACTTATACTCTGATTATTTCTCTTAGGCTGTGTTCAGACACCTCAGAGTAATTACTTGCTATTAGCTCTTAGTGCATGCCCTAACCATGTTAGGACAAGAGGGGAATCTGTACTGGGATGAGGCAATACCATTTCCCTTCCTGTTGCTGTGCTTTTGTTTCCGTTTTAGAAAAAAATACATTCACATAAGCCAGAAAAATATTCAGGGAGAGCTGTGGAACCAGCTTACCTTAAAACTACATTTGATTTGCCTTGTTGAAGCAAAGAGATTAACAGTCCCTGTATGAGTGATGTCTTCTTGTGACAGAACATGCTTCTTGCTCTTACTTGACATTTTCAGCAGAGTTAGAAAGTTTTCTCTCTCTCTCTGTCTCTCTGTCCAAGATAACATACCACACTTGTCTGAAATAGCTGTAAATTCATGTATGCAACCATTACCCTATAGGAACAATTAGTGGGGTTTTTGGGGTTTTTTTGTTTGTTTTTTTCCCTAAAATATTTTTCTAAAATAGTAGTTAGAACTTAGTTCTCCCTGTCTGCCTGTTAGTTTCCTTTTATATAGATACATATATTCTTTATTAGACTCGTTCAGAAATATTCCTGAAGAATATATATTTTGTCTAGTGAATTGGAGCAGAGTGTAATATGAAATTATCTGTTTGAGTATTGTTAAACATACATCATAAGTATGTGGGAAGAGTAAACTCAGAAAAACTCAGCAGATAGACTGATAATAGTTCAGATCAGAACTGCCCAGCAAACAGCCAGAACTGTGTCTACAATACGTTCCTTTTGACATTTTGTGAAATTTGTGAAATTTTCCTGAAATGCCCCAGGAATTCTCTAAACTAGTCTTGTATTGTACATCTTAAACATACTGTTCAGTGACCTAAAGTCTTCTCCAAGTTATTTTTTCCCCAAAGAATCTGACTTAAAAGTAAATCTTTCCTCTAGCTGCCCTGGACTGAAAAGTAGAGAGGATCCTTTTGCCTCCTGCCCCTTCCTTTCTCTCCCCCCCCACCTTAGTTAAAAGATGTTATGGTAAATATTATGCATGATTAACCAAAAATCTATTAATGAATCAAAGAGCTTTTAATGCAAATATATTCTGAAGTTCATTCAAGCCTTCCTGAGTACTTAAACCAATAACAAACATATGTTGTAGTAGAAGAGATTATTCCAAAAAGGGCAAAGAGATCCTGCTCAAGAATAATGAGTTATTTGAAATAATATAAAATAAAAGTGTTAAGTAATATTTAAAGAAGAGGCTAAAAGGATTAAGATGTGAGCAGAAATCTCTGCAGTGTTTTAGAAAAGTTTAATCCCATGCAGCATTTGAATCATTTTGAGAGGCACTAAAGCTGTGCCCATGTGCCCACGTGCAATACCGTGTCAGGATATCACAGCTAGCTCTGAATAAACCTCTTCAGGTATAGCGCAGTCTAAGGATGCTGATCAGAGGTGCTACTTAGGGATCCTGCACTAAAAGGGGCTGATAACATTCATTTGTGGAAGTGGAAGGGTACACGATCAACAAAGAGCATGATACAAGAATTGGATGGTCGTGGATCTATTCTGCATGATTCAGAAGCACTGATGAGTTAATAGTCTGGTTCCAGGAGAAGGATGCTACAATATGCTCCAAAAGGTACCCTGTTCTGGCCAGCTGGGAAACCAGGACTGGAAGATTCAGGGTGGAAAAGACCTCTACCCAGGATAGACATAGTCCTTAGAACCATAGCCCATGGAAGGGCAATGATATTCAAGTGTTCAGTATTAAAATGTAAAATGCAGTTATATCCTTTACATGAATAAAAAGAAAATCATTTCACTGAGGAGTTCATCAACTAGGAAGGACTGCAAAGCAGGAGGATGTCAGTGTTTGAGGTGGTTGCAGGATAATTATGAGTTATTATTGTGGTATAGCCATAAGAGAGAAAATGATAATTTTGTCTTGTATCAAACACTGTATTCCCATTAGAAATAGGGGAAATACCCTATTTTGGTCCTTGTGCAAAGCAATGGTATAGCCTAATTGAAAGCCAAAGCATAACTTGATATTCCATGGTCATGAAACAATTATTTTACAGTGCGATAGTTGGAGAGAAGGGCATTTACCTTCAGAAAAATAAAATGCCAAGTTTAAGGAAGGTCGGGTTTAGGAAGGTTTGTTGTGTCTTGCAAAACAAGGCTGAGAAAGCCTATGATTGCTGCTTGTAAGAACATAGGAGAGATGAGTTACTTGCTACTTGGCATGTAAGTTAAAGGATAATATTTAAGATGTTCTTTTAGGAATGGAGTTTTTTCAGTTTATGAAAAGGAATTTGTCTCAATGTGACCAAATCTGAGTGGCCACATAGCTATTATGTGGCTGAAGGCCAGATGTCTCCCTGTAAATTCTCCACTTCCTGCAAATCTGAGACCAACTTCCTTGTCTTGCTACCAAATCAAACTCTTAAAAGTGTAATTTTCCACACTTCCTCAAAGCGATACTTGCAATTTTTTTTTAATGTAGTTGAATACCTACATTGTCTTTATTTTGGTCTTGAACTCCTAATTTCCAAACTTGCCTAACTTTTACGTCCCCAGCAAGGAAGATGCTCCTGCTCCAAAGGGCCTCATCCCCTCTTCCTAGAGTTCTCGTGCTTGATATCCCTAAGTCAAATGGATCTGTGACAACAGAATAAGGACTTTAGTTTAAACAACATAAAGTAATATTCCAGGTAGTCAGGAAAACCCCTTTTACTGGCAAGGATATTTTGAAGCACTGCAATAAATCAGCTGGGAGGTCATAAAAACATAATCACTGGAAGCCTTTATAATTAACTTGTAAATAATTAATACAACTATTAAAAATGAAATAGGTATATTTTGTCTCTTTCTTAAAAAAATGGTGTTTTTTGACACCATGATTTTATGATTAGGTGTGCCAAAGATTAGAATAAATAAAACTAACAATGAACATGAACTAACATTCATGTAGCCCTTAAGTTGTATAAGTGAGATAAATGCTGTTGTCTATAACTCTGCATAAGAATATGCATTAAAATTCTTGAAATCACATATGTTCACATTAGCAGAAAAATCTGATCCAGAGTACTAACACTTATTTTGCAAGACTGAGCAAACCAACTTTTAAAAGTTGAATTCTATGTCTTTGATCTATTTTAATTAATTTTTCTTGAGTATGAGTGCTCAAACTTCAAAATTCCAGCGATGTTATACTAACACCTGCTCTAACTGTGCTAGGAATACATCCTAATACATCCAAAAAGAAACTGCCTTTTTCACAGTTTAAGTAGATTGCTGCTTCATCCATTGACTGTAATCAGAACCTACAATATACTTCTATCTTCAAGCCTCTGAAATTCATAATTTGGCTAATTTCATGAGCTAATTTTCTTATGAAATAGTAATTTTATTTATTTTCTTTCTGAAGATTGTGTATCTGTGTTTCAGTTATGATTGCTATTCAAACATTTCATACTCTGCACCAGTAGCTGAAGTTTCTTCCATTTTATGTCGGAACTGCTGGTCTGAGTATCAAAATGATGAAGTTCCATTTGGGATTAAGATTTTGAGTTGTTTGAAAGGAGTCTGCAACTGAGCTTCATTTTCCAGATAGGCTTTCATATGTTCTGAAAACTGGAATCCTGAATCTCTGGCTGGAGCATCTTTGGTGCTGAGCAAGCATGTATTCCTTGAAAGTGGTGGGTAGGAGATATTACAACTAGTATAAACTTTCTTAAAGTTGAATGGCTTTAGGTTTGTAATAGCTCGAAAGCACATAAATGTGATTGTTATATTTTCCTCAGAAACCTGTGCCATAAAGTTTCTTTTTTCACAGGTTAGTGCACATCACAACAATACAAAGGTGACTGTAATCAGATTATCAGAAATATTAATTTATTTGCTGCGAACTCCATAAATAGTTGCAACTAAACGATGCATTTTTGTGTTTTATCTCAGGACTGGCATACAATAAAACACCAGCAGAGGGAGCCTTAATACCCCACAACACACATTTTTGGCTTGATTCTCTGAGTCTCTTGTGGTTAGCCAAGTATTTTGTTCTCACAGAAATTTTTGGCTTCTCAGTCTAAGTAAAAAGTAAAATGTAAAATGTCTCTGTTATCTCCTGCTCATTAGAGTTTGTGTACCTAGTGTTCAGTTTATAACTTGTTCTGTATATGGTATTTTTCTTGTGTGCTGAATAACTGTTAACTAGATGTCCTTACAAACTAGATATCCTTACAATCCAGATATTCTTACACTGTGCATTTCAACAYAATTTAGTGCAGAAGAAACTTCCTGAATAAATCCTTTTCCTGTGTCATGGTTGCAAGGAGGATTTTCAGAGTCCCAGGGAAATCATAAAAATTCCAGAGTCCCTCAGGTCCTACTAAATGAAACGGAGAAGTTACACATCCAGGAGCAGCTGGTTGATTTAGACGTTCACAGAAGCACGAGCTGCTGTTCTGCAGTCCGTGAGGCAGTTTCCATATCTGATGCTGTGATTTGGAGTGTTCTTCTGCACTCTATACCGAACAAATAAACTTCTAGCCTCAGTTAGAGGTAAAGAACAAAAGGAAAAGTGTGGACTAGCACTTAAATGCTGATGCATTATGTATAGAAGCATCACAGAAAATAGAGCTGAGTGAGGATTTAAGAAGCCATCCGGTCCATCCTCTTGCCCCAAGTCAGGTTTGGCTCCGTTTGTGCTGTTCCCAGCAGCCTGGTTAACCTGTTGCTGGAAAGCTCCAGTTACACAGCTTTTCCACAACCTCTCCATCAAATCTATCGCAGYCTTAGCTATTCATTTCATCATGACTTTTCTCTCACATTCTAAAGGCAATTTCCCTTCATGCAGTTTTAACTAAATAATGACAACCCACCAGACTCTTAGTCTCGCRCTGAATTAGGGCTATGTAGATTTTTAATGCCAAAGTATCCGCACTGATGCTGTGAAAGAAAGGCTTAGCTCTTCTAATCTTTAACTAAAAACTTGAGTGGCAGAGAATCGTATTGGGGCAGAATACAGGATGGGCGAGAGTGGATTCTGTCTACTCAGTTAAGGCACTTGGATCTCAATTCTTAGCCTGGCTTCTAAAGCAATAGAGTTTATATGATCATTGTATTATTTTTTCTGTCACTCTGTTAAACTCAAAATCTTGTAACATACAAAAAGGAAATATAGCTTTATGTAAAGCCAAGAATTTATGGTTGGTATAATTGAAATCTCAACAGAATAATCAAAGTATTAAATCTGTTTACTGCAGAAAAAAGACGACTATTACTACAGAAAAAAACCCAATAATACCATTAAAGCATCAGTGTCCTGGCTTCTTYGCTGGGAGGAGTGTCATGTTGATGGTGGGGTTTCTTCCCCATCTTTGCCAGAGAGGTATGATGTTGATGGTTTCTTTGCTCTGTATTCATTTGGGACTGTGTTCATGTTTTCTGATGCACTTTTACCCCTTGTTTTTTTCTAAATTGGTCTGCAATGTCACATTACATCCAAGATTTCGGTATATCATGTTACACACATTTTTTTATATATACAATGTGCTTTATAGACATTAGATATTTTTTCCTTGTTCCCTTTGTTACCCAGAAAACTGGYTTTGTCCAGCTCTAGATCTGGATTTCTATTTTCCAGGTTTCTGTAACGAACCACCTGGGGTCTGCCCATACAGGTGCCATCCTGTGGCCTCTTTCTTATTACCCCATGCTTGTACTCACTCCTCTGCACCRCATCCTGTGTTTCCCATGCTATCATAGCTTGCCTGCATTGCTCTACCACTACCTCATTATGCAGCATCAAATATATTTCACTTTGCACAGAGATTTTGCTTATACTATCTAAATTAAAAAAAAAATATGGTCATTCCACAGAAAAATAAGCAAAAGTAAATCTAAATGGTCARTAGAAAAATTACTGTTACAGCTAAAGAAGCTAAAACAAAACTCCAAGCAGGACAAGACCAATTCAGAGCAGCCTGACAAGCCTAGTCCTGAGACCCTGCAAAGTCAGTTCAAGGCCTATTGCTCGCAGCAGCAATGATGTAATTATGGGGCTACCGGGCCACAAGTACCAGCTTTTGCATTTCAGTTTGAAGGTTAGAAACTCAGAAACAGGGCATTGCTACTCTTTTTTTTTTTAAAAAAAAAAAACTATTATCTGTGAAGAGAAAAGAGTGGCAGTAATACTCAGTAAGAAAAAGGTTACTCATGATGGAAAGTCTCTGTCCGCCTTAGCTTGGCAGGTGACCACCTAATCCGTGTGCACTTGCCAGGTGTTCGCTGTGTGCATGGCTCCGAAACAGCCACTGGGTGCACAGCAGCCAGCAGGGCGCAGATGCAGGTGAAGTTTGGGAGAACTGGAGCTGCGTTGCTTGAGCTGTTGTAAATGGGACGCGGACAAAGGAGTTCAGGCACCAGCAGGAAACTAGACTAATAATGGCTTGTTTTATAAGCATATACAGTACTGCAGAGCAAGAGAAATCTGAGTCATACAGTCATGAAGGAATTTGAGTGGAGAATGTTAAGGACACAAATATACATGATTTTGTACAACATATACACTTCTCAGTTTCTGGGGAAAATTGTGACTCAGATCACCTACCTGAAAAAATCCAGCAGTATATTTAGAAAGAGAATTTTTTACAAAGAACTTCTTTCACAGTTCCTTCCTGTTTGCATCTGCAATGGCTACATCAGCCATCCCAAATGCAACCATTTAAGGTCCTGATTACCATAGTACCTGACTGATTCATTGCCATTAACATATTTTTCTTAAGTAATTTCTGTGATAGAGAAATTTTCCATTCTAAAGGAAACAGATGCTTACATACCTTTTGAACCAGAGACTTGTCTGAAGTCATATGGAAACTGAACCCAGGTTTTAAGTCCCAAGGTTAGCAACAACCCTCTTCTTTGCAGACATGCAGACCTCTCTCCTTATGATCTTTTCATTTTCAGGGGAGTGTTACTTCTTTGGTTTTGTCCTCTCCTTGATTGGACTTGTATTGCTAGCGGAAGGAAAATTAACAGCCACATACAAAGGATAATACAAGATATGGCTGTATAATCTAGTTTTGTATAATCTATAACTGGCTTCAGGAGACATGGTATGACATGTTCCTATTTTTTTTTCCTGAATACTATGGAGACATATAGTTGTTCAGTTAAGAAAGAGGTCTGAATGACAGCAGGAGTTGAGCCCTCCTTTGAACCCTCCTCTGAAATTAGCAAATTGCTAATGAGTTGTTCCATTAGTGGTAAAACCAAGGAAACATGATTGTTTACAGAATATACGCAATTACTCTGGAGTCTTCCATGATACCTGTCGCTTTTGTAATATATCCAGTTTCTGCCATATCTCTAGTTGCTTCACGTATCCTGCAGCTACTGTTCAGGCAGTACCTAATGCTGTCTCTAGCTGTAGGTTGCATATGTGTTGACTGGCTGCCAATATATTTTGAAATCATGGTCTCGTGTGTCTCATGCATAGAAGGCTTTCCTTCTACAAGGTTATTCAATTTTTCTCTTTCTTTTCCAGACACTGATTTTTATAAACCTTGTAAGTACTTCATATCTTTTAGGCCTCTTCTCTCTGCCCAGTGTGCTTGAAATTATTACTAGAGGACTGCCAGATGGGCAGCTGGGCCAACACATAACACAACCACATAAGCCTCATTTTATGAGGTGACAAAGAGACAAGAAATGCCTTCAAAAGAAGAACATTTCTAGAAAAAGAACAGCTGTATAGCTCTTTATCTAGCACATCTTGCACTATGCTGTAGATAGAAGGATAATGTTTATCAAGGTAACTGGGGTGTAGCCCTGCAAAACTTGTGTTCTGAATCCTCTGAAGCCTGCAGTGGTATTTCTAAAAGTCATTTGAATCAATAAGAAACAAAACCTTTCGAAAGGTGTGAAATCTTCCCCCCTCCCATTCTCTCCATTTCTCAAAGCATCATACCCTTGAGCAGATAAATCTCAGGTACTTGAAGTACTTGAAATATGTCTTGAAGTTCTCTGCTTCTTATATTTACTTTCACTGTTTTTACACTGCAAAGGCACTTGTGTTTTATGAAGCTCTGAAACTTTGATATTTCAGCAAGTACAAGAAAATACTGACTTCATAAAATTCCTCGACTAGTACACAAAGAAACAGGCAAGGCCAATAACACAGCAATGTGTTACCTAAAGGCAAGTCAGATTCTCAAATATATTCTGTCTTTCCCACACGCATAAATGTACCCACACTCACATGCATCACAAACATATCTGCAGACTATAATTTCTAATATCAAGGGACACTCTGATCTAAAGAACCTCGGAATGCTGGCTGAAGACTTCTGGGAGGCTAAATAAACATTAATGTAAGAAAGGTCATCATATAAATGGCTACTGAGAGGAATGTAGTATTCAAGTGCACCAGTATATTTTGCTAAAGCAAGTTATGCAACACAAAATGATCATTTGACACGGCTGAAGTTTCTGTTAGGAAAAAAAAATTCAGACTTTTTTATTTTCTGAAGGGAAAATGTAAATGTAATAATTTGCTTTGACTTTGTTGCTCTAATTCAGAATACCTTTCATTCTGTTGAACTGAGCCAGTGCATTTAATTATGAATCGATTCAAGAAAGCGATCACAAAAGAACATGAATCAATTACACTGCTCTGCCAGCAYGCTCTCTTTGAGCTGCTATAAATTGGGCTTCTAGTGTACTCTGTTGGCCAGTCTCTCCAGAGAAAGATAGCTGAAATACACACAGAAATCACTTTGAGTTGTATGATACTAAGTAAAAGATGTAAATAACCATAAGAAGAAATAAACTAAACTTACCAGCTAAAATTCTGATAAAGCAAGGTGCCAATAAGGAGCAAAGAATTTTATTATTTAACTGATTCAAAATGAATCATTTCAGATTAATTCAATAAACTGAAACAAAGCATATTTTTGCTGGAACTGAAGAGTATAGATTTGCCTGGGGASATATTCAATCAAATGAAATGAAAATCAGTTTGCCACTTTGGTGTGCGTGGCTGTTTAATAATCTGACCACTTAACTCTGTTATGTGAAGTTGTCTRTTATGAGTTAATTCTATCTACTACTGCACAGTATTTGATCTCTACAAACATAGTGTAAAAGAAGGGAGGGAAGTCACCCATGTGGCTGACATCACCTAAACTGAGTTAAAAAAAAATAAAAGGGAAATGATGAAAAAGTGAACCATGTTTTAATTTTGATATAGTAACTGAGATATGAGAGATGGGGAAAATATTACATTATACCTTGGTGACTGAAATGATGGAGAATTTAACAGTACATAAGTYAATCTGTGAAAATGACTGTATATTATCAGCATCTTGACCCCCAGTCTGAGATACTGAGTCAAATGAGTATGTAACCACCAATGAAAATTAGCCTAACTCTACTCACAGCCTCTGTTCTTAGAGGTCCAATGTATGTGATGTATTTGGACAGTAGAGGGAAGCACTTCACTGAGCTATGGCAGTTTACGGCGTTTAAGAGAAAACTAGAACAGCAGCTGTAGTGACGTACTCTTACATTTAATATCAGCATTAAAATGTTTCAGACAGAAAACATAATTAGTGGACTAAGGGAGTGAGTGTTGATTATGAGRCTTATTCATCCTATAATGGGTATAAATGTACCTAAAAACTTCAGTTACTGTTATGGATCATGGATAATCATGCAAATTGCATATTAAAATAATCACAAGTAATACTTATATGTCATGGTTCTGCCCTTTCTTCCTTTCTCCTGCAATTCATATTTCCTACTTTAAAAGTGTTCTTCCTTTAGTACAAGGCAAAAAAGGCAAAAAATCTTTAGGATCTGATTTACTACCTTCTATAGTTTTTATTTCTAGCCTGACATGCTAAGGAAAGGTCTTGTCTAAAGAAGCTTTTTTATTTTATGCCAAAGTTAATGACTCTAACACATCAGATCTCATGCACAATTCATGAGAGCTGATTTAGCACTAATGCAGGTGTGCAGAATGGCTCACACTCTTCGCCTGATGATGGAGGCATAATGCTGCTATGATTTCTAACAAGGAGGAAATGTCAGAATGAATAAGGGAGAGAAAATATATAATGTATATATAATGTGGCTTAAAATGCATTGTAAATGATTTGTACATAGCTAGTCAAATACCTTCTCTAGTGGCAGCCTAATCTCCTAGTGAATGCTAAAATACCAAGCTAGACTGTCATCCTGTTGGCAGCCCTCTGAAGCAAATTAGGACTTGATCCTTCTGCCAGTGGAATCGTTGGCAAGCAATCATATGCACAATATGCTCTTTCAAATGCAATCAGAAGAAATGTGCATTTGACCTAGCTGGACAAAACCCTTCACCTGATAATCACCTGAAAACTTGTAATACTTGACAGCTTGTCACTTCTCTATCCCMCCCCCCTCCGATATGTAGAAGGAGATTCAAAGTAATTTTTTTTTTACTCATGTGTATTGAAAGTAGTGGAAGTCAGTAGCAGAAGAAGAAAGTAGCAGTCTTTCTGTTGATTCCAGTAGCCTTCAGATTTGGTATTGAAATTGTGTTTTCTTTGAAACTAGTCTTATTATACGATCATTACATTTATTTATTTTTTATATCTATTTTATTTTAAAGTTAATATTGACAAGCAMTTAACTATTCCTAAATGCTGCAAGTCTGTGAAAATCATTCATTCATTATTTCTGGTTTAGTTTTTCTTTTCAGCTTTTTAAGTTTTCCTCTAGTAGGTGAATTATACAGGGAAAAACATACCTAAGTACTTGAAGTCTGTATGAATTGCTTAAACTAGAAACCTAACTTTTCAATACTAATGTTAAGTAAGTTGAATTCCATTCAGGAAAAAAAAGACAACTATATACAYTAAATTATCACTTGAAAGTATTTATACGTGTATTTATATAATAAAACACACATTCTTTATTTTGAAGTATGACAAATGTATGTATTATTGGAGAATAATACATTTTAATCTACAAGTAGCTACTGTATTTTGTCTCAAGTCTGATGTAAAAGTGATTTTTATGTTGTTAGAACTTTTAGAAACGTTATACCTCTCTTCAGGTTTAATTTTGAAACCCTTGCAATAGGTTAGTAGTCTTTTCTCCAGAGTCAAGTTTTCACACTGATGTCATCTCCCTTACTGCCAGATAGTCACTCTTTCTTTCGTCTCCTGAGAGATGAAATTCATCTATCAGCATCTACAAAGTYCTGTGCTGCTGATTTCATGGAAACMTCTATTTGATGCAGTCRGTTATYAAAAAAGAGCAAGTAGATCGAGTGATCCACACATCACCCATGAGCTGTGTTATAGAAACTGCTTTTAAGCTATCAGATGACTTCTCGATCTGTTTGGGGTATGCAGGGATGTAGCTCTGCCGACTGACACCTGGTATTGTACAACAGGTGATGCTACAGATCCACAGCCGTGCGAGAGTGCAGGTTTGTACGGAGGCTTCGCCCGCCGCGCGCGATACATGTGCTACTGTACGGCAGCTGGAGAAATGTCAGAGCACGCCGCAGGAGACAGCAGTTTCTCACAAGAGAAGACATTCTTGCCTGGTGATAAGTGATTTTGTCCAGACTGAAGCAGCTATTTACTGGAAAGCCTAATGGGTCCAGGGGAGGATAAAGCACTGTTATTGCACCATCTAGATAGACCTAATACAGAACACAGCGTGCATGTATGCACGCTGATGGCCTGCTATGGTAGCTCTGACTTGATCTTCATGAGTGCTGCATACAGCAGGTCATATTAATAATATCACTGCTGTGACCATCGCTTTCAATATCTCTGCATCATTTTCCTGGGTATAAAAGCTGTTGTGAAGAGACAAGATGATATCACCAATTTTACAGTTCCTGAGTAAGTCCTGAAATCTTTATTTAAGGTTACTGCTTCATTTCATTTCCTACRAATTTAATGTATAATCCCACTTTATTATTCTTCCATCTCTTTGTTTCCTTCTGTACAAGATGGGCTTAGTCAACCAAAGCAGCTCGCTGTGACCAGTCTGGTGGGCTGAAAGTAACCCCAGGGCAGCCCATTCTGAAAGAAGGAGGCAGCAGAGTTTCCAAATGTTTTCCAGAGCCAGGAAAGTAAAGGAGCATAAATGTCAGGCTTTGGTTTATGCACCAAACGGTTGGGAGCCTGTGTTTCACTTAGTGGAAGCCGATCCTCAGTGAAGAAAGAATGTTATACTTTCCCACTTTTTTGTTGTCTCAATACCGCTTGCAAAAACTGAGCTTCAAATTTGAGCTTTGAATTTCRGATGTAAATGACAAACCACTGCATATGAGATTCTTTCTAGTGCTCTTTATTACAGTCAAATCTAGGTAAAAAAACAATCACTGGAGAGAGTAGCATTTCAAACCACTTGGTCTGAAGTTCAAGGCCTTGGAAAGAGGACRAGAGTCCTGGAATTACTTTGGTGATGCTCCAGCTGAAGGTCCTGAGGCTGCATTGCTARGGCAATGTCTCACTCACATTATGCTGGGGAAAATTCCCCGGACAGTCTAAAATAAGCACAGGTGACCGTCTCTTTTAAGGTGGGCTGAATAGATCTCCAGGCTTCACTAACTTTATCTGATTATGTCTCTATTGATTGTAATTGGAGCTCAACTTGCATGTAAACATCTAAATTTAGACGTCTTCATCTGTGAGCTGTACCACTCAGGATGACTAGATTGTAATGGAAAGATGCCCAAGATAGCTTTAAAATATCCAGCTTGGCTAAAATCCATCTAATTTCACAGGAACATAGAACTTAATTCAGAATAATATCCTGCCATGAAGGCTGACTACTATATAGGCTATTTTGGAGTTCTGCAGTCATTTACTTTGAGTACTCAAAGTTTTATCATTGACTTAAACTGGATGTTACCTKTCAACCAAGGTTTAACAGGTTGGTAACCTGTTTAACAAGCTATGCTACAGCACCCTGGTGCAAAACATATTACTTCCTYGGGCACTTGTATTAGGAATGAATTCAGTGGGTGAAATCCGGGCCACTTTGATCAATGTGCGATGTAATATAATGATGTCATATTATTCTTTATTTCATTTTTTATTGCATAACATGGTTTTATTTTCTTGCAAGGGTACTGAACCTCAGTCTTGGCTGAGGTCATGCAGTGACACATAGCTCATTGCTGGGGCTGGCTTCTGATATCACTTAATTAGTAGTGCATTCAAATAGTCAAAGTTATTCTACCTTAGAAGTATTCTATTATACTTACTGCCACAAAATTTTCTTCTACCATCATACTTGTCTTTGGTAACTGAATAATCTTTCCTTATAGTTGTCACTAATGTTAGTTAAGAATATGATTATATTTGATTTCTAAACTTATAAAATTATTATTTAAACATATTTAAACTGCTTGAATTCTAAACTTATTTAAATAGTTCTAGTGATGGTATAGAGCTGTGAGCAGTTTTGAAAGTTGGCTAAATACTCCTATCTCTTATCTTTTGCCCCAAAACAAAACTGCTTTATCTTTCAATCAGAGATATTTCCTTGGAAATTAATTTGGCTGTTAAACAGACTTATCAAGGTAAAAATGTTCTTGTAAGGTGTCAGAGAAATTCAAATGTGACCAGTTTACACATATACTCCTTCACTGATTGTCAGTCACTCCTTCCCTGTTTTGTATTTGCAAAACCAAAGGTAACTGTCTTAAAGTAAGACAATAACTGTCTTAAATTTAATAATTGACATTTTCTTTATTTCTTTTCAAGTGWTTTTTTWAAAAAAAACTTTATTAAGTGCTTTTTTAGGAGATGCCCTCCTAAAAAGAACATTTCTACTGTGGAAGTAGGTGATTAAAACATCATTTAGATTTATTTGATATTCTCTAGTTCTTACTGTTAGCAGGTTCTTACCTGTTCTGTTACTGATGATGTAATTACACTACCCTGGACTCCCCTGGGAGGACCATCGTTGGCCCTGGGTTYGGCAAAACGCCGCAGATTTCTGACACTGGCAGGCTCAGGGGACCAGGGAGGATGTGCCTGGACCAGGTGTCCTCTGTGCTGTTACCTGGATCTCTTGGCTGCAGCCTACACTAATATCTTGAAGTTTCGGACGCACTGCAAAGTATTGCTTTTGACCAACCTATATATAAATATACTAACATAAGCTATTATTAAAAAAAGATTATGGTTAAGTCTAAGATGACCTCTGTTTTTTCCACTGTGATTTATTTTTTTAATTTGTCAATCCATTTCAGAATATTCTTTCTGAGTGTATATTTCGGCAGGGTGTTTATATTATTCTTTTTTCCTGTTTTTCTCAAGTAACCTGCCCAAGAAATTTATATGCACTGTTACCTGTCTAGTGCAGCTAGGGGTGTACTGTGAGGCACTGAAAAATATATATATATACACATATATTTTTACCAACATAAAGAATAATTAATTTTTTAAAATCAAATGGCCTATTCATATTATCTGGAAAGAAGAAATTTTTAAATCTCAAATGATGCCAATGGCAATTAAAAATCTTAATTATTAACTACTTGTATGGCTCRTATGCCAAGAGAGTGTTACATCCTGTATATAAAAGGTGACAGTTCTTGTTTCAAAGACTGTGTAGCATACAGGCAAAACAGAGAGAACGGGAGGCAAAGAACAAAAAGGTGAAGGATGAAGCCACTCTGAGCAAATATAGTTGCCTATAAGTTACAGATACTTCCTAACAAGTGTCATCAATGCAGTAATGTAGTCTAAAACAGCATTTAGCACTATAGTATTTAAGCTTCCAGAACCATACTGAGGGTTAACAGCAAAGCTAAGAGCAAATTTTAGGAGTAGGAGTCCCCTCATCTCCCTTAGACTTATGTAGCAGAGACTATATTTCTGAGGCTCCCTTTATATTCATTGAAATAGGCTTTTTTCAGGATTCAATTCACCTGATATATTTAAAATGTCTATTATACAGTGAAAGGAATTCTGCCCTAGACTCCATGGTCTACAGTGACTAGATTTTTACTGATCATACATGGGATGACTCTGATAAAGAGTACAGATGATAAAGACTACATTTAGTCAGATGAATTCCGCTATAAATCTTTTAACTAAAGGAACAGTGCTCTTCTTGCCGTACTACGGAATCATTTTGAATACACCCGTAAAGCAAATCTTAGCAACTGCAATATGTTCCAGGGTAAGTTCAAATAACCTTCATCTCTTTACTTAGCTTTGCCAAATATGCCTACTTTGAAATTCTGGAGTTACCTAACTCAAGTGACTGTTCCATATATTCACCACCAATACTATCCTATATTTTACCACTCCGCTATCCAGAAAAGGCAGAGGATTTCAGAATGGACTACCACAGCAGCGCGTTTTTCACTATCTCACATCGTTTGGCTTGCATATAAACTACCCCAATGAACTGATGTCTGACGGAGGATGTCCCAAAATACTAAAAATATTCATGGTTTCAGCTACTGACTTCTTATAAAAATCCCTTCAACCAGAAAAGAGTTCCAGCAATTCTTACTTGTAATTTGTATTCTCATTATATTTAATAACTCTTTACACAATTCATCTAGGTCAGTTTAAATGAACGCCTTGTTGCTACTTAGATGATTATGGGTTGCAATTCATTTAACGTGCCCAACGATTCATGTTTAATTTATTGAATTTAATGCAGTATTTGAGTGACCTATGCATGTGTAGTATTTTAAATACATGCACACTGGCACACAAACCTCTGCAGTACTTTGCTTAAATAATGAGCTTATCGATGTGTTAAAGTCTGAGATATCATGTCACTTYTTTATGCTACAGTTTAATTTAATGCTGCTTGCATTAATGAACCTGTCTGGGTTGACTGACTACTTCTCAGAAGCTCCATGGCTTTTGTGCCAACTGTAATGGTTCGGGATGAGTCCAGTTGTATGATTTGTTACRTGGACATCTGTCATGAGCCATTGACATGTGTTTGCATCTCATTGTATTTTTGTATTGGGAAACTAATTGATTAATGTTCCTTGTTCACAGCTGGAAGTATGAATCTCCCTCCAACATCTGACAAGCAAAACAGTATTTACAAGTAATATTCAATGTCTTCTATAAAAGTGATTTTTCTATACAGTTAGGCTATGTTGGGCATAGCCATATGATTCCCCAAATCTTGTGTAGTGAAATTTTTCATTAATGTGAGGAGAATGGAGATAGACTTTGAAAATAAATGGCTCAATTTCAGTTTTGATGATCAGACTTCTTTTTTTACCCTGATCAGATTTTGGATTGACCTAGGTGGTATGTGTGCTTTTTCCTCCAAGACTGAGAAATAGAGTAATATTATAATAAATGTGGTAATGCCCTGTGCTCCATATCCAGAAGGTTCACTAGGAAGCAGATGGGGCTAGAGTCYAGCACCTCTCCAGCAACTGGAGCACTACTTCACCATCTCACCATCTCAATGAAATTACATACTGTTCTGCAGATTTCCTATAGTGTCTGGGGCTAGTTCCTTAATTGCCAGATATTATAGTCTTCATTTATGAAGTAAAGAGAATAGTTGTAATGATATTGGGAAATAAATGCATTCARGATTTTTTAGGTTTCAGCTACTATGGTAATAGAAAATATAATTTCCATAAAGGATCAGTTTTTGCTTTGCTTTGCAATATGAGTTAGGACAAATCCATGACTAAATGTGATCTTTTGAAATATTTTTGAAGGATATTGTACCATTTCGTTCTACCAGCTGTTGTGAGGTTTCTATGTTAGTTATATTCTGCCTGTGCAGTGGCTAATGGAGAGTATATTGTCCTAAATGCATCTTCACTGGCAACAAGGATTCCAGTCTGGATTTCTTGGCAGCAGGCTGCTGATTTCAGAAATGATATATTTTTATTGGTGGSAGAGATGCTACTCTAATTGCCTTTCTTGATGATGTCAATATATACATTACGTGTAGCTGTTAAATTGCTYTGCAACTCCTAGCAGTATATATCCTGTGAGATGTCACTTTCATTTCATGCTACACAGCTTTTCTTTCTTCTTTTAACTCCGTACAATAGCTTAGGTCCCYGTTCCCCTCTGCGTGCTGAGGTGGTGTGATCAGAACAACAGTAGCTGCAATCAAACTCACAATTAGACTGTGATTCACATTATGCAAAAGATTCATCATGCCAATTGATGTGAAATGACGTGCGATCTCTAGGCGGTGATTGCACAAGACTTTAATCCCTCCACAGCCTGAACTCTGTACCTGTAGTGGTTCAGCAARGCTTAGTTGTAATCATTCCTGGACTAATGCCTTTCTGTGATTTCATTATAAGGAGTCTAACAATGAGGTCTTTTTTTCTGCTACTTCCTTTAAATGACTTTAAGGATGTGCTGATTACACTGTTACCATCCTGCATGTAGTTGACCTCTTCAGTAAAAATGGTGTGAAACTAGAGGTTTTTACCATTCAGGGATTAGGTTTCTCTCTGAAGCCAGAAGACAATCTTTTATTCTTTATCTTAGCGTTCCCTTTTGGACCACAGTATCTATCACTTCAGAACTCTTCRAAGACAAATGCTTAGGARTTTCTTTTAGGAACTCTAAGATACAAGACATTTTTGGAATTTCTAAGATGAACAGGCATCTTAGAAGAGAAGACACTTCTAAAGGCCTATTTTCAGGAAAAGTGACTTCTAACCAGAGTCTATGTCTTCATTCTTAAATTTACTCTAGGTTTTGAAAGATGAGAYTCTTTGTATGGACATCTGTGAAAAACCTCAAGTACAATTCCAGCTCTCTTCCTGGAGCAGTGAGTGATTGATATATGTATGTATATCAACAGTGAGATGGGGGGGGGAGGGTAACTCCAAGGAATGGTTAGACTGGAAACTGTGCAGTGACTGGTCAGACAGGGGTTTCCAGCCTTGAAGCCTAAGAAGAGGTGGATTTGTCTTACAAGAATATGAAAGACAAGGAATATATAGACAGTTGATGTGTATGACTAAACTCTCTTTCAAAGAACTAAATATTCTGCACATAGAGTGGCACTGATTTTCATTTGTGAATAAGTTATCTAGATGAAAAATCCTCTGAGATATGTATATCAAAAAAATCATAAATATGTAAATTGTTACATCTTTGGTCAATAATTGAAAACATTAATTTCCAGAACACTAAAAAATTAGTCTTTGGTGRATTTTGGAATTCAGGCCATGTCCTATTTCATTAAGCAGGAAATGCAGATGATTAAGGCTCAGCCTTAAGCTGTGGTCCTCAACTTCTTATAGAATACTTTAAACCCATTTTTCTCCCAGAGTTCTTCTAATTAACTATATCTTCTTACAGGATCAAAGAGAACTTGAGCCAAGACCCACTGAAAGCAGTGGAATACATCAGATAAAAGCCAAACCCCACTATTTTGTAGTTTACCTGGAAATCCTATTCTGATTTTCTCTGCCATGCACATGCTGTACCACAAAACCCATACTCCTCAAGCAGAGTTCTGATCCCATGAGAGATACCTGGAACTTCCTGAAGTCACTGGGACTTTGCTATTTTTACTATTTCTAACCCTAATGAAAACTGTGTTCAGCTACTGTAAATAGGGTGGGCATTATATAAGCATAATACAGACAAGCTTTTAATGAGAGAAAAGTTTTTTTTCAGAAGCAAATGATGTGTTTATATGGATCAAATATTTTGCACTAGATTGACTCCTATCTGGTGAAGATTTATGATTTATTTAGCATTCCTGTGATTTGCTTCCAACTTGTGCACCACYAGAAGTTGTGGCATAGCAAGGATGTCTTTATATGTAGCCACTCTGACATTTTTCATTCGTAAAAGCCAGTAAGCCAGTGCATGTACTATAATTAAGTAGACTGATCCAGAAAGGTACAATCCTGTCCATCTTCAGGAAAATTGTTGACTCYGCTATTCAAAACTTAACCTAAAACAGGTGATCTCCATAGTTTCACATTGTGTCTTACAGCCTTCACTATTGACAGGAGGAACTATAAACCAACAGTCTTCATGGAGATTCAATGCCTTGGGAAAATATACTTGCTGACTTACAGCCAGTCCTTAACAACACTGTGCCACAGGATACGAGTGTTATCACCTACTACTGATAGTAGGTGAGTTGTGTGGGATGTCTGCGGCAGAGCTGAGACTGGCACAGGTGCATTTTCATTCCTACACAAATGCTTAGTAAAGAACTAGTCTTTCTTAATTTGTTCTATTTTATAGCTGTGACACATTCTTTCAAGTTCTAGTCTTTTTTAGCAACAGATTTGAAAAATTCCTGTTAGTGCTAGGAAACTTAACATACTTTAATTGCTAATGATAGGAATGATAAAAATCAGTCACTAGTCACTCAGAAACCTCAACACTGGGTTTCTATAAAATTTCTATTTATCTGATTATCTTATAATCTTATATTAAATTATTCATACCTTTATTATTTTGTTGTTTTCAAATGGTTTAGTTATACAGCAAATAGACTTGAAGTTTGTTCTTTACTTTTGGAAACTGTTTAATCAAGTAATATTTAATTTTAATTTTTACAGACATTAAGAGCCGATGAGGAGCTGCAAATTCTCTGAAGYACTTCTACTGGAAGAGCAGTATCTGGGTGGTTTAACTTTAAATGTCAAATTGCCATTTTAAAAAATTTATTGTGTTCCTCTGCCATAACTAGACTAAAAATGGAACTTTATATGCAAAAAATAGAAATGAGAAGAGATTTTTCTACTCAAAAGGTTTGCCYGTGCTAGAGGTAGCCAGGTGACTCTTGGCAATCATGTTACTGTCACTCAGGAGGTTGCTGCTGGTCTCTACATTCCCTATGGAAATAGAGGCTGGACTCAAAGTCTTTCAGATAAGAAGATCTTCCTCCTAACGCTTCATCCTGGAGTGCTTTGGTAGCATATTACCTTCAGCTTCTTGACAGGTGCTATAGGCACAGGAAGATAAAGTTTAAAAAAAGAAAAAAAAMCAGCATGTGTAAAAATACCCAATATCTTTATACTTTGAATAGTATTTTATGTAGTATCAGTAAGCCTGGTCAAAATAATTTCTTCCTTTTTATTCTTGAAACAAAAGTTAAGTGTAGTACTCAGAAGATGATGTAACATTTTTAACTTAACATACACTATGGACTTGACCTTGATGGAATTTTGACTTCTAATGACTTATGGATCTGGTCTTACAGGAAATCAGTTCATATGCCCTGGAGAGAACACATTTCTCCACTTCAGAAAAGAAAACACTTAGGCATATGCTCAACTTAAGCATTAGATGCTGCTGTTGAAGTCTATTAAAGTAGACTTTAATAGCAAGCACTTAAGCATTTTCTTTATTTGAATATCAACCACAGAAAAGATGGGCAGAAGGATAAAGGGAATAATTTTGGAGATTTTCAGTAGTACTCAGAGTGTAATTCTCCAAAACCAYATCATTTTCCTGTTGAAGGATCTGTGATTTGCCTCCTTAACACCACACAATGCCACGTACGAAGATCGTTATTTTATCTCTTCTTGTGAGCTGGGAGTAGCGTATCTTCATTAGCCCAGTTTGTTCCAGGGTCTATATATTCCCTTTTCCAATTCCAGTCTTCAGTAAGGGAGGAAATGGGATACAGCTGACACAGACTTAGAAGAGACCATACTCTCAATTCAACATATGTAGATATTTTCATTGGTAACATTTAAATGGCCAAAATCATATCCCAAAGGTCATTTTCAAGAGAACATTCAGCTGGCTTTCTGATTTTGATGGATGTAATTTTTTTTTCTAAATGAGCTTGACATTCATTATAATAGAAACATATGTCAGTGGCAAAAGTGTCAAGGGCCATGTGCCAATGCTCCTTTGTTGCTATGGCCTGAACACTGGAACCCTGATGGAGCTCAAGCTGTTTCCAGCTAGGACTACAGATGTTGATTTTGCTCTTCTACTCTCCGAGTAATAGACACATCCTACTATATCTACTAATAACAAGAGTCTGTATGTATTTATAATGTATTTTTTTCATCAAAACAAAGCTGTAAGTGGAATCTGARGTTAGAGGATCATGTTTCAGGTGTGAAAAGGTAGCATTATTACTTACCCATCTCTATCCACCCATGATTTGCCCTTCTGTCCCTCATGTTATTTCATAGTGTTGCACCATCACTCTGAAAGGGCCTATGTCTAAGTACATAGCACCACCAAGAGATGAACTTTTCCTCAACATAGGTTCAGGAAGAATTTAGAAATCTTGTAAATTAGAGATTTACCTTTAGAAGTTTAAATTTAAATTTTAAAATGSTGTAAATCACTGAGGGTATGAGTAGAAGATTAATCATTTAGAATTTTRCCATAACTTAATAGGATGTTTCCACCAACTTTTGCTTCTAATCCCAGCAGATCTAATGCTGATAGTTTTTACCAGTTTCTGCCTTCTGTACAGCAGTTCAAGAGTATCAGCTACGGCATGGGAACCCCACAGGAGTTACTGGCAGTTGTCCACAAATAACACCTTAGGAACTGAGTGCTTCTTAGGTGGTGACACTCCAAACACCACAGTTTGCCTTCCCAGAGACATCTATTTCCAAACATTCAGTTCTGTTAGAGTATACCAAATTTTCACTAAAGGCTCTTCCCTCGTTCATCAAACGGCTGCAGCGTGGGCAGCCGCTGGGTGATGCTGAACTCAGAACGTGATGCCTAGGTGCTGGAGGCGCAGGAATTGTGTCACGGCCAGAGTGCACCAAGAGGATCAACAACCTCCTTACCTGCTCCTGGCGGTTCAGCTGACAGTATTCAGGGTCTACTCATATATGGTGCAGCCATGTAACCTCAGATTAGACTTTTGTGAAAAAAGCTGTGTGAGAAAGACCAGTAAGAGGCCTTATCTGGGGTGTCGCCCATGCAGCCCTTGCCCCTTGGCTCAGGAGATGCATTTAAACCCAGGCTTTTGCCCTTTTGCGCATGTTGTAGGTATGGCTGCATTGGGCCTTCTACCTTACTGATCCTAACCTTGCCTTGCTGACTTAACTTCTTGGCTTGATCTGCCTTGTCCCTAAGGACTTGTGTAGAGGTTACTGGCCTGGTTGCTGACCCTGGTTACCATTGGCCCTGCTCTGCTCTTCTTGTTGAGATCCTGGGGGACACTGCCCCTTCCCACCCTCTCACCCTTGGCTCCTGGCTCACCTTCCCGCCTGGAGCGCTCTTGCTGCTAATTGGCATTATGAGATTAATGAAGTGTATTTCAATGAACCTAAATTAGCCCCATACCGTTAATTCTTTGGCATACGTTGTTTTATGATTTTAAATGTGGTACTCCTTGCTGTACAGAGCTCTTCCTAGCTTTGATTTACCTTGACCCCTTTAGATGATCTTGGGGTTTCGTGTGCACGTTTTCAAACACATAAAGCTGAGGAACATGTCAGTGCTTCGCAAGTTCCTTGTGTTGTGTTGGCAGCTGCACTGCCTCGTTCTTGTTTTTTCCCTCCCTGCTGCTGGGTTTTTCCACCTTAATGAACATCCAAATTTACCACAGTGGCATTGAGGAAATCCCAGACAGCAGCTATAATTTGAAACTGCCTTTTTTGTCTACTTCAGAACTTGGCAAAATAGTTACACCTTTTTAATTAGATGCATTTTGTTTAGAAGATGTTGATTCATCAAAATTTGTTTGTGATTAAGTCAGTTTTGCTGAATCTCTGGACTACAGGCTTTTAAAACAGAATATTTACTATTGATTTTCACATCATTAAGATAGCTATTAATGGAAACACAGAACTGGAAAAAGTGCTACAATATGGCAGTAGATAAGGCACAAAAACAAAAATGAAAAAAATTCTAATTAGTGCTTGCTTGAGGCAACAGTAGTAATACTCCGAACTCATGACAGAGCCTGATTGCTATAAAATAACTCTATAGAAGTGCATTTTTTAACAACTGTGCCTGACTGAGAAGCAGAAAACTGTATAAAAGGATTAAGATTTGTATGAAATTCCTGCGCTTTCCATCTTTTGGTTGGAATGCTTATTTTTTCAGATTTTTTTTTTAGCCAGTGTTAAAAACTTCCTCCCATATTACTAACTTTCCTTCAAGAAATGAACTGCCGTTCTGAAAATAGAAATTTGCTGGTTTTTTCTTAAGAACATGTTGACATTATTTGTAAATCTCAAAAAAAAAAAAAAAAAAAGCCACGCTTGGGAAAACTGTATTTTTTTTTTCCATTTGTCTCAGGTTAAGATGAGCAAAATTTGTTCTACCAACTTTTTAAGATTTAAATAACACAAGAGGAAGAGAGGGGGAACATCATAAGCTTTGTTTTGTCAAAGAGTTAATATTATATGTAACCCATACTTCTTTCTCTAAGATAAAGTAGGTGATATTCCTGTAGCGCAATATAGTTATATTGCTGGGTGTAACGAGTAACTGAAAGACGAGGACAGATATTAGGCAAGGAGGGTTCACTTTGGTTTGTGGGTGTTCTGGCATGAATCTGCCTATCTCTGCTTTTTGTACTTTGCTCTGAACAGACTGTCTGAATACTGAAATGCCAGGTCACACCAGAAAGTGAGAAAAGATCGCACTATGCGATCATATAACATATAACATATAACACATATAACAACTGGAGTTGCAAACTGGGTGCTCTGCAGACTGCTAGAGAGTAAAAACAGGCAAACAAACAAACAAAATCCAAATATTTTTGGTTGTGCAATGCTCTCACTTTCCTGCTTTTCTTATTCTCTACTGATCTGTGTTTCATTTGCTTTTTGTGGACTTCAAATTTTGTCATCTTACAGTTTCTATATTTAATTTTAGGCATTCCTACTTTTTGCCTTAAATTGGATCATAACCTTTACTGGGCTAAATTCTGAAACCAAAATCCAGATATATGCTGGATTCATGTCATTATTCAGCTAACTTTCCAGGTTTATATTTGCATATACTTGTGCATGTTTAACCAGCGGTTCAGCTGTTTGTTTTTATATACATAAAACAGCCATATTTGTGCACAAATAACTAATCAGCTACCCAGCAGCTGCTTCGACCCTCATAAAATTGGTACAGCCATGACCCAGAAAGCTTCCAGATACAGGCAGAAACCGCCTTTCACGGGGCTCAGTGCGGATGGGGTTACCTAACTGTGCTCACCACTAAGTTCAAAACATAACCTTGCCACTTGCAAGGATTCTATCAAAAGATTAAAACAAAAGCTTGATAGTAGCAGGTTTGCTATTATAGCTGTCTTCTGCATAGACAGCATACACATAGCTGAACTGCCTTCTCCCTGCTTTCGTCTGTTTGAAGAGCTGAGATAGAACAATTTACATTTTTCTTCTTTCAGAAAGAGCAGCTTTGATAGCTTCATCATGATATGACACTGCACAACATCAAAAGCACTTTTTGATTGAATACTGGCTTTTCATTAGTGAGTCTTTTTAAAATTTTCTTCCTTTATTTTACATTCTTATTTGAATGATGTAGACTTCTTTTTTTAGTGTTTGTAAGAATGAAGGGCTGATAATGCCACCAATAGGTAGACACAATGAAGGTGAGACCTTCACTTGGYCCTGACATGGCTGTTCCAGTTCCCCCTGCCCTGCAAGCCCTCTGGCTCTGTTGCCTTGGGCCTCCCTTAAATTCACCATTTCTGATTCATGCATTAAGTATTTTACAACAAATTAATATATACCTAAAGTTTTTCTATGCACTTAACTGCTAAGTACATTGTATAGTATATAGTGTATTTAACTGCATTTTTGTTTTGCATTATAATATGTCAACAACTATTAGATTTACAGAAATTCTGGACCCTGAGGTTGCAGATCCATTTTTTTTCCTAATTTAGCTTTCCTAAGAAGCAGCTTGATGGCATGTGAAGATTTCTGGATAGCGGAGTATCTGACAAAGAAGAACATCATTCTTCAGCGTATCCTCCCTAAAATTCCCTTTTCACTGTGTGAGCACAGCTTGTACATTGGCCTGGCCTGGCCTGGCYAGACCAACATGATGTTCTGTTGTGCCAGATGGTCGTAACAGTCCAGGCCTCGACAAGCTGTAAGATCACACCACTGCTTCACTTCATGACACAGATATTTCTTTGGAAGTCTTACTCATGTACCCAATACACCGTTGGCTAATTGCACTTTCATAAGATTGATTCACAAAGTACCTAATGCTAGGTGTACATGGATAGAGGTTTACCATTAAAATACGATTAAATAGYTGTCACATGCTCTCTCTGAGAAATAGATGATCAAAGAGGGAGTCTGGAGGCAGCATCTGGGTGGCTTGATAAGTATTGACTGAAGAAGGAAGGACAACAGAGGACAAAAAATTACAGTTTGATCCAGCCTTCCTAATACAAATGTCATGGTGAACTGATAGTCACAGGCCAAATACAGTGGAGATTTTTGGACACTGATATTTAATTTTCCAGGAAGTTTAAGGTTATAATGAATCAGTTACCATGCTCTTCTGATACTTTAGCTTTTTTTTTTTTCCTTCAAAAAAATATTTGTTTTTCAGAACAATTCAGTTTGTGAACTTGTTGGTATTCAAACACCTGATTATAGAAAACCTTGCTTTACTCACAGGACTGATTCATAGGGCTCTGATTCTAACATCGTTTTTCACTTGTCCRTGATTGTAAGACATTGCCAGGATAGCTGAGAGAAAACCAGCTGTTCAGAAGACCTAACTGAATAATCACTTCGGCACTTTGGCAAAACGGTCTGTTTTTTGTTTTGTTTTTTTTTTCCTTTTCTTTTTTTCCTAGCAGGACCTGTGTCTTCTAGCTATCATTAGAGTTAATTATCAATTAGGCGTATGGAAGAAATTACTTCATTGGCCGTCATGACTGAACTAATAAACTGAAACTTACACTAGGCATGGTCCTGTGGTCCGCCTATCAAACCCACCACAGTATTGATAAGGAWGACATAACATTATCATAAATGAAGAAGAAACTTTAACAGCCCTTATTCTGGACATCATGAAATGAAACATCTTTTGCTGTGTTTTCTGTTTGGTTGCRCAAGGTTGCACAAGGTAGTCTAGCACAAAGTGCTAACCTCACCTCTGGTGAAATCCTGCTGACATCTTTGATCGTGGTCCCACAGCTTTCAGGTGGAAATTTATCTCAGAAGGCTGTGGAAGAAAATGGGTTGTAGTTTTCCACAGTAGCAGAAGTGGCAATGCTCTTAAAAGTTGCAACAGTTTACTGGAGTGATTAATCTTCATGGGTGGTGTACCAGCTTACCTCAAGCGGAGTGGGTGGTTTTTTTGGACCCAGTAGCTGATTAATCAGAAAGCACAACATACAAATAGAAAAGATTTGCTTAGAGTTCAATTGCCAAAGGGGAAAGCTTATGGTGGGGCTGCAGCACCACCATTGCAAATTTCCCAAGAAGTAATCCTTATCTAGTTCTTCTATTTTTTTTTTTCCACAAATGATTGTAATCTGATCAATTCCCCAGGGTGGGATTTTTTTTTTCCCCTTTCCACTAGACAGATGAATCAACAACAGTAGGAGGGCTGGCTCATCTCCACTGATAATAGCATACAGGATAATTTTGCCATGTGACTCACTTTCTTCTTTGACTCTRACAGACATTTGAAAAAAGAGTGTCATTCTTTTAAATAGGTTTTTCATAGATAGAAGTTACTAAAAAAAAAAAAGCTTTAATCTCACATTAAGAAAAAAAAAACATAGGAAAGAAAATTCCTACTATCATATTCAGCTTTTTAAAATGTTGCTGAAGAATAAGAATATTCTCTCAGTGAATAAATGAAACATATTTGGAGGAATGTATCTGCTGTGAAGAATTGTAACCTCCCTGCACTTCACTGCTCCCTTAGTCTGTCAAAGAAAAACAACGCTTTTTACTCCTTCCTTCTCTTTTATAGCTAGACCCTCATCTAACCTTGACCAGGGTCAAGGCATGAAATGAATTGATAAGACATACTTCATTTAGGATTAAATAGCAATGAGACTGACAGAGCCTAGAGGGGCTTGCAATCCTAATGGAGAGTTTATCAGCACTCTTACGAGGGAAAAACAATCTGAGTTGGATTAGCTGCTTCCTATGTGCCAGTCACACAAGACAAACCTAGCCAAGAGGCCAATCTAATGCACTGTCCCAACATTTTAAAGAACATTCGAGGTGTTAAATATGTGAAACAAAGAAATATTCTTAGCTGATTCTTACTTGGATATCAGTTACTCTACTTTCTGAGTTCTTCTTTTTTGTTATTATTTTATTATTCAGTGCAGGTTCTCCTATGATCCTGCGGGTTCTGTAACATTTGCTGTGGTATGGAAAACTTGATTTTGTTTCCCTTCTAGCTGCCTAGCTCCAAGCTGAGTATCTTATTATATGTCACCTAAACAGTTTGTCAGAGATATGTTTCACGTATTCCCCAGGAGGTGAGTAAGACATTTGATCCCATTTCTAGTGTGAGGAGGAAAAGGGGAAGTCTAAGATCCGACTGGCACTCCATGTATCGGAAGATTTTATTATGAATAGAAAGTGGAAACTTTGACACAAATACTGCGGGTAGTTGCATGGGTGCCTGTTTTTGGTGCCAATGYGTATTCCCAAAATGCTTAGTTTGCCCCGTAGGAACATGCTCAGAAAGACCCTGTTTAATTTCCTCCACCAACAGCGTAGATTTCTGACTGCTGTTACTCTGACTATTTCTATACCGCATATTTAATTAAAAAAACCCTGAAATATTCTTGAGGTCAAAAACAATTCGGAGGTCAGTGTAATCTGCCTGGTGGTGAATCTCCTAATCATCATGCTGAAAAGTTAGACTTCTTGCTACACGCCAGTGATCTCTTCCCCCTGGCTCGTGTCCACGCATTGCCACACCGAGCACAGGCCAAAGCCGTGCCAGGAGGCATGCTAACGAGTCCAARCTACCGAGGGTGACGTGCCCATGCATTAATCTGTGCTCTGGCCCTGCACAATTTTCTGGTACAGGCCTTTTGCCTTATGGTAGTCTCTTCCTGAAGGAGAGGTGCRCTTCAGGCTTGGCATTTCAAGCCTTTTTTTTGAGCAACGAGGGGATATATCCTTTTAAACTTAAGGGCAGGGGTGTACTGGAAGTAGTGTGGTAAGCAGTCAATAAAACCCAGTGTAAAATTACACCTCTTTTGCTGCTCCGCTGTTAAAATTTGTCTTCAGAAAGCTTAACGTGCTATTTTCCAGTGAAAATGTTGAACCCATATAGGAACTGTAAATCCACTAATAGTAAATTTTCTTCTGTTGTTTTTTAAACACTTCATAGAAATAGTCTACAAATCCTATTTTTTTTAAATACTACTACTTCCAGCAATTGTTTTAATGGCAGCATGGTGTCCCGGGATCTGGAGTCCCATGTCCAGGTGCCTCCAGAACTTCACAATCCAAATGTGGTGCTGATTGCAGTTAGACATCTCTAAGGCTAAGTAGTACTGGAGAGATGATTGCATTGATGTTTTTCTAGATTTGGGAACCTAGCTCTGCCATTCTTCAATACTTCGATGATTTGATATCTGTTCTGAATTCTCATTCCTTTCTTTGCTTTATTTTTCTCTTTCCTTAAGCCTGCTAATAAACTATATTTCAAGGGAGCTACCTGGACATTAATTTTGTGTTTTAGTCAGAATATGGCATCAGCATTTTTATTTGCTTGATAGTCTTTTCTTTCATTGTAAGAACACACATACTCCATCTTCTAGATTTCCTTTGGTTCCAGTTCTCAGTGTATTGCTAACGCCTCTTTGTGGTAGGTTATAGGACAGCAAAAGCCTGCTTGTCATTTTTACAATACGTATTTTTAACAACAGCAACATTCCAAGAACTTTTTATGATCTAATTTTGTGTATGTTATTCCAAAGAGTTTTGTTCTATGAGACTTAAATAACAACTTCCTCTCTTTTACCTTTTTACTAGTTGAAACCATTCCTTATTTTATTTTCCAATACTTCTTTTGGTTTACGCATGATTTTTTGGTAACACACATGTAGCTGTAGGATGCAGTTTAGACTAAATGTGCAAATGTGGTTAACTAAAATAAGGCATCTTTATTAGTAGCTAACATCATTTCCAAGTTCTAGTCAATTATATTTTGAAACTAGGTCTTTTAAAATAATCTTCTCTCCCATGTCCCTTGTCTAATAAATAGCTGTTTCGTTCTCATATTTCGCCCCGCTCTGAGAGCTGTCTCCATGTTTTCTCACGTGGTGGTTAATCGATCCCATAAACCTCCGTTCATCATTGTAAAGTTCTGTGAGCAGTTCTCTTTTATTAAGTAGGTTTAGAACTACTTGTGCCATTAATTCATTATTGTTGTTTAAGTACATGGGAACAAACCTGTTCCCTAGCAATCAGTGTAATTAAGAMAGTTTTTACTGGTGAACTACTCAACAGACTGATCCAAATCCTACTCAGCTTGGCAGGAATTTTTCCCATTAACCTTACTCAGAGAAGAAATGTGATGTAAAACAAAGTTACTATTACAAGGGGAGCTCCTTCTATAATATTTTTAAATGAACTTTAACATAAGATTCATTTTAGTGATTCTCATGAATTTATGACAGATTCCCCGCCTTTGTCACAGATATCTTGTGCAACCTTGAACGCATCATTCAGACTGTCTGCTTTACTCCTCCACCAGCAGGACCGGTGGACCGGTGTTCCTTCCCTCAGAAGATCCTGCCCCACACTCTCCAGGTCTGCGATGCRTTTGCGCGGTACCTGCAGTAATGGGGCTTCACTGCCTCGCCCACGCGCTCAAAACAGAAATACAGACCAGAAACAACAGCTCCATTCTCTGGATAGCATTTCAATACAGTAATCTCTTTTTTTACATGCCTCTCTTATAAGTGAAAATGATGAACCTTTCCAAATATTTAGACTCATAGATCTCAGTGAGTTAGCTCCGCTAAGATCTTACTAACCCTTGCACAGACCATGTATCTCCTTCATTTAATTTTCCAGACATGTACATTCTAGGGTGTTGAACTCATAACCAAGATTAAAAGGCTTGAGCTTGACTGAGTAAAGTCACAGTTCTCCTTTTTCCAGGAACTTTGGCTCTCCCAGGATTTCTACATACTCTGTGTTCATTAATTCTAATAGAGCTGTTCATGTTAATGCAGTTTTGCTGACCACTCGYTGAAGAACTTGATCACTCACCTACTTCTTTATTTTCTGTCTTGATATTTTTCGCTGAACTGTATTTAATAACATAAAGTAAATCTTCAGTGCATTTTCCTTTTTTTCTGCTGAAGTACAAAAAAGGATTAGGGGAGCATGTAGGATGTATATTTTGATGGATCTTTTCTCTCATAGGTCTTGTAGTGTAATCTTTGCAATACGAACATTGAGGCGAATATACGGTGATGGGGGATTCTCTATTAGGGTGAATTTATCAGGGTGTTTTGGCTGATCTAACAGCTCATCCCTGTGCTAGTGTCCAGCTAATGCCCTCTGCCCTGCTCTTAGGCAGAGACCTTTACTTCTTCCCTTGCATGATTGCTGGTGCTTGTCAGGTTCCTTCAGGAGCTGGTTCCCCCCAGTAAACCAGAAGAAAAGCAAAACAGGGCAATTAAAGATAGACATTTTAGTGTATCTGCTTACTGAGAGGGCAGTACGATCTCAAATCAAAAGCAAATGATTCCTTCATTCTAATCAGTCTTCAGCTGAATTTTAAGAATTTCAGGTAGTGAAATTGTTGTTTGTCATAAATATAACGAATACATTCTTTGTTCCCAATTCAACAACAGTTAGCAATATAGCTAAGTTTCAGCTTGCTTGCAGCTGTTAGTGATTTAGTGAGATTTAATTATCTGTTCATGAGATTTTCTGGAAAAAAAGATTTAGGCAGCAGCTTGAACGCTTTGTTGAATAGGGTCTATATTTTACAGATAAATAAAAGCAATGTATTGTCTGTTTCTTTTAAAGGAAACTTTTCTAATCATTAAAACATTGGAGTTTTAGAGTTCAATAATATTCAACTTTTTATTGTCACTATACAAAATACTTTCTAAATGGCCTGTCAATTAGTGATGAAAGTCAATTTCGAAGTGTTATATGAGTCAGCAAAGAGAAAAGAAGTAATGGTAAGTTTGCTCTGATATTTCGTATCTTTAAATCCTAAAACTACTAATTGTTAAAGCTAATCCTCTGATCTTTTTCATTTTCATAAAGATCTCTTAACATTCTGTAATTTCAATGTATTTTCAAGGGTTATTAACGATTCATCTGAACAAACTCCTGTGATGAATATAGGTAAACAATGAGGTAAATAGAATGTTAAAAACATCAGGCTTTTTTCCAATCTAAATGAGACAACAAATAAAGATAGCTATGGCATAAAAACATAAAAATAAAAATATATGTCTTTGGGAAGGTTTCTCCCTGGTTTAGCTGGAAAGAAATTATATTCTATGTTGTTTCTCTTCTAGAGGTATATAATAAGAAGTTTTTTTTTTGGGGTTAACAAATTTATTCTACAATATTTCTCAGCTCTTTTAATCAAATTTTGATTTTGGCTGTGGATGAAATTATAAAAAGTGCCAAAATGCACCTTTGCTCTCTTTAGACTCTAAGAAATAAACCTTGAAGATTTGTAATGCTTCCTATTTCCATTAGAGGGTACTATAAACATGCCTAAAACATACTCTTTTGGCTTCACCCACAAAGAAATGGATGCTTATTTGAGTTTGGAATTTCTTGATCATTTTCAATGTTTATAAATTCTGTGTACCATCAGATATATTTGTCTTGCTGAAAACACGAGTGATTTATGTAGCCTCATTAAAAACATTTGAAAACACGTTTAGCAAATGATCCCTTTTCCTTGTAAATATCCACTGGATATTCCATTTTAAAAAGGAGTTTTGTTTTAAAATTTATATGGGTAAAATGGCAATATAGATAGAGATAAAAGYCATTTCTTATGTGCCAAAAATCTTACATACCTTGGCTGTCAAAATATACTTTATTTCTTTTTAAATATAGGAAATAATTTTATCAGTGCGGACAAGGCTTGAAAATCTGGATATGTCTCATACAGTAAAAGCACCAGGCACCTGTTTGTGACTGGCTGGTCTTGGGATAACTAGTGTTTCACCGGTGAGCCGTCTAAACCGGCGGCAGYGCTTCCGCACCGGCGCAGGACGCGCGGTGGGGGGAGCCCCCAGACGACTGTGGGGACAGCGCTCACAGGCATCCTGACAAATTTCAGATCATTGCTMTGTACAAGCCATGTCGGTCACTCTTTTTCAGTCCTTATGGACATTTCGTGTTGGCTTTTTGTTCACGTGTCTCTCTGAGGTCATATAGTAGCATTTAGAGGTCAATATTGCTTGTCATTCATGTGCAAGGACGTATCTTCGTGTTATTAAGTTTTTTAAATTAATGTATAAAACAATAGTTTGTATAAAGCAATATGTTTATATCTGGTGACGATCATCATTCTGGTCGCAAAGTCATCATTCGGATCGGAAAGCTTGCCATCCTGCCGAGGAGGAGGCATGCCGCCACGGGGATGGGCACGGATGGGAAATAGCGAGAAGTGAGCAGCTCGCGAGCGATCCAGAGGGAGAAATAAATCCTTTCGCTCGGCTCCTAGCCGAACAACTGCAGGTGTCGGGGCGCCCCGAGG
>NW_028186646.1:1714476-1717079 GCF_003343005.1 Rhea americana
CGGGACGGGGCCGGGACGGGGCCGCTGCGGCGTTGCGGGACTGGCGGGGCCGGCGGGGCTGCGGTGGGGCTGGGCTGGGGGAAGCCCGGGCGGTAGCGACATGAAGCTTGTGGAAGCATGTTCAAGATGGTTTCAAAATAGCCGGCAGGGAGGCCGGTAACTGCAGGTGCAGGTCAGCGCCTCTTCCCCGACTCGTCCCGCTCCCTGGGGTCGGAGCATCGGAGCATCCGAGCATCCGAGCATCCGAGCCGCCGCTCTGCGCCGGGCTTTGCAGGGTCGAGTGGAGCAGGTTGTCCAGCACTGTGTCCAGCTGAGTTTGGAGTATCTCCAAGGATGGAGACTGCACAGCCTCTCTCGGCAAACGGTTCCAGAGTTTGATCGTTCTTACAGGAAAAAATCTTCTTCTTTTTTCTTTGTGTTTAAATGGAATTTCCTCTATTTCAGGAAACACAAAGATATAAATCTTAAGGAGCAGCTGAACAAAACTCATCGGCTTTATCAACAGAAGAAACAAAAACCAGCCTCTTTCTATTACCAAATTATTCACTCTTGTACCATAATTTTAGACAGAAATTTTAAAAACAGTGGTATTACTTTCCATTAAAACAAACAAAAATGAGTAGTACAGTAATGATTGTAAATGTAATTTGCCAATGTAAATTGACAGAATGCTTCTAAAGGTAAAATTTAGGTTTTCTGTTGTTYGATAAAATTTCATTTTGTTGATTTCTTAGTTTGAATGGGTAAAAAAAAAAAAAACACAGAGATACCTGGACTGAAGAGTGAAGGAGGTCAGATTGTTTATTGTGCTTTTACCCTCTCTAGTGTGTTTTTGCTCCCAGGATTTGCAGAGAAGGAATTGCCACTGACTCGTTGGCTGATTACATATTTTATGAATGATTAAATTGTTAAAATATTCATTTAGTTCTGAAAACTAACATGTTCCTCTAGCAATAACATATGTTTGTTTATAAAATAATGACTATGACTGTATCATACTAAAAAAAAAAAAAATTTTAATGAATAGACAACAGTATCCAAACTGTACGTAAAACTTCATTCATATAGGTATATGAAGGTATAGAACAATTTTACTTGCTGTATATGCTTTATGTGTGTATAGCACTATATATAAAATGAAAATATGTGTGTACATATGTATATATATATTTGTGTACATACATAAGTATAAAAATATGTTTTGCAGTTGTTTTTTATGCAAGGAAAATTGGTTACTTCAATGAAGTCATCCTTGATGTTTTAAGCATAAGCAAAATCAGTCTGTTTCATTTGAAAAAATAAGGCCTGAAAAAATTACTTTGTTCAGATTTTTAAATCCTGATGATAAAGGAAAAAGTGAGTATAAAAAAACCTCCTGAATCTCAGTATGTGAGCACTAGAAAAATTGGCCCTGAGTGTCTCTTTAACCTTCATATCTCTGTGTATACTGAACTTACAATATTACAGAATTCTCTGTGCTGTATTCCACTGAGGTAAATAACAAAATGACCATGATACTCAGTGGTACAGGATTAGTGCCTCTTTTTTTTTTTTTTTCCTACTGGGGCAGAGGCTTTTTCCCTACTGTTATTGTGTGTATGTATCTTCRTATAAATATAGCAGCATTACTAAAAGCCTGGAGCTTCAAGCCATTGCCTTGCTCATCTTCTTAAATTCAGTACCACATGGCAGATTTCTGTGGAGCCTTATCTCTCAAGCCAAAAAGAAAAGCGTGATCACAATAGCCAGCTTGGCTTTTCTTCTCATCTCTGTATGCACTTCAGTGCAGGAGAAGTTCAGACACCACCGAGCTTCAAATGGTTTCTTTCAAAGGCATTAAGAAAAGAAAAGGAAACAAATATTGAGCTATTACAAAGAAGTTTTCAGCCAGTGCATGTTTATTAAGCTTACTTTATTCTATCCAGCATATTCAAAGACATCTGATTAAACTGTCCCAAATAAAAAGGACAAAGCTCTCTCCAATCTGTGCAGTACAGATAAATAATTTTGTGGGAGATTTTTATCATCTCTCAGGCTCTGTACTGGAGATGGGTTGAGACATTTCAAACAGGCTGTGTGCACTTCCAAAACACAGTCCTGTTCAGAATGTGCTAAAATATTGTATCTTGTTAATTGGAGATTGAGAAGATTGGGTCTAATCACTGTATGCCATACTTTGCAATTCTTACAGCTATTCAGACACACTTCTTCCTTCACAAGTATTTTGCAGCAAAAACATTGCAACCAGTCACAAGAATAAGGGTGGAGGAACCTCATAGAAGAAACTTCTGTCTGACGTAGTCCATGATGGCAGCATTGCGACSCTCATTTGAATATCCTACTTTAACCTTCCCATTCTTTATTGTGTCTGTTGTATGATAACTCACATTTAATTACAAGTAGCTAACATTTTTGGAAGAAACTACTCAAAGGTGAAAAGAAATATTAAATAAAATTATGTTCATGAATATGGAGACACAAACCCCCCCTTTTCCATACAGATCCTTAGCTGTAATATCTCTTGAATTGAATATAACAGTGACTTTTAACACTAAGGATCTTTTTTTTTTTTTTTTTTTTTTTTTTTTTTTTTTTTTTTTTTT
>NW_028186646.1:1717086-1724658 GCF_003343005.1 Rhea americana
TTTCCCATATGTGAAATGCTGGTTCTCATTGAATTAGCAAAGTTAATTGTTCCTTTCTTTCCACTATGGTTAAGTATGCAAACCAACAGTCTCAACAACTTTTYGTTTCTTCATCTGCTTATGTTTTGTTTTAAACGAGTGATTAGTGTACAAATAGTGCGACATTTGAACAATGTGACTTAATCAAACAGTACGATTACTTCCAATCCATGCTTTTCCTTTTCTTCTATATAAGTTCATCTTCATTCAAGTTTATCTAAGAGTTAGGCCAGGTAATAACTTCAGTTTTATGTAAGACGGTACTACCACCACGGTACCACATTGTGCTTTTCTGCCTGGAGACCATGGCTTAGAGGAAGTTACCAGAGGGGGCTGGAACATTAAATCTACAATGATAAAAGAAATAAACTGTAACTGCTTGTGAGAAATGCAGTTAATGATTCTTTTGATAGTATTTTTATCATTTTGAAATTACACATATGATAAGATTTCTACAACTGAGTTCAGGAAACTTTTGTGTACATTAATGATAGGAGGACTTTGTGTATACATATATACACATACATATCCATCAGTAGCCATGTGATTTTGCAACTATTTTTGCAACTAATACCAGCAAGAAAGTTTACTAATAAACATTTAAATATTGTCAATTACTTGATTTCATTCAGTTAACTCTGCTGTATTTTTCTGTTCTAACCATAATCCTTCCCTCTTGCTGTTTATACCAAAGATTTCTGATAAAAGCTATGGCTACCTACCTGCTTGAYCCAATTTAATGGACAACTCTCTGCACAACTCTCCTTTGATTGTCTCTACAGAAGTATCAATAATGTCATGCCTCTTGCAATGAATTTGTGGTTGGTGTCTTGGAGACCACAGCCTGGGGAAATTAGCGGTACTATTTGTGATATTTCCTTTCCATTCTGTTTGTTAACAGAACAAAATAAGTCCCAACCAGTTTACCCACCACCGCTGTCTTCACTGGAGGGGAGACAGAACGAGCTCCACAGAAGGGATGATTAGTCTGAAGATGAGGTCTTTGCCAAAGAGTGATTAGTTTTAAAAATGGTAAGTGGATCCAAAATCAGCCTAGTTTTTCTCTTTCCCAATCAGCATTGCCCATGGCTGTCACTCTTCTGCCCTACCGCGGTTAGCATGACTTGGAGCAGTATGGGCAAACACAGCACAGCTCATGGCTGGTTCGAGCTCTCCGAGGCAGGAGTTATCTGGTTGCATTGCTCTGTGAACACACGCAAATGCCTCTTTAACTGGAGGTGCCCACGTTTTTCTAACCCTCTCATCCTGTCTCTAGAAGAAAGATAATAAAATTAATTAAAGTAAGTTTTACTGCACATTTGGGAAAATGATGGGCCCTTGTAGCTCTGGATCAGCGGTCTCTGATTTCATATTTGCATGAGGTTAATAAGGAAAACAAGATAATTTGTATAATACCCTCTGCAGACAAGAGTTTGTAACTGATGGCGTATCCTTCGTGACCACAATGCTGCAAAACATTAGCTTACCCTTGCAAGTGATACTTACTGCTTTTGTGATAGTTTTGAGAGGCATGAGGTTAATACTGCTTTGTATATGTGTATAAAGTAATGATCAACTGGAAAAAAAAGAAAACAATGATTCCACTTGCAATAATTTTTTAATCAGGATTCCTCTCTGGGCTCTTTTATTTTGTGAAAGGTGCAACAAGCCTTTTTATATCACTTTGTTTTTTTTTTTTGTGTGTGTATATATATATATGTGTGTATATATACACACACACACACACATATATATACATATCTTTCTTTTTGCAAAAGCTGAAGCCCTGGCAGCTCTAGGGAGTAAATTAGTTTGGTACAGTCTCTGGGATGTCAAGAGAGAAACGTTACATTGATCTTCTCTTGCAGTACCAATCTGGCTCTTAATTTATTTTGTTAATTCTGGAGTCTGTTTCAGATGTGCCTTACAGCACCCCAGACATCACTGATTTTAGAAGAATGGCACTTTACAAATACCATTATTAATTGCCATGCTGAGTTCAAGTAACATTTGTATGGCATTGGGGGATCTTAACAACACTCAAAAAAGCAGGTAGCAGACGGTATGTTTGTGAATTGGAAGAGCTCTTTGAATGAGTATCTAAAACAATTTGGAAAGAAATTGTATAATTCCAGTTTTCTCAAGGAAATTAAGACGTTTCATCAGCAAAAGTGAGAATCGGGTTAGCACTCCAGTACTGCAGCTCTTCTTGTTATTAAATGCTGATAGTATGTGTGGCCTTAAGGGAGGCACAGAATACAGTGACTTTGCTACAGTATTCTAGGTGTGAATCAGAGATGTCGGATGCCATAAATAAATGAAATATTCTGTAAAAACAGTTTTGGCCAAAAATATTTCAATATTTTGTCCTATTTTCCTTAAAAAAGTAAGTTTCTATTAGAAGATGACCAAAATTTACCTGTTTTTCTTCTTCATTTTTTTGTAACTGGCAAATAAAGATATATACATATATTTTTTTAACACTACAGCTCTATTGTGGCAGGCACTTACAGCCCAAGTGAAGCTTTCGGGAATGAGGGCACCTTCCCTCTAACTCCGTGCTCGTTACACTCTGCTTTTTCTGCAGATTCCTTACACTGAAAGTGCACTGAGGGTTGCAGATGGGGAGACAGGTCTTGCTGTAGGCACCCCTGTCTGCCTGCTTGACTCTCTGCCATCAGTACCAAGCCACTTTCTCCCAGGCATAAATATGACATTTACTCTCATGTTAGACCCCACTGTTGTCTTTCTGGGCCCCAAGAATCTTTTTGTACCCGTGGTCCTAAGCACTTGAAGAAATGGGTGGAGATAGAGAAATGGATTGTAGWTTTCTTCCCTGATGCCCTGACCAGTGAGAAGAAAGGCCAGCTGAAAAGGAGAAAGCAGACCGTCAGCGTGTGCGGTCTTCCCAGTGCTGAGGCTGTACAAAGATGGGTTGTACCTCAAACTCCAAAAYCCCCTTTTTAATCCAATAGCCACGTCTGTTTGGCATTTGGGGTTCTTTTTTGCTCCCAGCAAAGTGAACTGGAGCTCTGCAACAGACTTCAGTGGGAAAAGGATAAGGCATTAAATAACAGGCTGCACAGCTTTTGTCTTGCTTGAAAGCAATCCAAGCCGAACTTCGCCAGAGCGATTGTGAATGTGGTACTTTTCCAGAAGAGTTTGGAAGGCCTCAGGCTTGGCCAAAGGAGGACAAATCAGTTCAAACCTAAAATTGTGCTAAGTTTTCCAAAATGTAAATGACAGACAACAAAAGAGCATGAGAAACATGGAAGCTATAATTCATGTTAACATCTGAGCAGAGTACAAAAGAGAGATGCAGCTGGTTAAATGAACTTCCTTTTGTAAAGAAACTTCAGTCGTAATTTTTTTCATATTGAATTTTAAAAATAGTCTCCACTTTACCCTTTAAGTGACCTAGAAAAGAACAAATGACAATAGCATGGTAATTTGGGGGCCAATTTTCCTTAAATACGTGTTCTATTCGATATTGAACCCTTTTGATATTTGGAAGCGTCAGGACTCAGTTCTCTGAAAGAAGCTGCATAAATTGAGGGATTCTGACAATACCGTTTGGCCTAATAGCTACTTGATCATGATTCCTCGGTGGATCCCACTGTTCTGGCTGATTGGAGGCTCTCGGTTGCATACGGTAATACGGAAATGCCAGTCAAACCGCCACAGTTAGGGTTGTACGTGCATTTTCATTGTTAAGCCTTATTGTCTGGGACTTCATAACCTGGCTGTAAAATCGTTCGTAGAAGGTACAGATACAAGCCTGCAAGCACATCTACTTGACTATTTTTTGCATAATTTTCAAATCGTCTATTCTCTTTTGCCACCTTTCTTTGTCTTTTTTGCTTTTAACAAGAAGAAGAATGAAAAGTCTTTCTCCTCAAAATCGAGTACTCAAAGTTGGGACAAGGTGTTTTTTCAGRCAAGTTCATTTTTCTCCTGCTGCGACGCTACCCTCTCCAAAAAATGCTTTTATTCTCTCCTCCTAGATAAATGCCTTGATAGTACTTAAGATTTTTTGTCTTGGTAGAGGCCACCCTGTGCCAGACATTTCAGAAGGGGTTTGCAGTTGATATTTCCTTGATGTTTGTTGTAAAATAGTTAGGACCCACTTGCTCTGCTCTGACTCAGTATGGATAGTAGTATATTGAAATAGTTATTTCATTGAAATCATTTGGCATTCTGGGTATGGTTACATGTGAGAAAGGGGAACATAACTGTTTCTTCCAGAAATAACTGAAATTTAACAGAGAGAAATTTGAAGTTGTTAGTGAGGTAGGTTTTCTTGCATATTTAAACATTTCCTTTCTTTTACAAGAATTAAGAATTTTTTATGTTGCTGGCCTGTCACACTACTTAGTTGCATTTGAAATTGGGCTCTTTCTTTGCAGAGGGGAAGGAGAACAGAGTTCTTTTAAAATGAGTGATGTATATGAGCAAAAATTGATATAGCTCAAAAAAAGTCAAAAAAAAGACACCACTCGTCCTTTCTCCTGTTACAAGTTATGTGCTCCTTTTATTCTTCTCCTTTCTACACATATCTGAACTAAGTACTTACACTGTGCTCCACCAGCTGTTATGGAAATATTAGTCAATATTACAGAACAATTTCTCTTTTCTCACATTGATGTTGTGATCGTATTATACATTAAGGTTCCAATTATAAATAACTTACAGATGTTTTAAGATAAAATATTGTTTGAAACCAACAATTCAGTAGTTTGATTAAAGCAGCATTTATAGCGATTCTAAAAATATTCTTGCAATTCTTGATTACTTGTCATATAAAGATGTATCACTTATTAACCTGTTATTATTTTAAAATGTATTAATTGAGCTTTCTTTTAACTGTGATAAAGCTAGGTTAAAATTAAAAAACAACAAAAAGAAGGAAAAAAATACACATTCTGTTCTGCAGATAACCACATTCATCATCTTTCTCAACACCGCGCACAACAGGGAGCCACGTCGACGCAGGGTTGGAAAGCCCCTGTCCGTCGTTTTCGACAGTGCCGGGGCAAGTCCTCTGCTCAGAAGACCAGGTTGCTCCTCCGTCCCGGGCCGGGCACGTGGCAGGACTTGCACGGCGGGTGCGTCTGAGCGCCAGGACCCAGGAGGCAGGGCGGGCGCGGAGGACGCGGCCGCGGCTCCCGGGGGTCTCGGTGGGACGTCTCGCGCCCGCGGGCTGCGGCGCAGGGAAAGCCGGCGGAGGCTCGTCAGTGGCGGCTTGCGCYCCTCCCTTCCCGGCAGCGGCACCTTGCCTTTCCTACCCACAGCTCAGCAATTCCTCCCCTCCCTCTGGGATCTGCAGCCGTTTAGGATTAGCAGCTTCTGGATACCACCGCCTGAAACCCGGGCRTTTACAAACCGGAGGCCTTGCTGGGAGAACCGAGAGAGGAACTTCATGCAGTACCTGCGGGCAGTTTGCCTGGCTTCCCCCAAACGTGTTGACTGCTAGATGYGTTAACTTTAGGAAGCAGACTTTCTCCATTTTTTCAAAAGGCCAATACACGGCTGTGAAACCGTTTAGCTGACTTTACTAAGATTATTTGACAAGAGGAGCAGATGGATTAATATAAGCAAGCACGTCTTTGTTTAATTGTCTTTCTCTTGCAAACAACCCCGTTCGTTCTGACCAAGTGGGATGATCTTAATMTATCGCTACCTAAGCGCTCCAATAGAGGAAAGGCATCAGATAAAGAAGTAAAAATATCTTAAGTTGGCTCAATATAAGTAAGAAAATCTCTTCTTTTCAGGCTGTCTCTATTTCTTTTCTTTTTTTCTTTTTTTTTCCCCAAGAAGTCCTCTCTCCAGGTGTTGTCACTTGTTTCTCTTGCTTAAAGTTGTCTGCTTCTCTTTCTTCATATACTCCTTAGTTAGATGTTTGTCTTTTCCAAACAGCACTCCCTTTCAGTGCTGACTTTTCAAGAAATTCATGTCTTCCAAGAGAGAGGAGAGTCATCTTTGTGGTGATCWCTGCAGGCTATTGAACAGATCTGAGTGGCACAGCTAATTATGATCTTAAAACGACAATGAAAATCAAAAGCAAGGATAATAAATTTGGTAGAAAAAAGAATAAAGCAAAACCAGAGCTTTGAATTCCAATTCCCTTGAAAACAGATTGAATTTAGATGGGTGCAGATATATTGGCAAGGGAAGGTGGCAGTTGTTCCTCTGAAAGCACTGGTTGGTGCAGCGGGTGCTCTCCAAGTCACGTGAACAAAAGTGGCCTCAGAGTGGCACAACGCCCCCTTTTCATCCCAACWTTGGGCTGCATCCAGCCTTTAATCCTTGTATCTGAACCCATCTCTGGTTTAATGCATTGAATTAGTGGTTGGATAAAAATMCAGATAATATTCCAGTCTGGCTGCTGTAGAAATCCATGTACATTTGCACAATATCAGCTCTATCAAACCTTGAACCAAAATGAGAGCCTTTATTGTGTTTCTTGTCTTAAATCCAAAACTKCACTCCTCTACATATGTCCTAGACCTGAATCTGTTTCTTCAGCTTATTCCTGAAAAATATAGAATGAGTAATAATACAAATAAAAATACGAACATTATAAAATGTTTTTAGAAAGGATTTATTTTCCAAGTTAATCTGCAATTTATAGTAATTGGATGCAAGAAGTGTACTTTGAATGTGTTATTCATCCTCACAGGTTCCCACTACTGAAATATGTTCCTTTCTTCTCTTTCCCCTTGCCATTTTCCAATTGTTTCACCAATCTGCCTAGCTTACTTTTGAAAAAGTGTTCCTCTACTGTCACAGAAGTACTTGATAGAAGGGAGTCAAAGATACAGGTTATATTATCATACTCATAAAATGACACTTGATAAAGTGTCACATAAAAGACTTACCAGAGAGTAAGGATTTATGAATTACAAGGAAAAAGAAGTGATTTAAAAATGCGGTGGAGAAGAGAGACTGGTGAGATATGATTTGTCATTGTGAGTGACAGTCAAAAAAGAGTATTCCTGATGCTGGTAGTGATATCCTATGAGACTCACTTTTAAGACTAGTTGTCTGCTATATTCAGTACAGTTTATTGATGGAAACATATGGGGAGGAGCAGCCTTATAATAGACCTTGGGAATATTCCAGTGTAAGATAGAAGTCTACRGAATGATAAAATCTAGTTCCATGTGACGCTGCTGAAACAGCCAAGCCATCAGGATGCTGGCTTCAAGTTCATTTCTTCAGAGGTGCATTCATAGACTCTTATACAGCTTTATCTTGGCTGCAGTATGCCCAGTTCAAGGAGTTCAAGGTAGTTGTCAACATACTGTAGTTAAAAAAGTCTTGCGAAAAATGCCAAAGGGCCAGTTGTGAACCTAGGTGAAAGCAATGAGCAACAATGAGGCCAGCAGTGCTTTACTTACTTGTAAACATAAATTTTACCATGACAATTAAGAAAAAGCAAATAAGCAAATGAACAAGCAAAAGCAGATAAAAAGGAATGGAAGACTGCCCTAAAACATCTTGTGGTTGGAAAAGAAATGCAGGTCTGACTTT
>NW_028186646.1:1724774-1734035 GCF_003343005.1 Rhea americana
ATTGCAAACTTTGAATGTGTTTTTGAAATATCTGTTAGGTTTTTCCAGAAGAACCAATACGTTACAGAACTTCGAGGCTAAGCGGTTCAAAGAAAGGCCCAAAAGAGTGCGTTTGACTCTACTGGCTATTTGCAGAGAAGAACACCTCAGTTAATGTGACTAGAAAAGATTATTGAATAATCTGCATCTCTTGGAAACTTTCCCTWTTGCCATAACATTGCTGTTTCTTCTTCTCCCCAAGTTTCCCTGGGAAAACCTCTCACATCCAAATGTCCAAGTTTATATATGCTTCTGATGATCTCTGAAGAGTCACTAGATAAATTGTGGATAAACTACACTTGAACGAGAGGCTACAGTACCCACATTTTGCTTTTCACTGATGAARGAAGGATCTTTTCCTTTTGTTTTCCTCCAAGTGTAAATCTTCTATGACTGTTAACAGCAGCCCAAAGTAAGCCTTAATCTCRTAGAAATTTTGCCACTGATTTTTTTCAAGGGCTTAGGATTTTACTTGAAAGAAAGATAAAAAAAAATCTCTTTACACTTTGACTTTATATACTAAATACACATACATTTTGGTRTCTGTTGTCTTTGTAGCAATATAAAGAAAAATCCCAACAAACAAAAAATTCAACCTTCCAGAAGTCTTCTTGCACTGTTGAACATTTCAGGTCAGAATACCCAGCCTGGCAGATTTAAATATAAAGGAAAATCTAGAAGTTCAGTAATTCATTAAGATCCTCAGACAAAAAAGTCACAAGCAAAAAAGAGCAGTGATGTTGACAAAGAAATATTGTGAACATTTAATGGCAGCTCCAGTAGCTGCACAGTGTGCTGTAGTTAAATAGTTTTGTCAGCTGCTTGTCTGGTAACCACTGGCCATGCCGTTGTTCTGTATAAACCTTTGCAGGAGATAGCATCAGCTTTAATGAAATTTGAGTAGCTGACATATTAGGCAATGCATTATACTGGAAGAAATGCTCCTTGATGTTTTTTCGAAGGACTTTCTCTCTATAATSACTTTTCCCTTACCATGCACGATGCAACCATAGATTTTAAAGAAACTAATTATTTTGACACTGACTAGAAAATGAATGGTTTAAGAACATCCAAGACTCTCTAGAAATTATTTCCTTTGTCCGATGTTGAGAAACACTCTAAGCGAGTAGCAGAGGTTGTTTTCATAAGGCCTAATAGCTGCTGAGGCGGTGAAACAAACCCCATGCAACAGGAAAACATTCCTTATTTTGCTGCTACACCACCTTCCAATTACTCCATCATGGAAAAACAGCTTTGAAGGAAACAAGCTAAAATGCATATTTATTCAAACCTATTTTAGAAAGAACTATTTTAAAACACCAATTTTAGTTAATGAATATGACTTTAAAYGGTTTAAGTACCTTTAAGTACCTCCATGCCAGATGCAGAAGTTATTTCAGTCCAAAGGAAAATAGAGTTGGTACTACGGTACCCTGATTTTAGGCTTTGCAATACCTAAAAATTCATCCCCAGCAAGGTGACTCAAAACATAYAAGATGCCTACAGTCCCTTCAGAGTCAAGAATAAGCGGTCAGTGCAACGAAAAACGCGCTGAACAGAAGTTTCTTAAAACTATCAATATGAAATGCATGGTGTGTCAAGCTTCAGTCTAGCTTTAAAGCAAGGATATTTTAAAGACTATATATTTGCCACTTCTTCCCATTCTGTGTCCAGGTTAGGCAGCCTACCAAGGGAGACTCATTCTGTTTTTAAAACAYGGCTGCTGGAGAAGTTTTTGTTACCTAATAGATTTTGTACTTTTCCTAGTACTAGACCTCAGTTAAATTTCCTCTTCAGATCAGACTTTTACTTTCCACTCTATAAAAGAGAACCATCACTATCAGGTTATAAAGTAGCTGCAGAGAAGGATGGAAAAGAAATGAAGGGAGCAAACCCTCAGACTCTCTTATTAACTTCAGCCACCATRGGCAAAAGGCAAACAAACATGCAAGAAGGATGTCTCTGCAATTCAGTGGTTACAGCATCCTTGGCAAGCAAGAGCAGTAGCTCTCATTGGACTGAGAGAAATGAGCAAATATTTGAAGAATATATTTCCTTATTCGTACTTTAATGTCAGTCTCCTTCTTTAATTTTTGTTAATTTCTTTAATTTTTTATCCTAATTTTCCTTCTAAACTATAGAAGGACTACTTATTTCAGATAAAGAAGAATTTCTCTAAATTCTCTGACATCCTCTACTAGAAATCTTGAGGACAACATTTCTGTAGAAGGAAAATTTCTGTTCTTGCTAACTCTACTTTGTATTCTCAGATCTGATTGGGACCAGAGTAAAGTGTGCTGTGCATTGCAACTGGAAGAAGTTCTGTGTTCTCGCTGAGTCAGCACTTTTGCTGGCTTAAATTGGTTGACTTGAGTGGAGTTGCGCCAAATTCCAGCATCTGCAAATCTGGTTCAGTATTTCAATTGCAATTGGAATGTGAAGTGACAGCAGTTTTACAGAGAGCTTGTCTAGCCTTGTCAAGCCTTGTACTGCAGATGCAAGTATTTCAGATGCTTAGTTTACGTTATAATGATTTTATTTTGGCTGTGTTTATATCTTATTCACAATCAATTTTCTGTTTTACAATCTATCTATTCTGATATGAGGAAAGTGAATTTCACAGCTGCATGTAGGATCATGCAAAGAAGCCACATTTTCTTTAGTTTTGCAAATACAGTTATTAACAGTTATATGTGTCAACAGTGGAATACTAACACTGCCGGAGGATGAGATCTCTCACAGTCAACCAGTATATTCTGAATATGGAATTTTATAATAGCCATTTGCAATCAATTTTGCAGTATTTTGGTGTACCCAGTGCCAGTGAATGTATATCTATAGAAAACAGATCTCATCAAATGGACTTCAAATAAGTCATTGGAAAGAATCAAGTTTTGTTGTTAGGGTACAATGTTGACCTGCCAGGCTTCTGCAAAGAATTGGATATTGTACCGCACAAAGAAACCAGAAGGGGACTAAATCAACATATTCTGTTGTAAACAGTATGGATTAAATGCTAACCAGCAACACTCAGTTGGGAGTTATGCTGATGGTTTTTTGTAGTTTGCAGACTAATTGATTTTTGACCTTGCTGCTCCTCACTTTTAAGTATTTTTTTCTTTTCTTTTCTTTTCTTTTCTTTTCTTTTCTTTTCTTTTCTTTTCTTTTCTTTTCTTTTCTTTTCTTTTCTTAGCTGGAACAGGTAAAATTAAATGAAAGTAGGTTCAATGGCAAATAATAGAGACAATGGCATTGATACTTCTTAAACAGTATAAGCAAATTATATACATTTCAGTATAAGGAATCATAATGTTGCATTAAAATAATAAATGATGTTCATATCCCTCATACATAGGATTCCTTCCTGGATWACTGTTACTCTAAAAAGAGACTTAGGGGCTGTGGAAGCTAGCAGTTTAACACAAATTCCTAGTGTGACACAGTGGTGTAGAGAGGTATGTGGTCCTCAGAAGACAGGAATCCTCAGAGATTAAACAGGGATCCAGAGGAGCGGAGAWCTACCTTCGCTTTCTTCTGCTGTGCCTGCTGCTGCACAGAAGAGCCTGGAGAACAGGAAAGATGCCTCACTGTAAGACACTGAAGGGGTCCACTTTGTTTTGTAAATGCAGGAGATGCTTAAGAGCAACAAAAGCACGATCTGTAAATATGCTGAACTAGAGCAAGTAAACTGGAAACTTTTACCAAATGGTTAATTCATTATTGATGGCAGTGATGGATGGTGGGAAAGCCTCACTGACAACTTTAAAACCAAACCTGAACATTTTCCTATAATATTTACTTTAATTCAAAAAGAATTATTGAGCTTAAGGTAGGAATTAATTCATAAAAATCCCGTGGCCAGTGTCATGCAGGAGCTCAGACAGTATGATCCTAGTGGTCCAATTTGGGTTTAATATTTTTTGTTATGCTTGCCAAAATATTAGTATCACGATCAATATTTATTTATCCAAATAATATGCTTGCCAAATATATCTTTAATATTGTCTTTCTTTTATAGATGAGGAGATAAGGCATAGATGTTTGTCAGGGACTTACAATTCATTTTATACATGCCTGACCCCATAGGTGTTCCAGTGTCTTTAGCGCCGTAAGTATTTGCCTAAAGGACTGACTCTTGTAAAAGTGTTTCCTCACCAATACAAAACAGAACAGCTGCCTGCAGCTATGAGAGTCTTTTCTGTTACATGGCTATCTAATCCCTAARTGAACATCAAGATTTCTAAATCTTTTTCAGCTAAATGGTTGACTGGGAGTAAAATGTTTTGGTTCAGAGGTAACAGCAAAAAGAAAGATTGCAAACATGCATGAGGAGGCAACAATTTTCACTGTGCATGTCTGTGATTTTCAGAGAAACAATTATGGGTTAAAAAAATTCAAAAGTATTTAATTTTYGCAGCCAAAAATGCAGAATTTCAGCCTAAACAGGACACTGTATAAAGTATAGCTTGAATTTATTCATTTTATCAGTGCATCATTTTCCTTCTGTCATGCACTCCCCTCTACTTATCTTAAACTTTTCCTGACCTTAGAAATCCCCAGTGCTTGTAATTTGCCACAGCACTTGCTAAAAAAAAAAAANAAAAAAAAAAAAAAAAAAAAAAAGTAAGATGGAAAATGCATGAAGTGCTTTAAGCTGACTTCTTCTTAATTCAGTTTTCTGCAGTATCTCGTGCCAGTGAGTATGGTGCAAAATGATTCGTGTTTAACCTTGTTCCACAAAGATACTACCTTCTTACCCTGATGCAAGCCAAGAAGAGGACAGGATACCAGTGTAAAATGTTATGATCACCAGCAAGACTGAGTTCTCTAGAGTGCAACAATCCAAATTATACCTTTGTGATAGGGTTTTCTTTTGATTACACAGTCGTGGTGGTTGCCATTGTCAGTGTGCATTTTTACTGAAAAATAAAGTGCTATTTATATGTGTATGTATATGTGTCGTGTAGGTGTTACATGACATCATATCAAGTGGTGTGCATCTTTACTGTATTTCACTTCCTGTACATCTCTGAATTTTGCTAACATATAGGTCAGTTTGTTTGCTGTTAAAATCATTCTAAAAAGTCAAAGTTAGGTCATTATATAGAAAGCCTGAATTTCGGTATTAGAATTAGCTCCACTGAGAGCTAATTGTCAAGAGAAGACACCAGAATTCCTTCACACAGGGTTTATTAGGGGATTTTGATACCCAACATATTGACTTTAGCTACGATGATAACTGCCTCTCTGTATAAGACAAACCTGTGATTATGCTGCTGGAGAGCCTCAGCTGCAGTGTACTAATATTTAAAATTTATTGGAAACAAACAAGCATATGGAATAATATTTTCAATATCCTTGGACACCTTTTCATACATAAAAGCTATTTTAATATGAACATCCAGTAACTGCTGGGTGTTAAGTGAAGAGTAATAAAATAAACATGCTACTTAAACAATTTTCATTGTAATTAAGGCTCCTGGGAATGGATATTTTTCAGCAGAGTGCAAATAGATACACCATGATTTCCTTTAGATTTTCTTCACATAAGGTTTCTTTAGATGGTAGCATTGTCTACACTTTACAGCGTATCTTCTGAATTCTCTGAGTTTGGAATGAAAACTGCTACATCTACATCATTTTTGTCTTGACAGTAAGCAGAAAGGTCTGATCTTTAGTTTCTTCATCTACCATATAATTAATTTCTGGGCTTCTACAGACTTTTTTTTTTAATTATAAGAAATTATAAGATTATAAGAAATGTATCCATTCATGACACTCATCTTTATTATTATTTTCTATCTTTTGTTATTTTCTATCTTTTGTTTCCTAAGCTAAGAAAAGATCATTATTTAAAGCAGTTAGCTAATAGCAAAAAGCTTTTTTTTTAATTTATTTTTTATTTTTTATTTTTTTTTCCCATTAGCTTTTCTCCAGCTAGGATAGCATAAGCTTTCCTCCTAGCATTTTCCTCTAGGTTCATAAGATACATCAAAAAGGACTGTGCATTAGACTAGATTCTTTCTGTGGTTAAACATTTCTTTCTTCAGGGGATGAGTTGGGGAGGGTAAAAGGTGATGACACACCAGCTTTTCATATATACATTCCAGTTTTGGAGCAGCCCGAGGCTGTTTCAGCTCCTTTCACAACTAAGAAGAACCTTATATCTGACAAGAAGTCCTTCAGACTGCAGTCAGATGCACTCAGAGACCTTAAAAGAGTTTTACTCACTAGACTGGACTGTTTAATTCCAGGATGGAATCAAAGAACATACAGTTGGCAAAAGGGCAGAAAATTCTGCCTAAGGAATGATGATATTATAGGGCTGAGATTATGAAAATACTTTATAGCTACCTAATCAAATTTTTTCTACTTCTTTTTTTTTTTCCTTTTAGAATAGACAAGCTCCTTTTCAGTGGAGGCAGCCATTGCTAGCYATTTCTTAATAAAAATACAGGGCTTTAAACTGCTATGGTCAGTATCCCATTGCAGTAGTTTRCAAATCATCTAACCTCATTTCAACATATTTTGTCTCCCTGGAGTCCAGCTTCCATAAATATACTGCAGCTGGATATAGTGGATACTCAAACTGGAAATCTCAAAAGGTAATTCCACTATTCTTGTTTCAGTGACTTGCAGTAGCAGTTTTACTGCCTACTGCCCATTTCAGGCTTGTAGCCATTAGAGGGCAGACCATAACAAATTGCTGCAGAATAGTCATGTGTTTAGTCTCAGCAGTGTTATTTTTGCCAACTAGAATTCTTGAGAGAGTTATTCTCAGCACTACTTTGAAGTAAATAATTCACAGCAGCAATCCAAGGACTGGCGAGGCAAAATTTTTAGCAGCATTTTGCTACCCTCATCTAATTCCAAAGATAGACATTGCATCTCAGGGATTTGCTTTTGCAGCTCTTCTGTGAGCCCCAGTAGAGCCCCATTTGTTAAAAAGGATAATATATTCACTGTCATCATGGTACTGTTATAACAACTGAATGCTGTGTACCAGGGACCTCTTTGGAAGAGTTAATGTGCATTCAGATTATCTGTCATTTCTCTCTTTTTGGATAGGGAAAGGTGAGAAATGAAGGCGTTACGAACATGACTCACTAGTAAGTGTAGGAAACAGAAACTAAAGAGGCAGGAGAAGGATCAGAAATAATGGTTCACAAGYGGGGAACAACACAATTTTGTTATCTACATGTGTAAAAAATGCCTGATACAAATGTGCCCACTAATGCCTGTATTTACAAAAACAAAAACAAAAACCCAACTCCCCTGCCCCTGGGATTCTTCTGTTCAAGAAGCCTGGACTTTGTTTTAGGGTATTTTTAAGAGTAACATGAAACCATGTAACAGATACAGAAGTGGTTTATGGCTACATATCAGTAGTAACTGAGTGAGTCTAGATCAAATCTGGACGACCAGAAAGACAAAAAAAAAAAAAAAAAAAAAAAAAAAAAAAAAAAAAAAAAAAAAAAAAAAAAAAAAAAAAAAAAGGAGTCCTAATATTCTTTTCTGTATCTTATGATCATCTAAAGGGAAGAAAAAGAAATATCAGAAGTCTGATCTTGTAAAATATATTCATCTCTGAGAATTGTAGATCTTCAGAGTTAAGACCCTTAAGACCCACAAAGGAATACTTACAATTCTCTCAACCGACATAATCCTGGAATAATTGTCTATAAGGCTGGTTTGGAGGTTGATATGAATAAGTTGTTTGAAAAGCTAGAGAGTAGTAAATTAACACATTACAGAAATTACAGCACACAAACCTATCCAGAGCCTCAAGTAAACTATCCAAATGAGAATTATTTTTGAATTGTTTTTATATTTGGGCCATCAAAGGTCAGTAGTGTTATAAGGGTAAAGGAATGGACTTAAATATAGCAACCTGTCACCTTTTATCCTGCCCCTGGAAACAGCTACATGATTACAGTTAATACTGTAATCATTAATAGGCATAAATCATCCTTTACTGGACTTCTGAAAGCCACTGTGATGACAGCTTACATCTTCACAATTGCAGAAAGCCCCCTCTGCCTCCCTCTGACACTCTCACTGCAGTTTTTTTTAGGACCAGTGGAGTTAAAGTAATGGGTGACAGCTGAGTCCACAGGTCTTTTTGGCTTGCTAAATAGACATCTGTGCCTCACCCACATCCCTGGCACCTTCACTTCAGTTGAGGCTATGAATCCTGTTAGTTGGACTGAAATGACATAGAGGAAGCCTGTACTACAATGAAGGCTCTAAAGTAACTTTTGATTTTTCCATTATAAACTGAGCTAAATTTGAAAATTTTCTTCCACCTGAATCTTCCAACCCTATAAGGGATGCTGATGGCAAAATGTTGTCTATTTTATTTTTTATACTGCAGATGCAGGCTTTCTACCGCCCAGCATCATCTCAGTGTTGGTCCTCTATATTCTTAAAATTATTCTGTCACAGGAATTTTTGYAGTATTCAGCCTCGTAATATTTACACAGAACTTTTTCTCCCTTCATGTTCCAACTTTCATCATCTTCCTGAAAAGCATATAAAAATGAATTGGGTGATAATGAGCCTTCAGATCAAATTTCTCCCAGAGCCTGGGGACAACTGCTGCCCCCCTCTGCTGTGTAGCTCCTGATTCTGTCAGACAGGTTAAAACCAGAACCCAACGACCTGTTCATAGACAAAATCTTGCAAACTGCTCAGTTCCTGTCTGGAAAGCCCACAATATGCATCTTCACACTCTCAGATGAGCAGCATTTTGATCCAGAATTTCCTGAAGGATAGTGGTTCACGCTCTTGTCTTTCCTTCTCTCTCTTTCATCTAATAGTTCAATTAGGGGTTCTTCTACTTTCATTTTACCTGTCAGCACCTTTAGAAACTTCCCTTCTTGTTAGTAAGCAAGGTGCTAAGAGATCACAGAGGCTTCCCTCACTCATACAGAATCTTATTCCCTTTGAAATCCATTTCTTGATTCTTTCCTGCTGTAGGCAAGTCCTTTATTTCCACCATAATTCTTTGTATGAGAATAAATCAGCAGTCTCTTCTAAAGCRAACAACTTTGTAGAGTGACTGGTAAAAGATGCCTGGTCTCCTTTCCCAAGCACAGGCTGTGTTACCTCAACAACTTGTTTTGTTTCCAGTTAATCCCACAGAGGCAGACACACAGGCAGCAGTTTTGCTGGGGAATAGAGAGATAGCTGTTTGCTTTTTAAAATGGTTAATGCTCAAAT
>NW_028186646.1:1734087-2017973 GCF_003343005.1 Rhea americana
TTTTTTTTTTTTTTGATTTTTTTTTCTGGATATTTTAGTCTTGTTTTTCTGTAACTCTGAGATTGTTTTATTCCATTCTGAAATCTAAGAATGGACTTAACTGGCCCTTGGAGAATACCTTATGTGTAATATAAAGCTGACCTAAGGATTACAGTACTTCTCTCTATCACTAGCTGAAGGCTACTACCAAAGAGCACTGCAGAGCAGCTCTATCAGACCATTAGGAGAGGCCAAACATAAACCTGAAAAAAATCAAGAGCTGGCCTATATGGAGAAGGGTGAACATAACTTATTTCCCTCTGTTATCCTTAGTCAAGGAATGCTGTTGGTGAGAGCTTGACCCAAATCTCTGAGGCAGTATGCCAGACGAGCCAGAGAGTCAAGCCTTGTCTAGAACGAGCAGAGCAGTTTGCATGTGTGTGAGGTTCACACCACAGCAGACAATTTGCATTACAATATCCAGTTTTTGTTGGATGACTGCTGTGATACCCCTGACAAGGGAACTTTTCCTTTTGATTGAGCTAACAAGCTTCATGCAGCCAAAAATCATTCTTGCATGTGCCTTTTTGCTTTCTGAACATGCCTTCAAGAGTCAACTGTGCCCATCATTGTGCTTGCTGATGTATATTGCAGCCAGTTAATGGGAGTCCCCTAACTTGCTTTTCAATTAATTATTTGTTAAACACATTTGCATCCAACACTAAGGTTTTTATCCCTCCAACTACTTTTTCTTCATTCTTTAGTTCTTGTMACTGCTGTTTAGTACAGAATAATCCAGCTTTTAGCCTTGATTCTTCACCTCACAGGAATATGAGTAAGTTACAAGGGGCTATCATGTTTCCTATTTTAATTTCCATTCTTATCTGGATTTCTTTTAMCTAAAAGTTATATTTTCAGTGTTTTCTTGCTCACTCTCTTTTTTATAGTGGAATATATTAAACTTTCCTGTAGTTTCACTTTGGCTCAGGATCAATATTTCAACTACATTCATATCTTTGATATATAGCATTTGGCTGCCAGAGAGTATAAGGAGCAATATATTATTTTCCTCTGAAGAAGAATGGGAATCTGATCTGGAGATTACCCACTAAGCGATTGTGAGGATTTATTTCAATTCCCCTAAGAACCTGTTAGTATATAATTTGTTGTGTAGGATTTATTACCCTCCCAAGAGATTTCATTCAATGTGTAAGAACATTTCCCTGATGTACCCAAGATGTGTGATTGTGGCTGGGTTTTCTTGTTAATATGATACAAAATTGCCCCACTACTTCTTGGGCCATTTTCAGTCTTGGCATTACTTATCTCCATTAGCTCTTCCAAAGTAAGATCAATATGCTGTATCCCTTTGCTTTGATTACACTGTCATATACAAATTTATCTTTATTAAAAATGCAGCCAAACTCATCAGCAGTACTGCTTGTGTTCACAAATCTTTAAACTTGGTCTTCTTTAAAGGATAAAGTTCCAATATCGTATTCTTAGGTCACATTGTATTTTCAAAAACCCTTTTATTCTTATTTTCTTAGTCACCATCTAGTTCACCGTTACCACTTCTGGGGGACATTAGGATCTGCCTAGCTGGGTGTCATAAGGATTGCTTACACTTTGTTGAGTAACTATTTTAAAAGCACTTTGAATCTCTAATKCAATATAAATCTGATACTACTAAACTTCAGCATAGCTGGATTTGAGTATACATCAAGACATTAATAACTTCATTCGTTATCTATTGAAATCACCTTAAAAAACTACTTATGAATTCAATGAATACCAGACCAAGTAGATAATTTTAATGCAGGAGTTCTGCATAGTGCTGTATCATTGGGCCTAAACTCTTCATTAGGCAGCCTATTCCTTCTTCTGCAAAGTGAACACACAAAGAAAAGATCTCTATGCCATTCAATAGGAACCAACAGCAACTGCTATGCACACTCTGGCCTCATTTATTGGAAAAGTTTGCCAGTTCTACATGAAAGTACCTGCTATAGAGTCAGGATGATTAGTATCGTAGAAGAGAGATGCTAGGAGATCTTTTCTGGAAACAGCTTTGTCATTCTGGAAGAAAGGTCCATCACGCCAGATTCTGGAACATCATGGTCATGGACAGAAGGTTGATACTGCACCAGGCCCTTTTCCTTTCTAGGAAAACTAGGTAGTTTTCATGTAGAAATACATGAATAGGCTTCTGAAAAAGAGAACAAAAAGTTGCAGATAAACAGTGAGGTTGGTATGCAGTAGAGTAGATTTCCTGAGGAGGTTATGGAATATAAGTAACTGAAAGATTTTAAGATAAAGCCAGAAAAAAAATATATGTCATGGATATCAAGGTATAGTTTATCCTGCCTTAGTGGAAGGGCAATTGATAAATGATAGCAAAAGATTTCTTCCAACCCTGCTTTCTATTTTCTGTAGTTATTATTGCAATTATTTTAAACCCTATACTTTGTTATGCAGGTCAGTGCCACAGTTCTGTTAAAACAGAAGACCTACATCAGATGCTAAATAATGTTTCCAAAMCAGAACTGACATTCAGATTCAAAACAGAATTGATATTGTCCTAGTAAGTATGTATGCATGTTAGTAAAAAAGGACTTCCATCACGGAATCACAGAAATGTAAGTTACAAGGACCTTCTAGATATCATTTAATGCAGTTTTCCATTTGAAGTAGAGCTATTACCACCACTAGATCTGGTCAATAAGGCTTTGTCTAGGCAAGTTGTGAGAACTTCTGAGGGTAGAAATTTCATGCCTCTCTGGGCAGCTGCTCCAGTGCTACAGCATTATAGTACTGTATACTGTACCATAATAATGATTCTTTCCCCCTAATTTCCAAACTAAACCTCTCAAACCATATTTTACAGCCATTTTCTGTTGTAATATTATCTGATACTACTATGAAGAATTTGGCTCCATCATTGTCACTTTCCTTCCAGTAGACAGCTGTTAGATCACCTCTTTGCCAGACCAAACAAGGCCCTCAAGAGTCTCTGCTTCTCCTAAATTATGTGCTTCACACCCTGACCATCTTGATGAACCCTCTGCTGGACTTATTTCCTCTGCAATTTCTCTTGAATTTGGAGTGCAAAGCYGAATGTAGTATTTCACATATAGCCTCATCAGCACTGGTGAGAGGGGAATATGAACTTYGCTTAATATGCTGGTCGTTCTCATCCTAGTGTAGCCTAGGTCACAGTTTGAAGTATTTGTGAAGATAGCTGTTGGCTCATATTCAACCTAGTACTACTTGCAACTCCCAGGATGGCTACTGCTCAGACAGTTGCTCCTAAGCCTACACTGATGCAGATATTCTCCCAAACGTGTTTTCCTTAATTATATCCATTGTCTATCTAAGGAAATGCTATCGAGACATGTTAAGGAAACCTATATTAGGTAAATATGAGGTAATATGCCCYTATGCAGTTCTACCTTAATCAAAGTGGAGAGAGCTCTATTAATAAATAATAATAATAAAAAAAAATTAGATGGTCACCACCATGAATATTTATCATCAGTTCCTGATATCTGATTTGTCTTCTCTTATAACTTTCTCTAGTGCTGTATATTTGCCACGAGGGCACGTCTCATCTTCATGTTTCTAATACCACCAAACATAATGAATATGTTACTGTGGGAGATCAGAAGAAAAGACTGACAGACTCAAATGTTACTTGACAGGATAATTCTAGAACAAAACAGTTGGAGCTACACTGTTTTGAAAAGGGTGCAAGACTGGAATTTGGTCCTAAATATATCATAAAAAAAAAAAAAAAGCATTCTTTAAAGGACAAGGTTTAGCAGCAGCCCAAAGTCAGGCCCATGTATGCAGAAACATGAACAAAGTTGTCCAAGGAAGCCTGACCACTTTGCCAATGGACTCTTCTCTGCTCACCTTTCTGTTGTTCACATGTCTTCTAAACTGCGGAGAATACTGGGCCTTAAAGTTATTTCTAGTCTGATTTTCTGAATTAAAAATAAAGTTTAATTCACAAATAATTTTTCCTGTTACAATATGTTTCCCACATGTGTTTTTACTATGAGCAGTGGTTTAAAGGAGTGACACAGCTGATTGAAAAGGCAGTATCTCTAASGGATATAAGACATTACAATAAAAACAAATCACCTCTCTGATGCCKCAATTTGTCTTATATTCAGAGATGATTAAGAGCTAGTTAAGTTTGTCTTTGACTAGTAATACCAGAATGAACTTGATAGAAGTTCATGATAGAAAGAAGACATGATAGAAAATAGTCTTGGGAAAGGAATTTGGTGATCACAAAAAAGGCAAACAGAGATACAAGCAAGAGGTGAAAAAATAGCATGACATTTTTGGAGCTGATCCATGTTTTCTTGAGCAAATTAGAAAGCTGATAGAGAAAACTGTTTGAAGGAAAGCACTCCTATAACAGTTGCAAAGACTCCTTATAGGAAGATACTTATATTACTCACATGCATCAGGGCAACTGGAAAGGCTGCTTAATTCTTCCACAAAAATATTTTTCTCGGTGTAATTGCAATGGCAACTGTTAATAAAATAAAGCTATTCATCCCTGTCATCATAGCCTGGATTAAATGGCCCTAAAATCACTGAAACAGCATTTCTGTGATTAGGTTGATGGGTATTTACAGTCCTTAATGAAACATTATGTAGTCATTTGTGCAAAGCATGAGCATATTGTGTACTGAAATTGTCACATAGCCAAGTTAAAATTATCCTGAATACAGATAGCATCTCAGCAGCATGCCATGCTGTGAAAAAAAAAAAAAAGTCATAAATTATAATTTTTGCCATTATCATTTTTCATCTATAAACCTACATAAAATTTTCTAAAATAATATCTAATAGCAGCTTTACAAGTTTTGTAACCAAAATTATTGTGTATTGTGTATTTTATATAATATTACTGTTTCCTATTATATAAAATGTTTTATTGACAAAAAAAAATCTACATCTCTTAAATCAACACAGCACTATTTACTTCATTAACTTTAAAGGTGAGGATCAGGCTGCTGGAGTTAGTAAATGTCAAACATAAAGCCTTAAACYACTGCTCTGTAGTGTGATGTTCTTGGGCCAGTCTTAAATGAGACCCTGATGACCACAGGGGCCCCACCTGGGAAGTTCTCAGTGTGTGAACCAGTGTCTTCATGACAAATTTCATAAATATAGTTTGAAGTTAGTTGCCTTTTAAACAGTTTTCATGCCTAATGTCCATGCCTTCTCTTGCAGATGCTACAGATCACTGTAGCGCAATGGTGTTTACAGTTCTAGTGACCTGTGTGTGTTTATCTACTGCTATAGTCTATAAATAGGGGCTATTTAAAAGTCATGTGATTTCCTTCAATTAATAGAGAAAATAGAGCTATGTTAGAAATCTAAAACAGTTATCCGATTTCCGTAACAGCTTGACTTTTGTACGGTAAACTACTGTCACACKGTGCCTCTGGTTTTCTGCATTTGAAGGTAGCAAGTACCTACCAACACTAACTAAATGTGAGTTTATCACTGTCACCCTTGGCCTTACATTTCCTCCAGACAGTGTGTTAATCTTCCATATTCGAGTTGCTGCATGATTATCACAAGGTTTGTAATCTCTCTGAGGCAGGAGTCAGGCCACTTTTTCTTCAGTCCTGTCRTAAACCATCCTGATCCTATCACTGGATGTTTGAGTTAACAGTTGATTCAGATTCAGATAAAGATACTCAAATATAAATAAGATACTTATACATAAATATTGACTTTTTAATGAGATATCCAAGGTATTTTGTCAAAAGAGTGCTGCCTTTGAAGTCTAATTAATGCATTAGGTCCCTTTAAAGTAAATACCTATATTGATTTATTGACTGGATTTCTGTTAACTATAATGGAARTTTAGACATCTAATATATGTGCTGATACCTGTATGCATACATCTGAGTGGGAATATCTTAATCTGGAGGTGAAGCGCTCCTCAGCTCTCTGCTGTACCCACTGGCCAAAGCACCTTGCACGCTTTCCTCAGTGTCCAAACCAGGGCACACGGACATCGCTTCTTGACTCCTGACCTTAGCTCAAGCTATGGGAGTTATATATCCAGTGCTGGAAGGCCCTAATTCTGTGTAATAAGAGCTAAAATGTAACCATTCTGCCTACAACTGTGCTGTCTGACTGCAGATTTCTTTCCTATAGGATTCCCRTACAAAGAGCCCAGCATACTGAGGCCATTACCATTTAGGTAATTCCAATCCTAACTCACTTTGGGCATCTATGTATGTATATGAGTGCAGAATGTAGACCTAATGGCAAAAAGTATATTTTTAGGGGGTTCTTTCCTCACCCTCTTTCCTCCTTGAATAAAATGCTTTTCTCTAAAGCTCTTGACATAGTTCAGCTGATAAATGCTTGTCTTAAAAGATTCTGCTCATGTCTCTGGTTGGTCAGCATCTTCCAAATATTCTAAGAATTATAGCCCTTTTACGTGTTTTAACTGACAATAGAAATGCCAGGGAAAAATCCATTAAACTAAACGTGGACAGTCCCAAACAGAACAGCATATATGTAACTGTATAAGTGACAACTCAGAGAAGGCTATCAGAAAATATTTAAATTCTTCTGAGCTACTTGAAAACATAGAAATATTGAAACAAACCGTTTCCACTGTAAATTGCTGTATTGARTTCAGTGGTACAACTTCTGAGGTCTCGCCAAGAGGTGAGACTAAAGCAGTGAACTGAGATTGTATCATAGTTATTGTCAGAGCAGTTTACAGCTCAAAAAAACCTCCATACGAGTTGAAGAATCTGCAACAAGCTAATTCACGGATTGACTGCAGGTCAGCAAAGCCAACGTTGCTTCAAGAAAACAACAATAGTCAGCACTGCACTTCCTGAAGTTATTTTACCAGTATGTAAAAACATTATATATGTGGTGAGTTGCTTATTTGAGAGTTCATAAAAAAAATAAAAATAAAAAAGCTTTGCCAGCCCTTTAGTTTTGTTAGGATATCAGTGCAAATTAAACCCAGTGCTCTTCTAGAATGAGTGCTTCAGAGCAGCACTTTAAGACTTGAACTGCTTGTTTAATGGGCTGTGAGATCTTTCCCATTTGCTCTTCACAGACAAAAAAAAAAGATGCTTAGTGTTAGGATAAAATAAAAGTACATCTTAGTTTAATTTCTGGCAACACTGAAAATTAGGAAATTATCAGTACAACAATTTACCTTTACAAATTTGTAAAGGTGAAACACTTCCATGTTTGAGTAGAAGATGTGCCACAGGAATARAATGGTTTGTCTTCTCATTAGGAAATAATGCCTTGGCACCATTGCTTGTCTTGTGGGCTTAAGAGAAAGCAAACATAATTTCTGGGAACTGAARTGTATACCTCACACAAGCCAGGACAACATACCTCCTGCTAATTTTGAAGRAAGACTCCAGGAGAGAGGAAGTAAAAATGAAGAGGAAGGTTCACGAAGAGCCAGCAAAGCTACCCAGCATAGTCACAGTGGGGTTGTTAAATCTGATGTGGTAGGACTTGTGCAATAAAGTGAAAAAAACTGGGAGACGTACATGCTTAGGATGGTCTGAGTAATTCTTTTACCACTGACAAAGTGTAAGTGAAGACTGAGAAGATACTTCATTTAGTAGCATTTAACATTTGACCTACCCATGGATAAATTGCTGTAAAAGTATACGGCAGTACCGAGCTTATGCCCAGCTTCAGTGAATGAGTGGCTCATTGTAGTTTTCAATTTTATACTCTTCTCAATGCATTACTTCACCACTGCTGCAGTTTTTTCTCTTTTCTGCAGTAGCCTCAGCTTCCTTTATGAACTCAACCTGGTCCCACAACAGTATATCTGACACTTCACTCTTCCCTACTTCTCAGCACTTTTTCTGTACAACCTTCTTGACAGAACTGCTATATTCTCATGCAGCCAACCTACCTGGCATGATATCTTAGCTGTGGGTATTATTTGTGATGGTTGGTTGCTTAGGTAGATGGTATGCACACATAGTGAAAGGTTAAGCTGGTAGATGGGCCAGACAGTTGCTTATCAGCTTCTGAAGGGAAAAGCAAATGGTGATTGCTTTTGTTTCTACTGGTAGAGAACTGTAATAAGGAATTGGCCTCTTCATCTCAGATGAAGATCTTTACTTTTCCTYGGGATACCCAAGAGCTCAGTGGGCGACAGGTTTGCCCTACAAGATAGGTAGGATCCTACATGGCTCCAAGCACATTCTGTAAGACTGTGAAACCATCAGTTCCCACTGTCAAGCAGTGCTGAAGGTATTTGTTACATGATAATGGATGATTAGTTGTCTGTGGAGCCTGGCTCAGTGACAGTAAGTGGAAGAGCAATGATTCACTCTGCTGAAAGTCACCACGGGGATACTGTAATAAGGCCATTGTTGCAATTAAAGTATGGGCTCGTTTAAAAACCTGCGCTTTGAGACATCCATATTCACATTTACAGATATCATATCTGTCCCAGAGCTTCACAGAAATGTCTTTTCCTGTCTTACCTGGCAGCTATTTGTAGTCTAGTGCAAACAGTGGCATACCCAGTGACATATCCTACATTCTGATTTCAGGCATGGATAAATTCTGGCTGGTGGTAAGGTCACAGCAGGACCACGAATCAGCATGYATGCCTCTCTGCAGACAGTCACTACTGAGCAGAGAGGCTGGAGAGGTTTAGCATCAATACATACGGGTGGGAGCAATTAGTTTCTTTCTGGAAAAATATTTTAGACTATAAAACTTAAATTATTAGGTAATATTTATTCTAATTATTTTTATAGATTAGTTAGATAGTATTTATCTATTGTACCATGTATCATGGAGCTTCTGGATATGAAAAATAATATTTGGAGAAAACAAAAGCACTTCAGCTAAATATTAACCCTAATGCTGAGATACATGAATTTCTCAAATAAGCCAAACCCTTCATATTTCTGAAGTATTTGCACACTGTACAGAATCAGGCTTTGAGCTGGCAGAAAGATTGACTGAATAGATTCATAAGCTTTCCATTACATTAAATCATAGATGGTAAGGTTGGACGGGACCTCTGGAGATCATCTAGTCCAACCCTCAGCATAGTCCATACGGGGATTGAACCCACAATGTTGGCATTAGCAGCACCATGATCTAACCAACTGAGCTAAATTAGAAGGCCCCAATGCTTTATATTTGTTATCGATGTGCAGGTGATTCTAAATGTTGATAGATCTGAACCAGTAACAGGCTAACATCAGAATCTGGATTAGCCCCCTGAATCCTGATGAAGTGCAACTACAGCTATAYGGCTACTTTTTGATGTGACTTTTGCATCTGTAGATTTGTAGACTGCATGCCAGTTTGGAACTGGGACTTTATATTGTACAAATTACTTCAGTGTTTTTTGTTCTTGTCACCTATTATGCTGTGTCAGCTTTCAGATATATCAGCTGATACAATTAAAGAATCAAATACTGTCAGGTTCTTCTGAATGCAAAATGGATTTATTTATACATCTCTAGATCATAGAATCATAGAAAGGTTGGAAGGGACATCTGGAGATCACCTAGTCCAACCCTCCTGCTCATCAGGGTCACCTAGAGCATGTTAGGCAGGGTTGCATCCAGGCAGGCCTTGAAAATCTCCAGAGAAGGAGACTCCACMACCTCTCTGGGCAACCTGTSCCAGGGCTCCATCACTCTCACAGGGAAGAAATTCCCCCTCACGGTCAGGCGGAACTTCCTGTGCTTCAATTTCTGCCCATTGCCTCTTGTCCTGTCACACGGGGCAACTGAAAAGAGTTTATCCTCGCCCCCTTGACACCCTCCCTTCAGGTACTTGTACACATTGATCAGATCCCCCCTCAGGCTTCTCTTCCCCAGGCTGAACAGGCCCAGCTCTCGCAGCCGTTCCTCATAGGGCAGATGCTCCAGCCCCCTGATCATCCTCGTAGCCCTACGCCGGACTCTCCAGTAGCTCCATGTCTTTCCTGTACTGGGGAGCCCAGAACTGGACATAGTACTCGAGATGAGGCCTCCCCAGGGCTGAGTAGAGGGGCAGGATCACCTCCCTTGACTTGCTGGCAACAGTCCTCCTAATGCACCCCAGGATGCTGTTGGCCTTCCTGGCCACAAGGGCACATTGTTGGCTCATGGTCAACTTGTCATCCACCAGCACTCCCAGGTCCTTCTCTGCAGAGCTGCTCTCCAGGTCAGCCCCCAGCTTGTACTGGTGCCTAGGGTTATTTTTCCCTAGGTGCACTTGCACCTCATGAGGTTCCTCTCCGCCCAACTCTCCAGCCTGTCCAGGTCTCTCTGAATGGCAGCACAGCCCTCTGGTGTGTCAACCACTCCTCCCAGCTTGGTATCATCTGCAAACTTGCTGAGGAGGTACTCCATCCCCTCATCCAGGTCATTGATGAAGAAGTTGAACAGGATGGGACCCAGTACTGAGCCCTGGAGGATGCCACTAGCCACAAGCCTTCCACTAGGCTCCATGCCACTGATGACGACCCTCTGAGCTCTGCCTTTCAGCCAGTTCTCAATCCACCTCATTGTCCACTCATCTAACCCACACTTCCTGAGCTTCTCTAGGAGGATGTTATGGGAGACGGTGTCACAAGCCTTGCTGAAGTCAAGGTACACAACGTTCACTGCTCTCCCCTCATCTACCCAGTCATTCCGTTCTAGAAGGCTATCAGTTTGGTTAARCAGGATTTCCCCTTGGTGAATCCATGATTGTGACTGCATATTTACCTGGTACATTCAGAAATGTGAAGCAGTGACAAATATCCCRCATTTTTATTTATATCTCATTTATTGGCTAAGTGTTGGGCTTTTTYTCTTTTTTTCCCCCATCATTCAGTAAAATGTGAGCTTTTGAAGCAGACAAACCTCAAGTACTCTACAAACATTAGCTATATAAACTTTAGTCAAAAAGAACCCTTAGAAGTAATTACACAGTATTGCAGATGGCAAAAAGGATGCAAAAAGAAGTAATTTGCTAGAAGTCATTTATCAAGTTAGAAATAGAGACCAAGAGTGTTCATTCTTTATTCAAACTGATAGAATACTGCCAATTCTTTTTTTATAGATCACTTCAGGCGATCTATATAATGGTGTGGTTTTGTTTTGTGTTACTTGCCTTTCGTGGGAATATTCATATATTGTCTGCTAATGGCAGAGAGTGCTGTGACTGAGGACTAGTTAGCTCCTAGTTCAGACGAGCTCCGAGTTCAGAGTATATACATTGTTATTACCACACAGCTATGCAGCCAGAATTGGAGACTGAAAATGAATGGAAGTAAGGAAAAAAGTATTAAGTTCCTAATTCTACCCTGAGATAATATTGCAATTTAAAGTCCTCTCTTAGCATCATAATGTTAATTTTCCCCCCAGTGCTTTCTGGCATCTACCTCTATTCCCCCATGCAAAGGAGTTTTACAGGRTAATTTGTCTCATTAGATCTTTGTTCCTGAAATATGAAAAAAAAAATAAATAAATGTTATATATACTATCTGACCAAATGAGTTGCTGTCTGCTACATCAATAAACAGAAATAAGATTTTTTTTTACCTACAGTCAGATGCATTAAAAAAGTGTTAATATTCCAAAATTTAATTCAGATTTTAAGAAATTAGAGGATAGAAGTTGTCTTCAGGACCTCAATTCAGCCCCATTGTGTGTAACTGTTTTGATTCTGTCTTGCTCACAGGAAGCTGGAATAATCACCAGGAACAAGATCTCTCTTGAAAAATGTGATATTTTTGGATTTAAGGATAAAGGACAACTTATGGACTGGATGTAACTATCTCTTTTACTTCCTGAAATAAATTCCACCATTGAATGGAAATCCTTAAATGTGGAGTGAAACTGTTGAAGCTGCTTTGGAAGCTGCTTTTTAGGTAGAAATTTTTCTCTTGCACACTAGACAACTGCCTAAAGTACCAAATATATTACTCTACTATGAAAATATGTAATCCAATGGGCTCTTGAACTATATCAAATCCATGTGATGTGCCATAATCTGCCAGTCTGTAAAATACTCGATATGGTGTACCACTCTATGTGGTACTGCTCAGTGTGACTTCATGGTCTGTGACAGATGCCAAACAGTGACCAGAACCATTTTTTTCTGTGTCCTCTGACATGACATCTTAATGGACTGCTGTGGAGGACTACCATCTGTTTTCTGATTTATTTTTTTGTAAATAGTCCGTTAAATTTTAGAAGTTCCCAGGGATACTAATCTTTTTAAATTAAATTATAATCACTCTATGAATAATGACATTTTGAAATATTAAGGGAAAGTGTGTGTGTGTGTGTGTGTGTGTGTACATAGCTTTTTGAAAGGTGACCAGGTGCAGTAACCTCCTTATAGTCTTCAGGTAATAGCTGAAGGAAAATAAAAAGAAATAAATAAAAGGATGAAAAATAAGGAGGAAAGAAGGAAAAATAAATCTTCCTAGTACCCACTTAGTAGACTCTACACAGTAAAGATTGGTAATGTTTCTGACAAATTTGGTTAGATAAAAAAATAGTTCTGAATTATGTACCTATTATTTGTTAGAATTCTTAAAATAACCTTACATCAAAAAGAGCATTAAAGATCCTTAGATGTATTTGATATAATCAGAGCAGAGTTATTCAAAAGTCCCAGTGGATTGCTAACCTATCTAGATAGAGTTATATTTTTCAATCCCGGAAGAACAAAAGTCCATCAAGTAAAAAAGCTAGAGATGAAGGACTATACTTCAGTGAGGCCAAGTGTAAGTTAAAAATGGCTAAATGTAGGCATTTGGGAAATGTGTCAGTCCTGACAGCTCAAAAATAGAAATAATTATGTAAATCTTGGCTCCAAATCAGAAAGCACACGAGTTAGAAAGGTTGTTAAGTATGGTCACATACTTCAGGAAATTAATTCAATCTCCTGTCAGAGATTAGAGATCCCTTATGAAGGCGCTAAAAAGATAGATTGCTGAATGGCAATTTGGGTCAAACCAACTTAGCCTATTCAGTACTGGGAAAGCGCTAGGCAGAGCTCTCTGTGCCAAATGTCTAAGCACCCGGACAGGCAATTACAACCTCTGATGAGCATCTAGAACAGCGGCCAGCTGACCTTCCCCAGACCTGCTCAGAGGACAGAACACTCACCTWTAAAATGCTGCAGGTCATGCATGAAAAGATATTGAGCAAATTGGGACAGGGAAATTGAGCGACYGGGATACAGATGTCCATTTTTCTCCTTTAATGGTGTAAATTGGTTTATAGGCAACAAMTTATTTGTGTGACTTCCACCACAGAAAATTAGGAAATTAAATCTRSGGTCACTAGGGAAGATAAACATACAATCTTTTTGGCTTTGCATGATTTCATCAGTGCTTCTGAGAAACAGTGATCCCACTGTTGGGATTCAAAGTCTATACAATTGATACAATAATCTCTTCAAGGAAAGAGCGAGAGGAGACAACATCTGTGGCATTTACAGACATGGCATTTATGAACTGGATTCCACCTAAGAATCATTATCATGTCTCTGAAATAAAGCCTCAGCCATATTTTTCAGAAGGCTAATGGAGCATTGTGTCCAGCTTTGGACTTCCCAGTATAACAAAGGCATTGACCAATGGAGCAACTCCACCAAGAGAGCTGGAGGGCCAGAGGCCATGATGTACTAGGAGAGGCTGAGAAATGGGTCTGTTCAGCATGCAGAGAGGAGGGCTCAGGGGAGACTTTACTGTTGCCTACAACTACCTGGTCAGAGAATAAAGAGAAGATGGAGACAGGCTCTTTTCAGAAGTGCACAGTTGTGACCACAAGGCAGGCAAGAGAGGGCTGGATAATGTTGGAGAAAGACCAAATGAACCTCAGTGTTCATAAGAGGTTAAACAGGACAGGTTTAATAAAGGACTTACACTACAAGCTGCATGGAGAGCAAGAAAGAACAAGGAAACCCAYTCCCCAGGAACCGCAAGGAAGGGTYGCCAATGGGAGTCTGTTGGAAGCACAGGTCAGACGCATGGGTCGGATGTCTACRTAGGACTCATTGTCCATAAGGCCCCCCTTACTAGAACTATTCCCTTATCTCAGCTGCGCTAACCTTGAGCAGCTGCTGCCTGGAAAGCAGCTAGACGTTGTTGACAAAATGGAATATGCATGCCTGGCGCTGATGGGAATTTGATCAGTGTGTAGTTTCACACGCTGGGCCTGCAACCACGTACTCTGCCAGTCACTGACTCCTCACTAGATCGTCTTCAGGTATTCTCAGCGCACTCCACCCCTCGACTGACAGAGATGTAGTATCAGTGTCACCAGTGTGCGGCCAGGTTCAGACATGACCTTTCTGGTATTATCTTAACTAACAGCTAAAGTGTGCAAGAGACTAAATCCCAGTGAATATATACATACATGTGTGTAGTAAATTATAATATGCATACAGAACTAATCAGCCCAGAACCAGGAGCATGATGCATTTTCCCCRTAGTCCAAAATTTGACAGCCATGACGATAGTCACTACTAGAGGTTATCTGCACCGTACTGACTCTTAGGACTTTACACTATGTAATACTTGAAGTAGGCTCTTTATCTAGTGGATGTTGAGTTCAGTGTGCTCACTGCAGTTCCACTGGTGTCCTGACTACTGTCAGTGTACAAGACTGGAATGGAGGGCAGCAATGTTGTAGCTCTGCTTGGCATATTTATCAGATCATGGTTCCCTAGGTGAGAATCTCCTAGAGGGGACATAGACTGGGACACTTTCTCYTTTGATTAATATGAGGTGGATGCGTCCTGGCCCATCAGCAATAATTTCCCTGTTCAACAGTTCAGATTAGCCAGGTCATGCACCCACAGAACATACCATGTTGACTCAAAATTGCCTGCTTGCTGAGTAGGTTGCAATGAATCTGTTTCCTGGATAGTAGGGACCCCTGTCTGCTCACACATCAGTTGGGCTATTTGGGGGGCTGGGATCTGGTGTAATGGGTTGCAACATTCACCTTCTCAAGGTAGCCTGAATCCTGCCTCGATGTCCATCTTCCCAGGGAGCTAAATTATTGCAGGGTACCAAGCAACCATGGCTCCATGGATTCCCCTTTGAAATGAGCACACAGGGTGGACCATACAGTGGGTGGTCATTGAGGCAGACAGTTGCTTGACGAACATTTTCGCTCCAACCCATGAGGGRACCAGCAGGGGACAATTTGCGCAGCTGCTCTTTGAGCAGCCTGTTCACTCACTCTATCAATCCTGCCCTTTGCAGATGGTAAGGTATGTGATGTGTCCAGGCTGTTCCTCATTCTCTGGCCCAATTTTGAATGTCATTCCCTGTAAAATGAGTGCYCTGATCACTTTGGACTTCCACCAGGTAACCATACAATCCAATCAAGTTTTCTAACGCCTTACTGGTGTGAGCTTGGGTAGCTGTGGCACAGGAGTGGGTATCCAAAGACCAGAGCAGGTACCTACAGTGGTTAGGACATATCAGTTTGCCCCATCTTCCCTGGCTATGGCCCTCTGTGGATACAGCACTTTTGGTCTGCACCTGCTGTGGGTGCTATGTGGGTACAAGGCGGGCAATGCTGCCTGGCGTGTTTTTGTGCTGCTGGCAGCTCCCACTCCATGCATACTGCTGGTGGGGCAGTGAGTGCCGCCAGCCCCCCTGCACCTCGCTGTGCTCCCCCACCCCTGGGGCTGCGCGCTGCTCCGGTTGCAGCTGCAGCCACCACGCGAGCAGCTCTGCGCTGGTTTCACTGTCCGCCTCCTGCCATGGCACGCCAGCCTGCAGCAGGTCTCAGAACATGGTGTCGTGAATTATTTTTTCTCTTTTTCTTGTTTACTCTCCTGTTTCCCAACTTCCTATCTCTGATAACAGAGTACGCCTCTGCTAACTGAGATAGCAGCGCTGCTATCCTCCTATAGCASTGCTATAGCAGTACAGCTTCCTCCGCCGTACTGGTCCAACCCCAATCGTAGGTAGCACCATCGCTTTGAGATGAGGGAGGCAGTTTCAGCATCTTAATCCATATGGTTTTGCTTATGGGGATCTGATCCGGTCCGGTGAAGTCAGGRGAGTAAATTCCAGACAACATCCCTAGTTACCACAGCTGGTTAATCCCTGCTGCGATAGTAGTCCACTCAGTGAGCCTGTCATTGATGTCCATAGGAGTCAGCCAGGTTAAACATGCTGCGTTCATCAGCCACTGCATTACAGAGTGGAAAACATTTTGGTTTTGCTGTGCAGGCTGCTGAGGGTGTTGTGTGGCATAGGATCCTGGGGCAGACCCCCCACACTGCCAAGCTCCTCTCTAGCGAAATGAACTGCCTCTGCCCCATCATCCCATAGCCTTAACAGCCACTCTACCAACCCTGCATGGGGCTGCTGCTTGTAGTGTCCTTGCRTATCATGCTGCAGCTCTGATGCTTTAAAGTCACAAATTGTGGTCCCTTGCAGATGGGCTGCATTTGGTCTGGAAAGCCATTGCTCTACCACTGGCCAAGTGGCTACCTCTCCCTCATGCTCTGAGCTAGGGGACTCATTGAAGTCCCAGTTGTTTCCATCTGAAGTTTCCAGATCCCAATCCACTTTTTGCACCAGTATCCGCACARCCAGGGGATGGACATCTTGTTGCCCCCCCGTCGCTGCTAGTGGTTTGCAATGCAGGCAGCCAAAACAGCAGACTGATGCTCCAGCTTCTTGGCTTGACCCATCGTTGCAATCACAACCTCCTGGGTCACTTATTGAACCTCTTTAGTGGCTTTGAGATCACTTTCCAACTGTCTGATTCACTGGTGCTGTGTCATCAGCACCTAATCCTGGCTGTGGAGCCCAGTCAGGAAGATCTACCCCAGGTCCCCTGCTGCCTTTCACACTGCCAGCCCTGCTTTTTCAGCTGGAACTTGGAAACCAGTTCCATGAGCTGCTCTGGCGTTACCCCTGGCTAACTCTCTAGCTCCAGCTATGCTATGKGGGCAAGCCACCCCATGAGCATGCGAGCCACGGGTGCCCATCAACCCATAGCAAGCCATTGGGAACGTGGTTCCCCATCTCCTCACCTCCCCCTTGTCCTGTCACCCTCAAAGAGGCATCTCTGCACTGGTATGCTGCTGCTTACACCAAAAATGACTGCAAGGCAGGCAAGAGAGGGTTGGATACTGTTGGAGGGAGACACTCAAGGTTCATAAGGGGTTAAATAGGATAAATTTAACAAAGGACTTATGCTACAAGCTACATGGGGAGCCCCAGAAACCACAAAGAAGGGTTGCCAGTAGGAGTCTGCTGGAGGCACGAGTTGGACGCATGGGTCTGATTACTTCTGAGACATTGGAGTTGCATCCTCAGCTGCTGCTGTTCAGTCTTTTCCCTGCTAAGTAGCTAGAGCCCTTTAAAGGGCRTCACAGGAATCTCTCTAGGGGCACATCATTCCCAAGAAAGTAATTAAAGTTAAACTTGCTTCTCCTTCTTATGCCTCTTCTGATGACAGTGAAGATGAGGTAGTTTTTATTTCTAAATGTTAAATTATGTTTCACAGTAGCTTTCAACTCTTAAGAGACAGATAGAGATTGAAAAATTCTTCATAGGAAAAAAATCCCTTTCTTATATCCATATCATCAAGCAAAGCTTCCAAGTTCAGACCACTGAGACATCCCTATTTAACAATGCAGTTGACCACAGTATATTCTTTCCAGCACAAAAAAAGGCAACTGAAAATGCACTGATCTTGCATATATGAGATAGTTCTCAGAGGCAAAGGGATGCATCTTAGAAGTGGAGCATTTAATCATTGGGTTGTCTCTCTATTACTTCTAGACAAATAGCACTAGTTCCCATAGGTCTAATAAGCTGTCATTATCAAGCTAGTACGGACACATCACTCAGAGCCGCCTCGCTACAAAGAGATGAAGTAGCAAACTGCCTCACAGTTATGCGGCGTCAGTAGCAAATGCCTACTGTTGTAATGTGCTTCAATAATATAAAGTCAACCAACATCCGCAGAAAACATTAAAAGAACCACTTACCATTGCTGACATGGCAGATGCTGCTGCCAAATTTAATAGAAATGTGTTCGTTGTGGATGGATTTTTAAAAACATTCTTTAATGTTTAGTTAAACTATAAGATTTGTAGATGGCTATGCAAAATGCCATAACAAACCTTAAAAAGCCACTATCCCTTATTTTTATTATATAAACACTCTAATAAGTATAAAGATGTAATAAAATTCATGCTTTGTGAAGAATTTCTTTCTGTAGTGAAAAKGTGAGTTTTCACATTGACAAATACTGAAAACATTTAAAATAAATTTTCAAAGATTCAACTTCTTTTGTTTTACTTAGAGCAGAAGCAATTCATGGTCATTGATCAATTCTTGTTAAAAAAAAAATACGGCTCTTTGGAATCTGGGGACAAAACATAGCATTAGCATCACGCAAGTGTATCCCCTCCCAAAAATCTTGAAATTTTCACGGGTACTACAACACTACATGCTACRACTCTTTTTTAATTTCTTTTTTGTAATGTCATTTTTGCTCATATTTTGCTTGCTTCTCACAGGTTACATCTATCAGACTTTTTAAGTACTAGTCCCAGACAAASTAAATTGTCCCTCCTCTTGATATAGATTAAAGGTAGAGCAGTATGAATTGCTTTGCCATAATCCTACTATATGCAGAACCAGAAGCTCAGAGCAGAGCAGTTTATGTTTCGAGACTTGATCAGAAAACATTACCAGAAAATTGCTCCTGCATTGTAAAACATCATAGGATACCATACTGGGAATCATGAGAAAATAAAAATCATTTTAATTAAGATATTAATTATGTTTAATCATTAGTATTTTTTAAGTAATCATTAATTAAGTACCAATATGGTAGTGCTGCATGAGAAAGGCATTTGAATTCTATATGAGCAATATGAATTTTCCTCTTGCTGAGAAAGGAGTGCCCAGGAACAGTGGACAAGGCTGTCTCAGGGCCAATCAAGATTGAAAAGAGAAAAAGCGGCTGGATGATATTGTTCATTCATGTCTTATTTTTCTATCATTTTTGTTCATGTTCCTTTTCAGTTTACTGTCCTCCTGCCTGCTGGCACGGTTTTGCCTGCAGGCATTTAGGGTTAAYGCTTCATGAGATGGTATGAAAGAAAGCATAGTGCAGGTTGGATAGGTCCAAGAAGATTCAGAGAAGTGGAGGTCTAGGAAAGACAGTGTCAATTTGGAAGCAAAGGAAGTGAAGGAGATTGGAAGGACCAAAGTCAGGTTGAGTGGTAGAGAAAATTCCAAGTAGCAGAAAAATACCGGAGACTAAACCATTAAGAGCCTGGAAGGAAAGATATGAGGAACATGAATCTCAAATAGAAAAAGGATGATAGCTAGTAATGCTTTTGAAAAATGAGCATGACAAGCAACTGGCAGTGCAGAGTATCTAGAGCGTGTAGAGCATCTATCCCTTCACGACGTTCAGTGGAAAGACACGAGCAGATTTCTCTTCAGTTACGTCACTGCTCTGAGCACAGCTTTGCCATTTCCCTCTTCCCGCATATTTTTCCTAACGGTATGGCTCCACTGAAGTGGGATTAGCAGAGATTTCCCATGGCCATCGTTCAGGAGGAGTCTGTTACGCCATGTGCAACGCACAGTGCCCACTTTGGCGAATCCAGACAGTCTCTGTGGGTCTCTGATGGGGAGATAATGTGCAACCTAAGGGTTATCATGCTATTCCTGGTTTATTCAGTCACCAATCCTTTGCATGACGTTTGTCCCACATTCAGAGAGAGGTGTCCAGAGAGTAATAGAGATAGTGCTAGGAAAAAGATACTGCTCTAGCTTTTTTTTCTAGGACTACAATTGTGGAAGATCTCCTCTGAGGGAAAAGCTTTATGGCTCAATCTATCTTTTCTCATTTTTCTCTCATTAATTTTTAACTTCATATATTTATAATTTATTCAAGCTGATTTTAATAATGTTACCCCCAGCATAATGAGAGAACCTAGAGAAAATGCACGCTGTGAATTGTGTGTAATGAGGGTGCCCCTTAAGTTCCAGCAAAGAAYTGAAGAGTGTCGGCATCAAGTCGAACATATTTTCAGTAGAGCACACCTACACTCAGCTTGAGGCCTGGCACCTGGTCTGGGGGGTCAACAAGCTTGCTCCCTGGAAAAATTATTTGTATTTTTGTGATTTATTTTCCATTCTTCTTCCCCTTTCCCCTGAATGTAAAAAAGCCTCAAGAAAAGTTTGTTTTATCCATGATAATTTCTTTTAAAATTCCAAAAGGAATTCAGCTTCTTCACCAGGCTCTTCAGCAATTTGTAAATCTCAGTAACAACTGTATTAGATGACTTGCCTTAAATCCTTTTTCAATCCTATTAAATTTCTGAATTCTGTAATACTCAGGAATGTGTTTCACTAATTAATTATGTAAATAATAGCATGTTAAAAACACTTTATTTGTATTTCTTTGTCATGTCTTTGTTTTGGATTTCTAAATTAAAGTAGTTTCTATCCATCCTTATTAAAAAATCGCTCTGTTCTTACCATTTTTCTTCCCCAAGTCAGGGTACTTTTAATGCTCGTGGACCACTTTCATGATAAGATGACTGTAGCTGAACARAGAATTCCAAGTAAGAGTTCATCATCCTTTTCTGTACTAGCAAAATAACAGATTTCATATTATTTTGTATCCTGTTCCTGTTCTTTTTTTCCCCTCTAAGTTTTTACAGTTCATCTGTAATTCAGCAATGTGCAAGAGAGCTTTCAAGTGATTTTATCCAATAAGCATTGCTGTGCAATTCTCAAGAGCAAAATGTATCTGCCATTACATTGCTCATTCATCTGCTTATGTAGGATGCCTCTAAAACATCTCACAGACTTTTCTAGATTTTAGTAAGCTGAAAAAAATTGTTATATATGGATTTTTAATTTGCCTTACCACTTTARTTAATAACTAGCCTAACGATAATAACAAACTAAGAAAGTAATTGTTAACGTGTTAGTTCAACTTTGAGACAGAGTAGAATTTACATAACTTTTTTGACTTTATGTTATTTTTTCAGAATTAGAGGAAGAAAATATATAAAGCAAACTTTGTAACATTATTTTCAAACTTTGTAACATTATTTTGTGTCTAAAAATCTTTTTTTTTTCTGAATTAACATAGAATGTGGTGAATTAGAAATGGACCTCCAATAAAGGCTGACTTTTTTTCTGTATTTTCAATTAAGAGAGTAGTTATTTAATACTTTAGTCTATTTTTATTAGCATTTTCATTTTGGGACAAGTTTTGGATTATATGTCAAATTTCCAAATAAACAGGACACTTGTATCAAAGCTCCACAAATTAAATTTAGAAATGTGATTTGCTTAGTCTTTACATAAAATTATGAAGTGTACGTCATGCAGTCAGTCACCTGTATTTGTATTTTCTGCTCTATTTTCTGTTTCTGCATGGAGGGTACATAGACTGGCAAACAGGCAGTTCATTGCGATGGTCCCATTTCACTGTAGGCACTTGAGGCACCTGAAATAAATAATTAATGGAGAGATACGAGCTCATCCTTTGGAAAYACTGGTCTTTTTCCATTTCTTACAAATAGAATCCAAGGTAAAATTTTCCTGGGCTTCTGATCTCCAATTATCACACCCTGCCATTCATACTCCTTCATATTTTTTGTTCGCATGTCCTTTACTGGACTTTCTAAACACACCTTACATTTCAAATAGAACTCCACCTTTGCAGATATTCCAAACCCGACTGGATATGGTCCTGGACAATGTGCTTTCAGTGAACCTGCTTTGAGCAAGGAGGCCAAACTAGATGATCTCCAGAGATGCCTTAGCCATTCTGTTCTTCTGTAAATTCCATTATTTGTCCAGTGACTTTCTAACACAAATTTAAAATTAATTTATGCTACCAAAAGAAATTTTTGCAAAATGTGAAAGTTGAAATAAAATCATTTTACTTAACCACAATTACATTATCAGATTTTCAATTCATATTATATCTTTTTATTAAAGATTTTAACTTTTTTGTCTTGGCCATTTGACTTGTCTAGAACATTTTTCAAAATCTCAAAATGTTGTACCATAAAACATGAAGCACATTTTCCACGTAGTTCTTCTTTTTCATTTCAAATTACAACTGAAGTAGCTTTTAATAGTTTGTGACTTTCATTGAAATTCTTTTCCCTCTTTGCCTCCAGCATGTTTTCCAGGTCCTTCAAATCTGACAGGGACAACCAGCCTTAGTCCTTTAGGGGAAATTTTACAAGCCTCTGCTTCTGGCTGAATTATTTAAAAAAAATGTAAACTGAGTTGAAAAGTTAAAAATAATTTTACATGTAGTTCACTTTCTAAAACTTTTCTCTAATAGTTTGCTCTCATTTATATGCCTATTCATCGTATTGAATTAAATTGCCATTTAAAATGWACTACAGGGCAATTCTTTCCCTCAAAAACATTGCTGAATGGTGCCTTCATAACTTTGAAAAAAAAAAGAAGTCAAATATTTAGAATCTTTGTGAGAAATAATTCTTCTGAGTCAGGAAGTCATCTGAGAAAAGAACATCTAATGCACCTAAGAAATTATCTTACAGACCATTTAGCCACAATTCTACACCACATTATATCTTCATTCTGTGGCAGAGGTTTGTGTATATCAAAGATCACTACAAGAAACCTGTCCCCCCATCACCCTATTTTGAACAAAATGCTGACACAGTAATGTGCAAGTGAGTATCAGCATGATTAAAAACAAGATATCAGCCACTTAGAAGGTCATGTTATGAGAGGAAAACACTCAGCAATGAAGCCAGGACTACTTTCTCTTTTGACCTGAAAGCTGAGAGCTGTAGGAAAAGATAAATTAAAATGCAAAGCTTTTGAAGAAAGTGCAAAACTACATAACAGAGTTTGTAGTTGTTTTTCAGAATTAGCCTGTAGCATCAAATTTAAGAATCTACATAAAAAAGCTTCAGTAACTCTTTTCACAGCATATTCTGATACTGAGAAGAGGAAAATGTTTTGGACATATGGGTACCACTGACTATATCTCTTCTATCTTTATGGCAAACTCTAGCCCACAAGCTAAGTGGAGCAGATGAGTTTGACTCCACGCTGCTTAGAGCTAGGACCAGTCGGGAGCAAATGGGCTGCAGCCACCCTGCCAGCACCTCCTCCAATACTCCTCTGGGACTCCTGTAGCACACTGTTTTTCTTGTTCTTACTGTGCTCAAAATACCAAGAAAGGGTCGTGTTGCAACACAATCCCAAGCTGCTTTATAAGGTGTTGCTGATGGGATGCAGTGTGTATATCAAGGAACGATGTAAGTGGTTCTGAAGGTCTGGAGTGGCTGGCATATGGTTGGAAGATTGTYTGGGGATGAGGATGGTTTATTACCATTCTGCCAGTCTGAAGCACAGCAAACTAAGAATATTCATGTCCTTTTAACAACAAGCAATTTGATGTACATACTATCAATAATTTATGACCTCTTTTGCTATGCTGATGGATTCTGCTGCCCAGAGTGCGCTGGATGCTGCAGATACCTGAACATAAAATGTGGCATGAATGTGACATATCAATATGGATTAATTAAATATATCCTAAACACTATCTTGATAGTAGGCTACATTTTTCCTTATTATTTAGGATCAGCATTATTGTGATTGATTATAATTATTTCATTATAGGTATGGAATAAAATTTTGTATGAGTAAAGGTACCCCAATAATATCTCATGATAACAGACTTGGATCTAGCGAAAGAAATAAAAGGTTTCCTTTTTCTGCCATGCAAACAGGAARGAAAAATCATTCTAAATCATCTTATACAGAAAAAAAGAAGAATGAATGAAAAGATGAAATCCAGCTTACAAATGCCCTTTTGAAATCAATGGCCTAGAGTTAATAAATCACTTACCTAGACTCAGTGACTTCAGATTTCTTTTTAATCACTGATTTCTCACACCAGAAGTAGTTTGGGAGCCACTAACAAGAAAGATCACCTATTTCCTAGTAATACAGTGCTATAGTGGCAAACACTGGAGTGTCTGAGCTCAGAGCCAATCAGTTACAGAAGGAAGAGCATTTTGTGTTGAGACTTTGGGGACTGTTTCTCCCGGTATGCTCACCCATCTTGTGGAAAACAAACTCTTTACCTAGGTCTATGAGCAGGTAAGTAATGCAGGAAGAACCAGGAACTGRTGATGAGTATTTGTTGTGAATCAGTTTTGGTTATAACAACATTATGGCTGTATTATTTGTTTTGGTACAAGGTACCTGATGAGCCTTTTGTGATACTATCCAAAAAAATGGAAAAAGACACAAGTGTGTTTTGAACATAGAGCAACAAAAGCCCAAACAGGTAAATGTCTCTTCTTTTGCTAGCATGAGTTAATAATGATTTACACGATTATGAATAGAATCATGACAAGACCAAATGAGGCCCCATCATACTTTCCACAATGTAACCTTTTTTTCCACCTCTCCAGTAACTAAAGTAAACTACTATACGTCAAACTTATATGCCTTTGCCTGTACATCGAACATCTTAAGCAATAATTCAGCAGTGAAACCCTCTCTACCTAATTTTATGATGGCATCTGAATGATGGCAAGACAGAGCAGTGAGAAAAACTGTTCTGAACAATTTCATGCACTGTAGTTATTGCTGCTTGTAAATTCCTGCCGTGGTTATGCTCTCTGGAGCTTTGCACAGTCCCTTCCCTCCCTGCATTTTAAGGAGTTAACCTTGCATTCTTTAGAACGGGAGAGAAAATACAAGAGATGGTGAAAATCCCATTCCCAATTAAACAGTGAGAGAATTTTAAAAATAGACATAGCAGCAATTGTGTTCACTAAGATATTCACAGAAAAGCCACACTAACAGTAATAGATTCACCTTAAACTGTACATGCAGTTACCACTCATGTACACGTTTCAAATGCTCCATGGCATGAGGCAGGGATTAGCCTAATTGGTGATAAGAGAAATTGAAGAATTCTCCATATTTTGTAGGAAATTTGCAGAAGTATTAATGAACTGGCCAGTTAAAATTAGGTGGAATGTGGATCTTAATTCAGAATAAATTGTGCTTTTGGGAATACAGTGGATTATAACAGAAGCCAAAAGTCTCCATTTTACATAGGTACCATCAGTATAAAAATTCTCCAATGCGTTAGAACACAAAATCTGGTTCTTTGACAATATTCTATAGTGTCCAAAAGATACACTAACTGTGTGTTTAAGAGTATGCAATAACTTGTTAATATCAAGCATTCATGCTTCTTTGGGATGATGATGGTGACAATACAAGAAAATATAGGTAATAAATATCTTACTTTCAATTCTTTTTTTTAAAAAAATCATATATTAGGATACTGTGACCTGTTGACTTATATATAGACACTTCTGTATTTTCATCTTTGTTTTCTTGCTCTGCTTTTACACCTTGCTGCACTGTTGAARGAACTCAGACCCTGAAAGAAGATATGGAATGGAAGGAATGATTGATGGACTGAGTCAGTGTGGTTCAACCCAAAATTAGGTCAGTGACAATGAACTGTAGAGTAGCAGGAATAAAACCTTTGCAAGAAAATTCTCCTTTAGAAGATATTTGAGATCACAGGAATCCAAATAGTTCAATTAATTGTACTTCAGAAAAAGAGGCTGAATAGTAAAAGCAGTTGCTACTTTGAGTTACTATATTCATTATTTGAGAATCTTAGACATCCTCCAAACCTAACTACCTATTTTCCTGAAATTCTCAAGTAATACTCCCTAGATTTCTCCCAGCAGGAATGTGCAAAATCACCAGATCTTGATGTTGCTGTATCTGAAGATGGATTATTACTGGTATGGCTTGACCAGGAGGAAACTCCAACAGCAGGCATGGCCGATTAGACATCTGGAGAAAGAAAACGACAATCTTTTATGGCCAGCTGTAGCCTCCACAGTGGTAGGTTGTGATATTGAAGTCCAGCAATTAAATTCTTATTTAATTTGATAGGAAATAAGAATTCAAATCTGGTCTCTCAGAGTACACTCACATTGCAAAATAAAAATGGATCAGGTAGCAATCACAATTTCTAAGCCCAAATGGCAGCGAGTGACTTGCAACTATAACACTAAGGGATAATTTTCTCTTGAGCAGACTGGCTTCATCCACTCTATATATCACTTCACTTTGTTCTTTCCCCAGCCATGTCGGTCCTAAAATATAATTATGCTTTTGAACAGTTTTAAGTTCAAAGTGTCTGAAATAATGGGAAGCTGTACTGCAACCTTCCAAAATGGTGTTTCATAACATGATGCTAAAGGTAGATGTTGCATTCTCTGGGGTATGCTGCTTGAGGATCTAGCTGCTTGAGGATGTAACACTGTTAAGGAAATTGTTTAAAATTGAGAAAGCCAAACTGGTAATGTCATTTACACAGCTTCTTTTCCCGGAGAGAAATTCCGGGCAGGAGGTGAAGATATTCTTTTGGGATGTGGGAGTTCTAGCTTAGATGAATGATTAATTATTTAGGATTATTTAGCAATCCTTTATCCCCACCCTTTTAGAAGAACTGTTACAGGAATTCTTCAAAGGAGAATTTGGTGTTTACTTCATTCTTAAACCTTTGTTGTTCAAAAACTACTGTTCCTGCCCAGATGCTAGGGAATTAAATTATTTAAATTGTTGGGAATGATAGTGAATTGCAAGACAGTAATGAGTGATTCCCTCTGGGAAAGGGGAAATAAAAGAAACCAAAGGTCCTATTAAATAAATTTTTTGAATTGTTCAGTTCAGTTTTAAAGTATTTAGTTTTAAAGAATTTTTACAAAATATTTTAAAGTATTCAAAGTCTGTCAGTGAGGTGATGTGTCAGTGCTCAGCATCTCTAAGAAAGAACACAGTATCCACTTCCCCTACATACATTAATACTCATGAAATAGAGTTAAACAAATTCTGCAATCCTTATCTTCTTATTGGGTCTCACAGTTGTTGAGTAAGACTGGCTATTCATAAATAAAATCTCAGGCCCCAGACAAACTTCCAATCTAATCACTTTCATTTACACAAAATAGAAAAATATTGCTAATGAGGTGCCAAATTAGAGCAGCAAGTGCTCATATACATTCCAGGCAGCTGATTATCTCTCATCAAGGTGGCTAAGTAATACAGTCCTCATAATGAACTAATGGATTTGCAGGTCCAGTTAACACAAAAGTTCAACCTCAGACAAGTTAAAGTTAATCAAGTACAAAAAGGATTAAATTAGTACATTTAAATTCAACTGACAGAGGCATTAGAACTGTGCTATATTCCTTTTTTTTTTTTTTTTTTTTTTCCTGCTTTGGTGTTAACTCTAGGGAAGAGAATGGCAGTTGAAGTATCCCACTCTTTGAGGACTTCATGCTTCAGTTCTTTACCACCCATGCATATGGAGTTGCTAATGACGAGCGGCTACCCATCAGGGAATGCAATTCCACGTAGACATTTTCACCAAAATGGATTATTTCAGCCTCGTTGGTCACAGATTCTGTAGTTTTCCAGTGATTCATCTTACTATTAATAATGTCAGAGAATTTTAGGCCCTTGAATTAAATAATGATAAATAGGAGCCACTGAGCGAGCTCGGCAGAGGCAGTGCTGTTTATTTCAGTGTGAAGCTCTGTCAGGCCTGATAAATCGGATCCCTGAAATAGTTTATAAAGTACTGAATTGATGTGGCGGTTGGTGAGGGAGAGAATTAATGTTATGAAATAGGCCTGCAACCTAGATTTGATGAAAGCTGAGGAAAGCCTTTTATATAAATTCTGTGTCTGTGTAGGAAATGGTTGCAGCGAGAGGTGAAAGAGCTGCACAGGGAAATAATGTGCTTCTATAATCTCTGTGGGCTACAGGTCAGAGGAAGAGAAGCTCTGTGGATGACAGAGGTACCTGAGCTCTGCAGTGCTGCATTAGAGCTCTGTAGAGTGAAGGAGTGGTCATAGCCTGCTCATTTATAATACAAAACATTGAGTACACATTGCACAAAAGAAAAATGAAAGCCTGCTTAAAGGTGTAGAAGAGGCTTTCAAGTTTCACATGGTTGTCTTTACCAAACTGTTGTGGAGGAAGAGATCCTTGATGTTGCACTGAGTAGKACAGTCACTATTGCTAATCTCTTTGGCCAAATTAATAGTTTCCTCTTCAGATCACTTCATAAAAATCCCCTGGAAAATGCATGCTAAAATCTTCCATCCAGTTCATAATTCTAGTAGGGTCCTTTTAATTTAAAGCAGGCAGGTTTGCTAAGAATCGTTGCTGGTGGGATAAAGCAGGCTGATCTGTGTGTGCCGGGAGGTAGCTCAGCTTTTAGACAAAACATACCAGACATATAAGTGGTAATTTTTCAAAGCTGCTTACTGATGGAATTGAACACACAATTTCTGTCAAGGTTAGTGAAATGTGGGGAAACCCAGATCCTGAAAGCGATTTATAATAAAGGCATAATATCTTTGGGCCATTGACCAAATCGTGCGGGTTGAGGGCGACAATGTTTCTCTGACTGTTACGGATGACTGACCACCTTTCTTATATGTTTTAATTATTCCTAGGGATTTAATATTTTATTCTAATTCTTTAAAAGAGAAATTTCTTTCTGTGATCCTGATATATTCTCAGATAACAAAAGGGAAGTGAAATTTTGTGTATAGACTACTTGACAGTCTATTCTCCATCTAAATTCAGTCTGCTATGCTACTTTTCTGTTTCTTATTTGCTTATGAGGAGACCCTATAGGTGATTTTAGAGGAGGAAAGGTATTTCTGATATCATTCCCTCACCATAGGAGCCTCTTCAGATGTCACACCTCATTACTAATGGACAAAGCGATTGTTAGTCATGCGGACCGCAGACTTCAAATCAGCTGTTAACCACAGGCTGAGGATATAAGATTGGGGATGAGAGTTTTAATGATTATGTATCCAATTCTCCTTCCTAGAAATAAAAGGTGGGAAAAATGGAACATGATTATAATCTGCCAAGGCAAATGCCAGGTCCTATCTCTAGTCTTTTTCCCATTACTTGGGTCATTCTTCCTACAAAGGATCATGTTTAATAAAGCTACAGAATGCTCAAGACCTGAAAACAAAAGTTAGAGCTACTCCTTTACAATTCATTCAGCAGGAAATCTGATCAAGCTGACAGGAGTTGAGATCTAGAAGATAATGCTTACATGCAGTTTAAATGTATAAAATCAGAACTCTATCAATGGTTAGATAGTATTCAGTGTTTGGACTGAGTTTGGGGCTGATTCTTAGAGTTTCTTTTTTTCCATCAGCTTTATCTCAGCTCTACTAACAACCATAAAATTACTCTGCAAATTGCATAAGTGCATACAGTATCAAAACAATGAGAACACCATCATGAGAAAAAAATATACTTTTCCTCTAAATGTATTATTTATAAGTGATGTGCATGGAAATGTCTCAGTATCTATTTTCTGTCCCTATAGTCTTGTGTATGCTCTTGATCTCTAAAAACACAGAATCTGATTACAAGTGCCTTCTGCAAGGAGGAAGAATGGAACAGGCTAGATTAAACAGTCCTTCAATTACCTTTATATGGACAACTTAACCTCTTCATCTCCAATATGACAGGGAAAAGAAGAGTCAGTAAAAATAAAGTAAAATCAAGGGATGATACTTGGAAAGTTCTGCTTGGTACCGATACAAATAAATAGTTCAGAAATGAGTCAATAACACTATAGTTCTCTAAACTATTTACTGTTTTTTACTCTTCTAATTCTATTTGAAAAAAAAAAGGAATTTTGCATATCAAATAACTTGGAGGAGCCCAACCAAATRCACTAAAACAGTGGAAAGACTCAGAGAAACTCAGCCTAACTTTCTACATTTGCAATGCAGATACCAGCATCTGAGTTAGTTGCTCAGAGCTGCCTTTACTATGAGTGGAGAGCAATAACGACTTTTACTGCCCTATTTTAGCGTAAGATGTATTTCTCCTTTTAAGCATATATCTCTCTTTTAAGTGTAAAGATATTTAGGATGACCAGCTCATATGCAAACATCTGCATTATAAAATTCTACACAGGTTATTAGCATCATATCTCTAGTAGCTTCAATACATTTAGAACAGGCCATTCATAGTTTCTTCATGTAAGTGATGGGTGAAGCTATGGATTGAATTCAAACTCACACTTTTTAAATAGAAGAAGGTTCCTGTCAGGTCCTATTTCTCTAAGTCGGTCATCCCAGAACACAATGGACAGTTCCATCTAGGACACATACACTTTTTCTTTGTTTAGAAAACAGAAATCTGGAATGAGAAAAGAGAGGAAGAAAAAGAACTGATCTCTTCCTTGGTCCTACCCCAGTATAAAGCAGGACACCTGCAGGACCATGGAAGTGGCATTTTCTCCTAGACAGGAATGCCAGATGTAGTCTAGACACAGTCTCTAATTCCCTAAACCCTCATTATGTAAAAAGTGTTCTACTCTATTTCCCTCAAATGTGCCTAAATAATTATGACTAGAAAACTCCAGCTGTATTTGAGTAGTTTATATATTTTTTTTTTGTTTTGATTTTAATGTACTTTGGCAATATTGACTGAAGTTCTTTGAATGGTATAAGGGTCTACTTTATTATCCCCTTATTTCCCTACTTCCTTCTGATTTATCATGAAGTTAGTCTAAGCCTATACTCTTTACCTTTTAGGTATCCAGCCTTAACCAAGCTGTATTCTGAGGTACAGCTCCTTTAATGACAGATGTCWGGGGTGGAGTAAAGCAGATTATAAAATCAACTGGGAAGAAAGTCAGGTGATAGTGATGGCTGAAACTCTTCTCAAGAAAAAGAGCTACAGTTAGGAGATAATTCTGGGACAGTTGGATGGCTTACTAGAGAAAGGGAATTGGAATGGAAATTGTGTTATCTATGAAAACATGTCAGAGACAAAGCTCCTGCTTTGCTGAAAAACAATTGGGGATGGGGAAGAAGACTTGATAATGAGTTTTTTAATTTTTAGGTTTGCTGAAGATTATCATACAGTGAATGGTGCCCCAAGAAATGCCCTAAAGCAGACTCTAGATGTCATATTTAACTCTTTGTGGAGGGGAAAAATACTCTTAAATTTTAATGGTGTTTTATTAATATTTACAATGAACATTAGCAGTAGAAACCAGTAGCTTTGTTTATGATGCCTGCTGAAGAACAGCTTCAAGGCGCATGTAGTGTATTAGGACTAGTCAATAATTTCAGCAAAATTACATAAAGATATTAAAAAAGGAAAGTTATTTTTTGTAATTGTTCATGGAAATTCATGGATGAAATCAGGCTATTAGCAGTTCAACTAATATGGATTTTAAAAAGTTTCTTTGCTTTATTTATTTATTTTTTGCTGGACAACTAAACCAGGCAAAGTCTGTTGGGATTGTGGACACAGCAGATACATTACAGGTATCGTCATTCAGGAGGACTGTGAACAAGAAGGGACTCTAAAGTTCTACTTTATTCAAAGCCGTACTAGTACAGCTCAAGTTGGTATTTTTTTGGCCCCAGCCTTCAGTTTACATACATACTTATCACATTGTAGTTGTAGTATAGCTGTGCAGTATACACCAGTGGGGGCTGAATGGATATTCTTTGAAGTAGTTTTTTCATACTCTCTTTTTTCCTCCCCGCATTATCCCTCTCAGCTTCAGATGAGTAAGACCTACACATTTTCAAGTTATAGAATAAGCTGTTTAGAACAAAGACAGCCATAGTTTGAATATTTGCCTGAAATTGATATTTTGTGTTTCCWAAAACTGCCTTTTATAGTCTTTCTTCATTGGCACCTCCAAGGACCCTGAGATAAGACAGGGCCTCCCTTCAGGTAGTAAAGGTTGTATCCTTTGATAGAGCTGAACTAGATTTACATGGTTATATCATGCACATCCAATAGCTCGTATATGACCTGCCCATACACTAACATCAGGATGAAAGTTCATCAAATGTTGATCTCTGCTAATTCAAAAGAAACCAAAGACTAGTGGACTTACTCCCATCAAATATGTGCTTATATTAGGTAATTTTCCTAACCTTCTGGCTCAATTTCCATGGTATACTCTGAGAATGCAGCAAAATACTAGGAACTGTCCCTGACTGTAATTACACTGAATACTGTTTAGTGAACTTTCAGATCTCCTTGAAATCCAAAAGAATTTTGTTTATAACATTTGTAGCATGCACATTTGTGATATCCTGCTAAGGAGTAGAATGAATACCTTCTGAAATAAGTGCCAAAAATTGGATTCCTAATAACTGGAGCACTGATGTAGAGGCTAGTGAAGTGAAGGTAATCTGTGCGAAATAATGAGAAGAAGGTTTTTAGGCTCCAGCAGTGTCTATGGCAGTGTTTTCCTGTAGAATAGATTATAACATCTATCTCTCGTTAGGATTCACAACACTAAACCATTGCCTGCAGTTAGATGGATAAGCCAGCTTTCTCCCACAGATCAGTTTAGGAAGATGTGGAGAGTAAGTATTAGGAAATGTTTCTGCCCAATTATATATTCAGTTATTCAGGTTCTGGAGCACCTGCTTATGACTGGATAGAAAGCATTCAGTTCCTTCCTTCTCTGATCCTACGTCAAGCCTTAGGCTTTTTCAGTTTCTCCTTTGAAAACTATTCCGTTTGTTCAAAGTAATCAAGTATTAGTCCTCTGAGCCACAAAAAGTGAGCAAGCACTGCAGTGTAGCACTCACCTGGAAGGTGTATAGCTGGTATCCAGGCATTAATTGGAGAGATCCCAAACRTTGATTGGAAAAGCACCCACTGGAGAAATTTCTTTCTTCAAAATCAATAGCAGTGATCCCGCCACTCCAGAAGGATCCTTCCCTCCAGAAGCTGGGTGCCAGAGCATTAACTTCACATATAAGAAAAACAAAAAAGATTCTTGAATAGTCAAATATCGCTTCTACAGGACTATAATCTCCTTAAGTTTCCTCCTAATTTAATGCAGAGAATCGAACCCTCATTTCCCTGCAACAAGATACACCTTTGTCTTTGTGCTGTTGTATATCTGAATGCTYGGTGAAAGATCGAGGAATGTTGTTTCCTGACTGCTTCCTGACTTCCAGGGCTTTGGCTTGATATGATTAAACAGCTTGTTAGCTGGGATAGAAATTAGTGTTCAGGTGATTTTGTTCACATACACGAAAAGAAGTTGAGATGCCTATGAAGTTAGGTAGATTTAGACCAGCTATTACAAAGGTAGACTTGGATGAAACCTCTTTCTATTTACTATCATTAAGAAAGTCCTAATTTAGTCCATTATCATGGAAACCCAAGGAATACAAAGAAAATTTTGAGAGTCCAGAATATGCACATTGCTTTTATAAAATAGCAGTAACAGATAGTCATGAAGAAAACTCAGTAGTGTTTTTTAAAATCACTTTTTAGCTAATTTTATAGAGAGAAGAATTAATCATAACCCCCCCCCCAGCAAATTCTGCAATTTAATAATAGTAATAACAAAGTTACCTGGAGGATTAAACAGAAATTGGAATGTATGGTTTGCTATCAATATCCACTGCAGTAAATGCTACCATATTAACCTTTTAATTTAGTACTGGAATCATAAATCCAATTAAGATTTTTGTTTYAAAATAAGTAGCTCGCCTGAATAAGTAGCTACCTTACAACATAAATTACCTTTCAAGTAGTGAAGACTCTTAGTCGTTTTCTTCCTAGCTGTCCAGAGTCTTTTTTCAGAATCTTCAAATCTTTACCCTTTTCCTATCACCATAGAAACACGAACAGCTAAAGTCAGTGCTGTTTATTAACAAGTAATCCCAGTCTCTTCACTAGTAAACAAATTTATTCCAGACTGTCTGTCGTCTATGTCTATCAGTGAATAAAATACACACCAGTTTCTATCCTTCTTCTTCCAGTGATATTTTAAGTCTTCTTGGAGAATCTAGCTACTTGTGCATATACAGCAGAGAAGCAGGTTATCCTGAAAAGATTCATACGTATCATTATCCTGATCTTAGTGAGTTTCATTTCTAGTGCTTTTGATACCCTCTTTCTGCTCGCTYGGTAGAACATTTCGTTCTCATGACAGACCTTCTCTCCAGCTCTGGGYTATAGCTGGAAGGTGAGGCCCTGACATGCGAAAGGCAGGTCAGTGCGGCCAGAGGGGAGCCAATACAGGTGTTTGTTTCTGAGAGCGGACATTCCTGGAAGGAGCATTTCCCAGTTCTAGTATCTGACACTTTGACCTTGAAACACGGAGCATCGACTACCTGCCTGATGTGTGGATACCTTGCTTCTGCTTTAGGTAAGATGTTTATCTCATCTATCTTTTCCTTTGACTAGTTGGACTTTGGGATTTAAAATAGCTTTTTGGGGGGAAAATTCTAGAAAATGCTATTGAATGGATTTATATAGATGGCTTAATAATTAGTAACAAACCGYACTTTTGTATCTATCTTATTCTTTTTTTTCTACAAAATTTGTCCTTGGGAGCTAACATTTGTGTGGAACTTCTTGGTTATTCAGAGATACTTGCTGAGCTGTTTCTACAAATATTTATGATTAAGCAGGTTATTGGCACACTTGACATTCAAAATTAAAGACATTCAAATGGTAACAGATGTCATATAGGAAGGTTTTGTTCCCTGACTAGGTGAGATGTAGAATTTTAGAATCAGATTTGTAATGCTGAGTAGCTTCCAATGCAAACATGAGTCTTTAAATGCTCCTTAACATTCATGTAATTCCCCCCCTCCCCAACAAACACTTGTCCATAAAGTTGTTAGAAAATTTTAAGGAAGCAAAACCAAAGGGATCACAAAGTATGAAAGTGTAACTTTAGATATATGCATATGCATAGCTGCATAGTCTGAGAAATGTATTGCTGACTTGTAAACATATTTGAATAAGTTTAATTTACAATATAAATGGTTAGCTACAATCATTATCTAAAGGTAGACACTACTGAAAGCAACAGGTGTCCTGCCTCAATACATTTAGCAAGATATGATGTTACGTAGCAAGGAGTGAAAATAATAAAATCCTTTCATTCCCATCTGAACCTTTAATGTACAGGTACTCAGAAAACTTCAATTTTCTTTAATAATAACTAAAGAAGAGCTAGATCATTATGCCCTTGTTATGGGGGGATCATTCCCTAGGTTCTGAGATTCTACAAATATTTAGCCAAAAAAAAAAAAAAAAGCAAATTAGAATAATAAATTAATAAGAAAGTCAAATTAAACACTGAAACATAGGAGGTCTTAAAGCAGTGGTCCAATCCCTCTTCAGTACATATGCATTATGAAATAATCTTTAATTAGATACTCACATGATATCTTTTTCAAAGAATTCTTACTTTACACAGACCACTGGGTGTATTCTTCATGGTATTGAAGCATGAATACTACTGACTCTTTTACCTTTTCTTTTTTGATTGATGAGCCTTGTCTGGTTGACTATCAAAACACTGGCCTTTGTTTACTGCAGACTGTTTAAAACAAAATAGTACCAATATTTTTCCTATAGAAATTTTTCAATATCGGAATGATTCGCAAGCATTTATTAATTTATTTTCATAACAGCTATGGAGAATTATTCCCACTTTACAGGTGAAGAATTGAAATACCCAGACATGAAGGTCAAAAGTATTAATTTTGGTGCAAACTGTATGCTTTAAACCTTTCAAAGTCTAATTCCTACTAGTCTCCTACTAATTAAATGGTAAATGATAAACTGTTATTCAAGCCAATTCTCAAAAATCTTAGGTCAGGCACTGAGAAAATGACCACTTGTGAAAACCTTTTGGCCATGCTTTTTATCACATAAGGATGATGGAAGGAAGAGATTTAATTATCCTGTGAAATCCAAGGGCCATCCTTTCTTCCTCCATAATCTTCAGCTAAATCCTTGCTTTCCTTCCAACTTCCGTAACATTAGCTATACGTGACAGGTCTTCATAAAGTGAGTTTATGTAAGTTAGTTCCTTGAGCAAGTTCCTTCTATGTGCTCACTGAAACCACAGGAGATGTGGAAAATATACTATCTGATCAAATACTTATTGTCAGATCAGTTCAAAATGCCCCTATTTTTTTTGTGATAATTTTCTTTAAAAAATCAGTTCAAGGTAAATATGGAAAATTTCCAGAAAGCGTTAGAGCAAATGAATGAAATTTGGTAACATTCTCTACATACTGAAAGTGGTTTGTATCAGTGGGGAAACGTGAAGCGTACTTGTTCATGCCCAAGCACCACGCATTGTTCTCTAAACACTTGTTCACTCTAAAAGGAAACATTGGGCAATCTTCATAGTAAGGGGTGTTACCAATCCCACCTCTAATTAATAGAACTAAAGGGCATTATTTCTGTGGTAATGGAAATAATTGTGATTCCTCAGAGTGGAACTGAAGCAAATCAATCAGAGTCCATTGGACCCAATCCAATTAAAAAGGAGCTAATCTGTTTCCAGAGAGAAAAACATGGCCTACAAGGAAGACATGATGATGACTAAAAGAAAGTGAAGAATTCTGATTGAATCACTTCTCAATTTGTACAGTTGCTGTGTTAATTTTTCCTGATTTTYATTTAATAATTTAATTTTACATATAATCAAAAATAGAAGCAGCTTGTTTGTCTCTAGCATCACTTTTTTTTTTTTTTTTTTACAGTGTAAATCTGAAGAAAAATTCCAGAGAATAAGCACTTATTTTTCACCTCATAGTGTAGTAGTTCAAACTGTCTCTCACATTCTGAATATTTATTACCTGGTCTGGAGGCTGTCCTAAATAGTAATAATTGGAATATATGAACTTTTAAATTCAGTTAAAAGAAAAAAAAAGTGTACTACTTCCCGATTCCTCTCCTGATTCCTCATAATTTGATGTATTGTGGTTCAAAACCAGCAAAATTTCAGACGCTGTGATAATTTAGAGTTAACTAAAGACAGATGCAGAAGATAGCTGCAAAGTGACTGTGAGATACGCCCAGCAATAGGTAGGTACATAAGTTATACCTGAATCCATTCTGAGATCTCATGCAACAGAAGATTGTAACTGATGCTGTCGCTACAACTCTGAATACCTATAGTAGAAAAGGATCACTTCATTTTATATCACCCGATCTTCCAATGTAGAGCTGTTGCAAATGATTTTTAATAGTTCTGCTACAGAGTTTTGGATTCGAGAAATGTCAAAAAAATTATTCAAAGTAAAATGTTGAATTGCTTGAGTATGCAGACTTCCAGAGAGCAAACCTTTGCTCTTGGCACTGATAGTTCTAGTTCGGAATGGAGATGGATATTAAAAACCTTTGTTCTCAGCACAAAACTTAAAAATGGACTAACTATCACTGTGTTTGAGGTGGATCATGCATGAGAAAGCCAGTACAGATTCACCTAACGCTTCTATTTGATCTGGTCCTCTGGACCACCATTTCAGATAGCAGAGAGGAGAAAACCCTTTACAGGAGAGGGCACCTGCTCCTAAAGAGAATAGACGAAAGGGGTCATTGCCTCTCTATCTCTGTTCATTATAAAGGAATAGGAGGGTAACTTTAGATATTTCAAGTAAGGTGAGATTAATTCTGTCCCCACCTCCCTACCCCCACTCCTAAGCAGAAAACTTGATTTTCATACTTTTGTTGCAAATATTTTTGAGTGCATCTGGATATATCTACCAGCACTTTCATTCGTACTTCATTTGTCTTTTGTATAGGATGAGGGAATAATGGCTCTTCATCACAAGAATGTATAGAAAGGCTTAATTGTGTCCTGTACAAATATCATGAKTCACTGGACATACCCTAAATGAATGGATGGAAAGAGAGACAGATGCACAGATAAGATTAATGTTTGTTGAATACTTTGAGCTCTTTTGATATATAAGGCTATACATCTTCAAWATATTACTGTTTTAGTATTTTACTAGAACTGGTTTATTCATCCATAGTTTWGAGGATTTTAAGGATAGCCCAGCTTCCTGTCAGATAAATCTCCTATGTTCTGCAGCTAAAAAAGGAACGGAACTAGATTTATGACTGTTAATACCTTTTTTCTTTTAAGGGGAGATTGATAGACACCTCCCCATGAGAYTTCCTATAGATGTGGTTACTGCCCTAATGATTATTCCATATCAAGCCCACTCAGCTAAAGAGGTACTAAATTAAAAGGCTGCTGTTTGAAGCAAAAGCTACAAACTGAATTTCAAATACCTAATAAGATACTGAAAATTACCTCAAGCTTTCAAATGTCACATACTGTAAAAATACAAATTAGACTGTAAAATTCAGCCTAGCTGTAATTAACACTATGATGTGTTCAAATAATCAAACATTATCCTCAGAGGAGTCTATTGAAGGAGATTATTATGAGCGGTAGTTCACTAATCATTATATGACAACTATTTTTATGTCATTGATCTAGACTGCCTTGTCTATTTTGTCAGTGTCACTCGGCATCTTTTAAAAAAGGTGATATTTTCCCCCACACAGAGACAGCTCGTCCTACAGCTCCAATTGATGTCAACCTTTGCTCACAGTTATCATCTGCACACAGCCAGGCTTCATTTTAAATCAGAGAAGCAGGGATAAATAAAACTGGATAGCTTTCAGTTCCAATCACATCCTGTTTTACCTCGGACCAGCCAAAAAGTTATCATGAAATAATGGATTTTTATCTGTGAAAGTGAAAAAGTAGGTTTAAGATTTTCAAAATTAAAAAAATATATATATATTCTTCTCTTAGATCTCTTATATGCTGTGAGGAAAGGTTTCCTCTTTGCTGGGAGAATGGAAAAGTCTGAGGAATTTTATTATTTTTAATAATAGAAAGTAATTATTTCAGGAAGAAAAAAATTCAGATGCCTTTTGCAAAAAGGAGGGGACAGTCACTATATTTTGCATTGTTAGAGAGTCTGTGCAGACTCCCAAATTTTGTAAAGCATAGTAATTGAATTTCACAGCTCCATTCCTCGTCTTCACCCTTGCAAAATTCTCTCCAATCCATAAAGCATGACACAGATGTAAACTCGCAGGAGCTGAAGGGATCACCCCTCCTCCCCCCGAATATTCCTCTTTGGTATCAAGTATCTATGTAAAAATGTGAGGCTTCTGCAATTTAACTTTCTTTTTTAATGTATTTCTCCAYTGCATATCTCCAAGTACAGCAATATGAAAGAGAATATGAATTCCTGCCTACCCCCTATGCATGGTTTAGTCTAATCCTTGAAAATAAAAATAAAAAAGCCATGAATAAGAACTGGGGCTAGCCAAGTGTGTAATATGCTGCACTAACAACACTCACCAGAGGGTAAATCACCTATGACTTAGCTTCTAGAACACAGACTATTAAGGAAAAAAATTTACACCATGTGATACCCATATGCAATATAGTGCAATGACAGTCAACTCTAAACTTAGGCTGGAACTCAAACAGAACCTCCCCAGAATTACTTACAAGGTTAGGCAGAATTTCAGTTGGCTTCTTGAAAATGTTTCCATTGATTTTACTAGGGTCAAAGGAGAACATGCAAAAATACTATCAGAGAGGATAGTCTTTTTAACAAGGTAAGTTTAGTTGCTCTTCTCTGAGAACTTTAATCAATTGTGTATAGATAGGAAAAATGCATTTTAAATTCATTTCTTCTCAAAAAGAATAGTATGTGTTTATGGTAAGAGTGTGTAGGAGATCTGAATTTAGTTTCTGTCTCTACCTTAAACCCCTGTGAAATGTTTGTAATATCGTTCAACCTCTTTGTACCTCAGTTGTAAAAAAATTCTTTCTACTGTTTTTTTTTTTTTTTTTAAAAAAAAAAAAAAACTTCAGCCTTTCAGGACAGGGGACAGGGGCTGTATCTTCTATACAGTGCTGAAAGTGTAATCTGGTGCAATGGGTTCTTGATTATGCTTTTTCTTATAAAATACAAAGACTTTGAACTAGAAGACAGGCCACAGAGAAAGAAAACAATGGAAAACAGTAGATAAATGAGTAAATAACATCCAGAGCTGGTATTATGATGAGCTGGCTAAGTATGAAGCATTTGAAATAGAACAATATTAACTTCAAAATGATCATACAAGAAATTCAGAATGACTGTATGTAGCCCATCTTGTAGATGTTTATGTACATTTAATGCAAGTTTATTGCTACAAGTTGAAGCTTGTAGCAATAACTGTAGCAAGTTGCAAAAAGTTAAGCATTTGCAGTATTAGGATATAACAATAAATTATYAAACTCTCCAGTGATATTACAAACTTGTGTGCCGTGTTATATAAATTAAATTCCCTAAGCAGGAGGCCCTATTTTTACTTTGCTTTTCACCTCCATCCTTCCTATGCATAGTCTAGTTCTTTCTTAAGCAGCAAATGAATTGCAAAGGCAGAACAACTTCAACACCAAACTCCTGAAGTGAAAAAAAAACTATCTCCCCCCAACAATTAAAATCTGACTGGCTTGTTGAAAGAGCAATATCCTTTTTGTGTCAGAAGCAACTTACACAATGGTGAGGAAAAGGATTTTGGCAATGAAGAGCTCAAGCAGACAGAAAGCTGGCTCTGACAGTCATTTCTCATACGCCTTTCCAGTTCATGTCGACACCGTGTGACTGGCTGGCTGGTGTTCTCCRCGCAGGGGACTGCGCTTTCATAGATGCACTGCTGAAGTACGCTGGAGAAAGAAAGTGCGGGAGCTTGGCAAGCGGCAACTGAGAAGGCTGATCTAAACCTTCTGGGCAACGGAAGGGAAGAATCTGGTTAAGCAGAGAAACCATTGGAAGTGGCACTTTTTGAAGTGCAAGTAGAAAAAAGAAATTGCTTTTCTGAGAAATATTTTTTAGTGGGGGCCTTTTGAAGTGTGATACAACTTCCGGAAACTGGTGAAAAGAATCCCATTGTGAGGAATAAAAAAGATGACAAAAATATATTGCAATTGTTTTGTTCAAACTGAAATTAAAATAACCTTTAATGAATATTCCTATTCACTGAATGTTTCATGGTAACATTTGGTGCAATACTGATAGAACGATGCTGCTAAAACACAGACGCTCACATTTGAAATCTGCTGGCAGACCTTCATTCAGAAAAGAACAAGGCTCTGACTTCCCTGCCTGTTCTGAGCCTGTTCTGAGCTATATTCACATTTTTTCTGACATTCAAACATAAGCACTGTTCAACGATAGCATTTTTTTGGTTAGACAAAAATGCAGTGCTTTTATATAGTCTATGACATGTCTATCATAGTCTATCGAACATAATTATATCTCTCTAACTATATTTCCATCTTTACTTCCTGACAACTTTAGAAATAAAGGAACTATTGATTCTCTTGACTTTTATTATTTCTTATAAAATGACACCTTGTATTTACACTTTTACATTATTTTAGATTTTTAACTTCCATATACATACGGTTGATATCATATTGGAATTAAAGGTTCATAGATTGATCTCTTGTTTGTGGATTTTTAAGGGTGGTATATCATTTCAGCTGGTGAATGTAAAAGTTGCAAAACCCTTTCTGACTTTACTTTCTCTCAGGATTCTTACTCTCATTTCTGTCCTCTAATCAAGTCATTAGCTACATCTCTTTTAGTGTTGCTGAGACAACTTATGGTCATGGAGCTATTCAATGCCTGTACTGTATTCGTCTTCACTTATTTTTATACCAAGTATTTTCTAACCAGCTTAAGCCATTCATTCAAGTCTACTTTTGGTCTCCTTGACCAAAAAGTGAATTGATATCTACCCACTGATAAAAGAATAATACTTGCTGTTTTTTCTGCTGTCTTTTCAGTGGCTTAACTATAATGCCATACTGCAAATTCAGAAGGATTTTCCAAAACAAAGAATCTGATGAAGCGATTTGGTCATTTTATATAATTGCACAGTTCTGAGCACCTATCAATCTTTAATATATTTACTACAATACATTGACATGATAAGGAAAAAGAATTGTGTTAGTTTTACAATAGGGACTATGCATAGAAAGTTTTATCTTAAATCAAACACAGATTCTGGGCTCCCTTCATTATTTTGGCTAGCTAGTCCCATAGTATAATGGGACATAAACATGTAGCTCACACAAAATTGCCTGCATTTAGATACATACATTTAGATGCCTAAATCTGTTGGCTAAGTCTTATCTAGGATGTTTAAGTCACAGACAAAGGAAGAATGATACCTTTTATTTATTCTCTTACATTAGTGCAAAAAGGCTATTTTAAAAAATTAGCTCTGACATTAGTCTATATGAAGCCAAAGTTTCATGGCTTTTTTACTTTTACTGCATAGCATAGATAGCATGTTAGAGAAAAGCAGGGATTTTCTACTGCGATTAGTATTGCAAATGCTCTGACTTCCAGTGCTGGCAACAGGATTCTATCTGCTGTCTATGGATGCTTTTATATTCACATCTTTTTAATCTCTGAATTCAATTTATAGCAAAAAAAAAAAAAATAATTTTATTTAAACAAAAAGAATACCTAACTGTAACTGTTGGTATCACAGATTTTACTTAATCCACTAGTACGTTATTTGAAGGGTAGWTTTTGAGTTGATACTTATTTTTTTTTTGTTTTTTTTCATGACTGTAGAATTTAGCCAGATTCAACTTTGTACTGAAGCCTGGCCATCTCCAACTATAAGGTAGGTAGCTCTCTCCTTCAGGATACTTTCTGTCTTAGACAGAATGCTGAAAAATGAAATTAGTAGTTGTTGCTGTCTCCTGTGAAGGGACTGGATTGTGTGGGATTCCCCTACCATCCATTACCATTTCTAATGCTTCCAGCCTCCTGTGAAGAGGCAAGTTAATGCCCTGAGTCCTTCCCCTAGCTTTCTGTCTTAGTTTCACCCTTTACTTCTGCCTTTTACATTCCTGGGGCAGCCTATCTTTGAGTTCTTGGGGCACAGAGATCACTTTTTGCTCTGTTTCTGAGATGCCTTGAATTAGCAGAGCTCCCTGATAATTGCCTTTTCCTGCCAGGCCTGTGTATCTTTCCATTTATTTATTTAATCTGTGAAAAAGTCAACACAAGAGGAAGTGCTACATTTAGAGCAAGGTGACCTCTTCACTTGGCATCGCCTCTAAACAACTGTTTTGAAGTAGCTGACCAGTTCTCAAGATCAGCTTTGCTTTCCTTTCATGTGGGATAGCAACCCCTCTTGTGACACCCCCCTCTACTGGGAAAAAATTGTGTTTGTCCTGAGTTTGAAGCGGCTTAAAATTAAACCTCATTGAAGTTCTGAAGTCATTATTCAGTATGTTCCAAACAGTAAGTGAATCATAAAAGATTTCCAGATATATTTTTATGAATCAAAACTGATGAGCTGTAAGAAAGGGGAAAAAAGAGAAAGACAGAGGCAGAAAACTTGCCTGTACTTGGAGAACATGTTATTAATTTACTTGAAGTAAAACCTGAGAAAAGCTATTTTGGATGCCTCCAATGCTTTGTAAAAATCATAGCATTGTACTTTCTGCTATAATTTTTATTGCATGGTTACAGCTTACTCCAATTTCGAATACGCATCCTGCTAAACCTCTTCATCATGTCTGTGCTAGTCCAAGTTCCAAAGCAATAAGGAAGGTCTGAGAGCTCAGAAGCTTCTCATATACCCTTTAAATCTGCAATATCCAAAAGCTAGTAATTTTCCTGGTGTGCATACACTGAAAATCTTATTTTTCTTCATGTTCAAACAAGTTCTCTGCTGTGTGAAAGGACCTTTTTGTAAAATGACAAAATTGGCTGTTTTTTCTATTGGTTTAAACTTGGTGAAGCTCATTTGAAGCTGATGGGATAATACTGATTTAGCCTAGCTGAGGGTAAGGCCTCAAATAATAAAACACACTTAAAAATGCCCCTAAGCAGAGTGATGATGAAATAAATATAATTTATTTTAGAGCATAGTTTAATGTATGCATCAGTATTTAATAATAGGGATGATCCTATTGTATGTACTTTATTCTGATATACTTTAATAATCTGGAATCCTTAGCCACTATATACTTTAGTTAATTAGTATCTTTAAAGCATTTTTGAGATCCTTGTATCATTGGTGTCATAGGTACCAATAATTTTTTCTGCCTGGTTTCTCTGAATACTTTTTTTCTTTCAGTAGTTTTGAAAATTCACTTTGACTATTTGCCGTACCAGCCATGCAGGTAATGGTGATGCTGTAGGAAAAACTGTGATGCAGAAATGGGATACCAGCTTGGAATGTATACAGAGAAGCAATCAGATTCTAAATACCAGAATAAAATGCAATGATTTTTAAAGAAATTATTAATTGAACTTTCACAAATTGTTTCTTCTCAGTCATTGCTTATCCTTATCCCACATCAAAATTTCAAGAGAAATTGCAGCTTCATGGAAAAACACTCGAAAATACATGTTTTATTTTGCCTCATCATGTCCACATTTTCTCCTATATTAAGTAAAGTTACAATAAAAACACATTCAAATACCCCAATAAAGGTAAAATGCTTATATTATGATCATTTTAGCTTATTAATGTTACACTGGTCTCTATGATGTGTAAGAGGATGAGATTTGTGAGGCAAAGTATATAAAGTAGACAAAGGATATAAACTCCAGATTTGTCTGTAAGACTTTTTCAAAGTGCCACTGAGGTAAAGAGGCTGACATGAAATTGCAGAGTGAAGTATAGAAAAGATATGCAACCAGTGAATATTTTATCTACATCACAGTTTTTCTGTGAAAATGATTTTTCACTGAGCTTTTAGACATTGATAGTGTGAACTGAAATTCAGGAACTCAGTATGTTTAGGAATTCAGGTTAGTTTAGTGAGTTTAATACAAAATCTCTATTTATAAGCTGAGTTAATCACTGGAGCAGGAGACTTTACAGATTGTTTTACACAAAAAAGTCTGTCAAGAAGAGTTGAGTGTAGACACCTCTGGACTGGTATATAGGAATGTATTAAACTTCCTCTTGAGGTCCTCTTCTGGTATTTTTCTACTGGCACATTTCTTGGAATGACGGCAGATTACAGTGACAAACTCAAATTTCTGTCCTGAGGTAAAAGTGAGAGCAGGGCTGAGAGGAACTGATTGCATCAAGTTCTGGCTTTTTAGTTCCTATATTCCAGCATTTTAAATACTGCTTAAGCATTTAGAATTCTGGATTTTACTCTTTCTTGGAAATAATAAATAATAATAAAACTGAAACCTTAATAAATGCTTATCAAAAGTTTATAATTTCTTACTGAATGCCATTTGGATATTAAAAAACTKAAAGACATGAAAGCATGAAAGCTAGTAGTCATAATAAGGCTAAAAAAGACATCCACAAAAATAGTGGACTCTTCTATTGACATGTCTATTTTACTGAAGATTTATATCATCCCACTGGGAGCAGATTTAGTTTTATTTCTCTCTTCAGTAATAGAGAAATGTTTTACACACACTTCCTAGTCTAATTCTAAATAATAAAGGAATTAAAAAATCTGTAATGTTATTTTTCTGAAAATCAGCAAATTCTACTTGTTGATAGTGTAAATGATTACCTTAGACAAAATTCTCCTGTAAAGATTGCTGGAAGGAAAGAGCTAAAAATCTCAACCACTAGAAAATCTTTTTTTGATTTTGATGAATAACCTTGGTAGTTGTGTATTTTGTTTGTTTTATATCAGTGTATCGGGTGATAGAATTTGGTCTATTTCTCATTAGATAGAAAATTGTATCTGTAAATATAAAAATTCATTGATGTCTAYGAATTCTGCTGGATATATAAACAAATATACTTCCAACTGATAAATGCTAAGCATTTTTTCTGAGCCACTATATTCGTTTCTTTGAACTTGTGGCCTACAGGTAAAGCGGAAAGACTATCCTTTTCCCTGTCATGCGAACACTTCACATTTGAACAACTTACAACCATAGATTCAATACCTCACTGATTTTCATTTATATTTTCTYCCACATAGCAAACTCTTTGAAAACTTGAGTCATTTAAAGTCTATGCTTTACAAAAAATGGGTTTTGTGAAAAACAAAAATTGTCAAGGTAAAGAGTATGACCTCCTCTATTCTCTCTTCAGATTCCTGTGTTGCAGCACTGTGCTTCATTTGTTACCTTACTGCACTTCACTGCAAAAGCTAATTACAGTTAAAATTAAACTCTATAGAGTGTGTCCTGCTGCCTTTTAGCTGCTAGACACTAAGAACAAGCTGATTCCTGGGTATTCACCTCTTGTTTAGAAGATTCATGTTTATCTAATGTGAAGTCAATATTATTGTCCTGAAAAGAGTTAGAGTATTGCTAACAATCCATCAGGGAGTGCTCCTTTATAGCACTGACGATATGCTCTAGTGGCTCAGAAAGCATTTAACTGCGCTAAGATTCTGATCTACCTTGGTGCATTAACATTCAAATCATCATTTTTCTCATCTTAAATGCTTAACAATGAAATAGTTCATCTTGTTTAACAGTCAGACATTTTATAAATATAGGAAAAGAAAATAATGAAGTGCCAATGGATGCAATGGAAAAATAYAAAAGAACAAACTCCCTAGGTCTGCCTCTCTGCAATACATATATATGATATCTATTCTATATATTCATAAAATATAACAGGACTTAGGAGGTCCATATCACTTAAATTTAGTTGTATAAATTTATCTAGAGCTGAGCTGGTAGCCTTAGGCCACCTTTAAGTTGTTGGAGAGAATTAGACTTTCAGAAAGTGACTCATCTGACTTATTTTACAGTAAGATGAAAGCTGCTTTAAATTGCTTATTTTTCTGCATTGACTATAAGGAAAACTTAGAATGAGTATATCTGAGTCCAGAATTTAAGTTGCAACTCTCTAAGTTAGGAGAGGTAAATCCAACTTTAAAAGTCTATTGTCTCTGGCCTAGTAACCCTGGATAAGCCACCTAGTATTTTGTCTACTACTGTAGTATATGGTTTGGTATATATTACCTTTATTTGCATTATTGTGTCAAAGATATTGATGTTTTCCCTCTAATCTATATAGGAAGTGTTACATGTACATACTTATGTATACATATTCACTCCCCCCTCCTCCCCCAAAAAGAGGGAGAGAAACAGTAGGACATTGCACAATGGCAGAAAACAAGATTAATACTGGTATATCTATATACAGAAGAAGAACTATAGAAATGTTTTCCGTATTTTCTTGTACACTTGAAAGTAACRTGGGGCTAAAAATACAGAAGCCACACAGCAGAGTCTCAGGGTGCTAGAGATGTGCATGCTAGGTTCAGSAGCAGGCACGTCTCCGAGCACAGCATACTACCATTACAGCCTGCCGGTGGGGCCAAGCCCGGTGTGAGGAGCAGCTTGTTCACCTTTTGTTAAGGGGATCACTACTGCACGCTCTGCTGTGCTAAATGGCTATGCTTTCCGATTCTTTACCTTCCTGCCTGCCTTGGACCAAGTTTTACCCTGCTATAAATCTCTTGGTTTTCTTACAGTACTTATAACAGCCAAAAGATTCACAGCATTTCTATAAAGCCACAAAGCATTATGATTTTATATGTCTATTGTTGGAAGCAAGTTTTTAAAGAAACTGTGGCCTGCTCCTTTGGAATGTTTTATCTTGGACCTCTTTACAATAAATCCATTTTGTGTCCTTTCTCCAAAGAAGTGAGGAGAGTTGAAATGATATGTTTTTATTTAAAATATAGATGGATTTTTTTTACATTGCATACTGAAATTTGCATCCTAACCTCTGTGCCATCTCAATTCCACTATGAGAAACCTAAGAAGTAATGAGGAAAAAAAGGCCATAGGCATTGACTATGATCTCATTTCTCCCATTGCATCTCCTTCAAGATCATTAGAATTACTCTTGCTTTACTGATCAGAATCAGATTTCATTGCTTTATTTTAGACTATGTCATTTTTAAGGAGAATTTAATTTTGCACTTTATATTCTTCACTGTCTCCCTATTTGTTTGTTCACCTTTCAATCTACTGTCTAAAAGATGTGACTAGAGTGGGAAGAGAAAAAATTACAATCAGCATATAAGCTGCTCATGTTCTGCTAGGGAACAAAAAACAAGTCTATATTTGGTAGCAAAAGAACTGTTACAGATAGACAGATATTTTGTCTTTTTCCTTTTAGCAATGCATTAATTTTTMTTTTAGCAGATAATACTGTCACATTTATTCTTTGATTTTAACAATGTCACATTCACAAGACAAGGTCATTTAACCTGTGTTTAGTAGGCAAACACATAAAGCTGCAAGATAGCATGTAATGCAAACTATTTTCAAATTGAGTTCGGGAATTAGAGTGACAGAATGAATGAACTCCAGATTTGAAGAGCAAACATTTAATGTGGCATGTTCAGCACTGGCCAATTTGATTAGATTAAATGCCATATTTTCATGCAAGTTGTAAATATTGAACTGTAGCTCTATGCTGTTGATCAAAGCTGTTTGCTTGGCTGAAATGATTAAATAAGGGTTAACCTCTGTTAAATCTTCTATAACCAAATTTATCTCTCAGCTTCACCTACCGTAGAATTAATAACTAAAGCCGGCAATTGTAAGCCAGAACATTTAGGCACAATATCTCTTGAGCAGAGTGTTTGATATTTGCTCAGAGCAAGAGTTTTAATTGATTGACAATCACAGCAAATGAACTAGTTCACATTTGTGCATCTGGACAAAGAGAGGGGCAAGGACAGTCTGACCATCTCATTTGTGGTATGCCAAAATCTGATATGCTGATTACTAGTTGTATGGCAATTTCCGCTGCAATTCATTATGTAAAAATGAACACTTGCAGTTGCAGTGGTGTCTTTCATCAAAATGTATTTAAAGAAGAGCTCTCCTACCTTTTCCAGAGCATAAGATCTACTGAGGACTAAGGTGTTGCAAGGAAGCAAGGGACAGTCTGACTAGGTAAACCCACACCATAATATGCACTAAACAAGACTCAGTCCCAGCCAGTGCTAATAGAAAGGCATTTTTTCTCTGATCATGAAGGAAGTTTCCACTGATAAATGTAACTAATGTAATTTACACTCTATGTCACATCAGATGATGGGTTTATCTCTTGCAGCTTCTGAATTTATCTGAAAAAATTGATTACATCTTACTAAGGTAGTTCTTTTTGGAGATGTTTCTTAACCTTGAAGTACTAATTAAGACTGTTTAGCTTGTCTCATTTAACAGGCAATAAGTAGGATGAAATACATAATTAGCAAGGGAGTGAGAAAGCTGAAAGCTCATGTCCAATGTCCCAGCCTACATTTTTGCTCTGTGCCCAACTATGATCCTTGTAGACCAGTACTGTTATCAGATTGACTCTTTTCGTCTTCATCATCAGGCTTCTTGAATGTGTGTTTACTTGTGGACTTTATAGATGCCATTCTGTCTGTATTTCTGAGTTTGGAAATCTAATTCTACTGAACCATTCTTGACAGAATTTATCATAACACAAATAATTACATTAGAGTGATAGAGGGACTGCATCAGAGAAGATGATAAGTGAGGACACGCTAGGGCTGCCTGGGATAGTCAAAGATGGAGCATACTGCATGACATACTCAGCCTCAGATTACAGGACAAGAGAKAGATGTATCATGCAGGATAAATTTAAGTCAGTATATCCAAAATTTTGCAAAGTTTGTTTCAGAATTTGACTTTCATTGCTTGGACTTGTGTCTACTACTGTTAACACTCTAAATTTTCTAAAATATCTTACACAGTTACATGTATTTTTCTTTGCTGAGGAGGGGACAAACAAGGAAATCCCAGATGGAACCCTCTATCCAAAAATCTTTCAAGATCTCCTAGAGGTATTAAAATTGGATAGCCGTGCTAGCTAGCACGATTTCAATAGCTTTTTTGCCCTTTCCTGTAGAAGTTTTTTTCCTTTCTTACCTGCAAGATATTTTTGAAATAATTAGTGAAATAATACTGCATAAAAGCTAAACCAACAAGAAGATTCTCTTTAAATCTTAAAAATGCAATGAAAAAAAATCTTGTCTAATAAGTAAGAAACATATCTAAAATCACAAGAAGAATACAGTAAAAATGCATACAGATTTTTGCTCTAGTAGTGATGGAAAAAGTGAACTTAGTCCCTGCAGTGGACTGATATATAGTACTGATAGTGAAGATTTTACTAGATTTGTGAAGATTTTACTACGTTTAGTAATACAAATAAATTAGTTGTGCAGAGTACCTCATGACAGGTAATGTACAAAAATAGACTCCTATACACAGTAGTGGCTCTATTTTTTTTAGCTAGTCATGTTCTGCTCTGATTGCCTCTTCCCAGCTCTCATGCTTTTTCTGACACATCTTCTCCATCCTCTGCAGTTGCAATGTGCAGTTGTGTCATTGGTGATCTAGATTTTCTCCCTGGTGCTTGGACTCATTTTGCAAGAAGATTAAAGTGGTTATGCTCTTTCTGATTATGCTGCCTATGGGCAAAAATCTCTTAGAATAGATCCTACGGCTGAGATGAGGTGAGAATGGTAGAGAAGCATGGGAGTACAAAAGGGGAAAGAAAAGCTGCCAGTTCTACCCATAGCTTTCCCGAACACCACTGACCATTCTTCAAAAATAGAAATTGTATCATGACTGTTGTTATAATGCTGTGTGCAAGAGCAATTCGTTAATGGAAAGTGAGCTACCTGAGCCTGTTAGCACAAATGTGGCTTTGGTCCCTAGCATCAAGAAGTTGTAATGGATTTAGAGAAGGGTACCACAAATATCCTGTTTGTGTGAGTATTCAGCTTGTGACTAACATGAGACATTTCTCACTTGCAATGGTGTTATCCCAATATGGCCATTTCAGATCAGCAAAAATGTCATGGGTGACCAAGCCCAAAGGAATGCAGTCATATATACTTTGGTGCTGTCACTGCAAATGTTGTTTGTGGACAGGGTCAGTGACTTGTGCTAAGTCAGTGGAAAAGGCTGTTCTGCTAGGAAATGTTAGGGATAAGTTGCTTTGCTATCTCAGTTTGAGTTATGGTTGTACACCTTACACATTATGGATACAAAATACTGATTATTTTTTTGGTAGGATAAATCTGTCTTGCTTCATTTTACCATGTGAAATCCTGTTTGGAATATTGTCTATGCACGTGTTTGTTTTCTCAAAATTACTTTTGTGTTATTCAGCATGATAAGCCTGGAAGGGAGAAAGGGAGAGATGAGGCACAAAGGCTTAATGGCACCACAGGAACTCAGCAGCTTGTTAAGGGAATGATGTGTAGCATAGGCAAGTAAAGCCAGCCAGGCACAGCACAAAGCATGCATCATAAAGCCAGACCTTTTGATTGGGAAGATCTGGCATCTGAGACATGGCATTATTCCCAGAAAGACAAACAATAACAACATGAAAGGCCCTATAACAGAAGCTTTATTTCCTGCAGTCAGGGCAGCCTGCTTAGTTTTTGACAAATGAACAAAAGTACATTGGCTTGAGCCTGAGCATGAAAGAGGACAATGATATTCCAGGGATTTCTGGGGCTGTGATCCTGGAGCTGCAGAATGGAAARGGGGCAAGAAGGCTCTGGAAAAAAGCCAATGAATTGGTTTAAGGAATTGCATTCAGAGACAGTAGCACATGCAATATCCAATCGGTGTAAACTCTGCTGCAGTGACATGTAAAATCTTTTGATAGGGTACCATCTTTGTGCTACTAAATGGGTGGTTACTAGTTTAGCACGTAGTACTRATAACACTTTTGAATTACCCTAAAACAAATCACTATAACCAAAAGATCAAGACCRCAGAATCAAGATTTATGTTAATTTAAAAAAAACAAGGGCTTTTTTGGCCAACAGAATAGTCAACATATCTAAAATTCTTTAGGTTTTAGAAAGTTTTCATAAGATTTTTTATCCTAAAAGAACAAGTYACAGAAAGACACAGTATTTCTATATTCATAAGGAGAAAATATCAAAGAAATAGGAAGAGGAAATATCTGTTCTTATAATTCTTTAAAAAAAAAGATAGTGATTATATTTATAAAAGAGCTGGTTTTAGTGCACACAAATTCAAAARGAGAGAAGACTTAGCAGCGAGCCTGTGTTATTTTAATGAAATGCAAATGACTATTTTTAACATATGCACCTAATAATTCAGAGGGTGTTGTCTTTGATGAGCCCTTCAGGGCAATTTCACAGGAAAGGTGGAATATTTCTGTCACAGAAGGGGACTTCATCTGCACTTTATTCACTGAAAAATATAGAGATGAAAAACTATCCTGCTATCAAAGAAAGGAAGATAAAAGATTTAGATAATGGAACCAAAGCTTGTGGGTTGCCAGAGAGACTAGATTCTTTATGAAAAGGATTGCAGTTAATTCCTCCAGGCACAGTTCATATTCCTGCTAAGGCAGCCAAACATAATGGGTGTATAAATGTAAATGAAGTGCAATGGATGTGGTGCACACRCACACACACATGTGATGATATGATAATTTTTATCAGATCATTGTTAAAAACTGAACATCGTTCCAATCTATCATAGAGAATTAACATTATAGATTTAAGAGTTCTTTTTTGTGCAGCAGGGTATGTTCTGTATTCACTGTCTAAATTCAAAAAAAATGTTATGACATTGTTTACATGCAGAAATTTAACCCAAGATAATAGGAGCTGTGAAAATACAAGTTTCCTGAAGTCAGGGGGTCTCTGCCCATGACCTTCGTCTTCCAACAGAAGCACTGGAACATGCACAGAAAGTTCACCGAGACTGAGTCTGCTGGGGACCCTAATACTTAATGTTGTTAACAGTCAACAGGAGTCAAACTGACTATGTACACCTTACACAGGAGGACCTTAACTCCAGAAATTCCTAATCTGGTCTCAAGTTTTAGGTACCCAAGATTTTGAAACTGCAGTGCTCCCTCTGGACTCATATAAAAGAAAAATTCTGCCTCCCCTTTAGACACATTTGAATCACTTTAAGAGCTGAAATTAAAAATGCTTTTATTCTAGCAGAGTAAAGGGTTTTTTTTTTTGTTTGTTTGTTTTGGTTTGTTTGTTTGTTTTTTGGTACAACTTTTAAGTCTTCCTAATAGGAAGACCCTTCTTCAATAGTTGCTAAAGCAGGGCATCTCTGAGGTATCTTTCAGTACTGGAAACTACAGAGCCAATYGAATATCTGGTCTACCCACCGTAAAGTTGAAATATTTATGAATATTTCTGTCTCAGACAGTGCTATCAGAACTTTACTGCATCTTTCACCCCACATCAGCACCTTCCTTCTTCATATTTTTGATTTAAGGATACTTATATTACTGCGGTTTTGATTAAACTTGCATATGTATGAGACTGAAGAAGAAACGTTTGGAGAGATTGTGTTGTTCTTTTGACATGTGAAAAGTCTCTGATGTGTTGATTCTTCCTTCTAAGTTTCCCTTTCTGACCATGAAGTAAATTGAATTACAGTGTAACCTAAGTCCTCTCCCTTCCAAGAGGGTATGATCTGCATTACCAATTTATTATGGCTTTACTCTATGTTAGAATTATAATAAGTAGTAACTTGACAACATTTCTGATAGTCTCAGCCACTTATTTCTGACACTCTGTGCAGAGCAGGCATTGTATATGAAAAAAACAAGTGACAGATTTGTCATTTTAAATGCTTTTTCCAAATCAGATCACTGGACTGCCTAAAAGGGCAGCCTTTTGTCAGCTTGTTGTATTCTGGTTGTCACAGGCCAGCTGAAAAGATAAGCAAATCTCTCACTTCTAACCGGAAGAAAAAAAAGAGACCACTAACAAACACTATCATATTTTAGTATTAAATTAGAAGCAGTATCATTTGAATCAATTCCATAGTGCTATTTCCTTCATGTTCTCTATGGCACTTGGCTTCACAAGAAAGAAAATAAAAATGATAAAAATCAACATGTGACCTATTTGAAGGATTAAATTTGACTAATGATTTCTAAGATAYAATTGCAAAMAGTTCATTATAATAGTACAAATGTAAATGGAATTGTTAATAAGCAGTGTATTTTCTTGGATTTTTTCTCAGCTCATACTAAACTAAAACTTTATCAGAGATTTGTGAGGAAAATGAATACTGTTTGTATAAACAAATAACAAATATATAACAAAATATAAACAATGAAAAATGAAAGTTGCCATAATGCTTATGGTATGGGGAGGTACTGTCTTGGAGATAGTAACTTTGAAAAGACTTGAAGAACCATTTTTCCTACAGAATTGCAAGGGACTGGAGACAGGGTAATCTTACGAGGTTGCTTTCAGCTTTGTATTTCTTTGATTCTACTTTGATTGGACAGACATGAGCTTCCAGTTCAATACTGGAAAAGCTGAGAAATAATGTATAAGAACTAACATGTTCTTCTAATAACTTATCAGAGAAATAAAGTATTTCTCTGGGTAGAATTATGGGTAGAATAATTTACTATAATGGTGTTCCAATACAAACAAGGCAAACAATAGACTGATAACTAGAGGTTTTGAAGAAGAACCATGAATATAAATTATTATGGTATTGGAAAATATTCTTTTAGTAAAAGATGTATTCATCAATATGGATATTGTAAAGCTGGCCATCTWATATATATATTTTGAACAAAAACATACYTTAGGATAAAACCTTTAAAAAGTCTTTATACTACTTGCAATATATTGGTTATCCAGTGCTTTATGATAACCTAATTATTCAGTATTTCTTTTGTAGTAGATCCCAAAGACTCAGAGCATTAGCACTTCACTAAGAGCTGTGTAATCAAGTAACATAAATTGTTTCTTCCTGGGGAGAGAGGTAGAGAATAGAGTGAATCTTGCTCTATTAAAATCAATGGTTTTGCCTTTGATTTTAGTGGAACTGGGATTCACTTTCCAAGAACACTTGCTTATATTATTTGCATGACTTAGGGTAATCATCCTTTTTGTAGCAGTGCCTTGGGTGACTATATTGACCACCTTATAAAAGACCTGCTACTTTATACTTCTATTAATGCTGGGTTTGGGGTTTGTTTTAGTGTCCTTTTTTTTTTTTTTTTTTTTTTTTTAATGAGTCCTTTAATAAAAGAAGACTAATCAAAATGTTTCTGTCTACTGACATCTATTGAATTGATTAGGTTTGAAGAAATGTATCTGGAAATTGAAGAAAAGGTACACGGTCCAAAATGTTGGCTTTCAGACAAGCTATTAGGACATCAGTTTTAGTCATATACATATGAATGAAAAATTGAGGTAGGAGGCTCAGGAGGTGTGCAGATCAATGAAAGAACTCTTTAAGACACAAGAAACTGAAAATAGATGCCAACATCTCCTTATGATTATGTTTCAGAGAGAATTTGCTGTAGAATTCTTTTATCCAGGTATGTACCTAAGCATTTTTCACCCAGATGTGGAATAAATGAAAACAGCAACTGTAGCTCCTCTGGTTTATACCCTGAGTTCTTGATCCCTCAGTCAGGCGGGCCTGCAAATGCTGTATGAGAGCTGCCTAAGGATTCCTAGGAAAGAGCAGGCATTTTTTCTTGGTCTTATCTAAAGACAACCCTAGCTTGTTATTGGGTTTCCAAAGGAGCTGTTGAACTGCTACCTTATTTCATAGTACTGCCAGCTATTCTATGTTCTTTGCCAGCACTAACTCCTGTTCAGTTTAGCAGTATCCCTCCCATTCCTTATGTTCAGGCCAGCTATGAAATGCTTAGAGCCTACAAATCCACACACTTCAGGACAGAAGATGAACAATGGAAGGGAGAGGGAAAGAGTCCTCCCTTCATTATCCCTGTGGTATAATTTCATATATTAGTTCCCTCTCTACCTTTCTCCTCATCTCTTTAAAATAGCCGGTAAGGCCGTTACCAAATATGAAATACCAATTAAATGGTACATTGGGTACACCATGTTAGCATAATGTTGTGAAATAACACATATTTTCTAAATTGCAGCATTGTGAATTGCAAGTTACCACAAATTGATCTAATTTGTTATTTTTCTAAGATTCCCTTCTGGAAGAAGTAAAATCTTAGAAGCATTACTTGTAATTGTTATTTAAAATTTTTAAATTGGTACTGTATTTCTAGTTGAGACAATTAGTTGTATGAAGTAGAACGTCAGTAGGTGTAGACATAATTCCATTGGCTTCACTGAAGCTGAAAGAGTGAACTAACTGAGGATCTGTCTCATAAATCTGTAAAATTTCAAATAATTATTTTTATGAACTCTGTAGGCAAGCTTATCCATGTGTTCTTCTCCAGAGAAGTTCTGCTCTTGCTCTTAATTTCTCATATATCTTATATAATATGTTCCTGCAAGTCTACTTGGATGAAAAGATTAAGCGTTTGCTGAAAGGTAAGCCAGTGGAGACAAACACATTTCCTGCTAGGGATAGTTAATTTTCATGACAATTTTTAGGGCTGAATTAGTGSTATTCATTATAAACACATTAAGAAAAATAGTTAAAGACCACAGAAACTGTGCTGAGATACAGAAAAAGATATGTTTTATCTCAGTGATCATGCATTTTTTTCTCAAGTTATGGGACAAATCCTGTTCTTATCTRTTTTAGCCCTATGCAACTGCCCTGCCATCATGGTACAAAGCATTAGGAAAGGATTAATTAGATGATCTGGACAGAAATGACAAAATAATTTGGCAAAATAATTTGCTGTTTAACTGAGGCCTTGCAGGGATCAGCAGAAATTGCAGTTTTGTTGTCCAGTAAATATCGTGTTGCCACTGTTTATAGCAGGCCTCAGGCTTCATGTTGGACTGAGAAAGGTCTTGGAACTTGTGAAGTTTTGTCCAAATGTGTTTTAACCTATATAGTGATGCATTTTAGTTTTTAATAGGAATTATCTAATGTCCTGATGACTATTAACTTCTTTATTGCAGCTTTTTCTTATTTTTGCACAATTGTGTAGTGTAATGCTTATTAAATAATACTGCAACTATCTATGATCCTAGAATAAAATAGGAGCACAGACATGGGATGACAGCAGAAGCCTTGAAAGGATGAGTGTGGGATGACACCTGTGGCCCCAGGACCATGAAAACTCATCGGTGGTCAACTACTGCACAGTCCTCAAAGGTCTGCAGCCCTGGGAGCTGGGTAGAACAAGCTCTGGGGATGACAAAGACCAAGTGTCCAACATGAGTGAAACACACTTTGCACAGAAAATTCAGTTGTAACAGGCCTTGCAGACTGGTGAAGAAAATAATAAGGCAGAAAGCACATAAGCAAGCAAACAAAAATGACTCCACATGGGTCTCAAAATGCAGAGGAAAAAATCATCCACATCCATGAAGCTATTGACTTCATTTTAACCCTATTTGTATTTTGAACTACAGGTGTTAGTATTATTGTGGGGACTAAAAATAATTCTTTGATTAGACTAACACAAACAAGAGCAGACTTAAYAGTAACTTCTGGACTTTGCAGACAAGGTTTGATCCTTTGGCTCATGACAAAATTCTGAGTGCAACTAATTGTTGGGGATTCAAGTTCTGTAATTTGGATGCAACAAATTGGAAACAGGATGAACCAAATATTACTAAATTTTTCCAGCAAGCAGTTGAGGTAAAACAYCAGGTGTTTTGGACTGAGAAAAATTATAGAATTAGTTCAGTAGTCCCAGATTTGTTAAAAGCAAGAGACTCAAGAAGAAGTCATAAAAATAGCACACATTGCACACAACTTTTTTTTTTTTTTTTTGGTATAAATTTTAAAGGTAGGAATTTGGAATCTTAAATTATTTCTTCGCTTGCCTGAAACTAACATTTGCCTAAATCTCTTATGATTCTGGAAGCCTCAAAAACCCCACCAAGCCCTGTGGCGGCCCCGTAGGAAGTCGACGTCTAGGTAATCACGGRTGGCGCCGCGGCCGCAGGCGCCCTGGGGACGAGGCTGTGACCGCCCCGGGCCGGTCACAGCCGGCTCCAGCCAGTTCTGTGGAGCGGGGAGAGGGAGGGGACCGCGCCCGCCCCAAACAAGTGGCAGACMGAAGGGGGCTGGAGCCGAGGAAAGGTGGAGGGTGTGTTTTGGATATGGACTGATTTATTTGGAATGGACTGATGTATTTGGAATTTGGACTGATGGTGAGCTTCGGAAGTGAGAGGAAAAGTGTTTCCTTAAGTTTTTTTTTTTTTTTTTCCTTTTTTTTTTTTTTTTTTTTTTTTTTTTTTTTTTTTTTTTTTTTTTTTTTTTTTTTTTTTTTTTTTTTTTTAATTGTCTGTCTTCACTCTTTATTTTTATATCAGTAATTAAAAGTTCATCTTAATTAGCTGTAAACTGAATTAAGTGAGATTCCCTGAGAGTGCTTAGCCCCCCAAAAGAGTGTTCCCTTTTTGAGGGGCATTWTTTGGCATTTCTTACTCTTGATCTCCTGTCATCCAGTGCTCAGCTCTTTGACTTCGGAGGGTCACACGCGCAGGCTGGATGGACGCAGGCGCTTTGCCRGCAGAGCCCCGGTGCCCAGCCTGGTTTGGAGCCCAGCAGGCTTCGACGCTCTCCAAAGCTATGCCCAGCAGCACGTAGCACAGTCCTTCCCTTAGGTGGGAGCTGAGCATGCAATTAACCAAATGTGTAACTTAGCAATCATACGGGTATGGAATGGYCTGACTTTTGACATGCAAATATAACAAATACTTATACAGGTATTTTTTTCAGTTATATTTTTACGCATTTTACGGTGCAGGTGTGTGCCTGCACTCCATAATGATCTGGTCCAGTGTTAGCTGTGCTGTATCACASTGGTAATACAGAACTACCTCAGGAAATAGCAGGAGGTTTCCGATTCAAACTAAATTATAATTAGAAGCCTGCCATGATCTTCGTGAAGCTGGCTTTGCTTTATTAAGTACCCACTTAAACTTACACCGGGCTAATAATGTATCTGCTCAGCTTGAGATTCTCCACAATGAGGAAAAAATGTACTATAAAAATCCTTGTTTTAATTTACTCTACCAATTTTCAGAAACTGCTGGAATCTCACAGGTATGATACGGAATAAATTGCTGGGGCTGCCATTGCTAATATTGCACTGGAAACACTCTTAAATATAGATTTAATTTAGGGTCTCAGTTGGCCACTAAGCAATGGGCCAACTTAGTARTTTAGGAATAAATTTATACTGTTAGTGAGACGAGATGCTTGAGACACCTCTTCAGTGTTGTGTGGACTCACCCACGCCAGTAATAAAACACTATCACTGAGCTGACAGATATGGGAGGCCCTACCACAGCCTTCGGGAKGTTCCGAGTGTAGGGCAATGAAAACCAGATCTTCCTCCAAAGTTGCTAGATGTGGACTGTATTTTTGGAAGAAAGTTGACAATCAAAATTGCTTTTGGGTAAGACATTTCAGTGAAAATTTGAAAAGAATTCAGGAAAAGGTCTGAACTTTGCAGAAGAGAATGATATAATTCTTACAGTTGAGGAAAATAATTTCATCCTTTTGGTTGCATTTATTTTACATCTRGAAACGTAGGATAACTTGCTTACAAATAACGTAAAGGTTAAATATAAACTTGAAATTATTTAAGTGTTTGGTTATTTCTATGTCAATTACTTTTAGATTTATAATTCAAAATATTTTTTAATATGCAAATCTCTGACTTGAGATTATAGATGGTTATAGAACTCTCCAACATTTCTACATAATTCTTCCTTTCCTGTGGGATAGGAATATATCTTCCTATTTTATTCCATAATTTCATTCCATTTTTTTATTTCATTATTTTACTTCATTATTGTCATTTTATTATTCCATTGTCTATTTCATATGCACTTAAAAGGTAGACAGCTGATTTCTCTTCCATTGTAAGGCTTTCTTCCTTAAATCTTTATTTTAAAGAAATAATTATTATACTGACACATATATACTCTGAGTAAAGTCAAAGCCCCTTGATAAATAATCTGGAGGAAAGAAAAGAGAAAAGGGGAAGCAGGGCAGAGAGAAAATAAAATTCAATAAGATTGAGTACAAAATCACACACTTAATAGAAATTAATGCTGTAAGCTGGGGACTTATCTTTTGGAAACAAAAGAGAAAAAGAAAGTTAGTTGGTCAGTGGATCRCTAAATAGAGATAGGAATGTATTAAAGTCATTGTCCAAGGCACTAGTGAGACCTCATCTGAAGCTGGGTACAGCTTTAGCTATCTGTACTCAAGAAGGRTGAAGTTCCAATCAGAACAGCTTGGAGAAGGGCTAACAGGGTGACCAGARTAGAGATGACTAAAATATCTTTCTTAGATTTAGCAAAATGGAAAATAGACTTGGAGAAGAGCTGGATATATCTTCTCAGTGTTAGGAGAACTAGCAGTGAAGGGTAATATCCAGGCTTCCAGTTTTTCAGCTGCCCAGAGCACTGGAGTGTAGAAAGATCCTGGTCTTCTTTGTCTGCAATATCTAACAACRTCGGGGCAGGGCCAGTTCTCACAGCAACTGTACTGTTAGCAGTGTGCAGCAGAGGATTTCACRTATTTTTTTTCCTGAAATTGAAAGGAGCCACTGGTCTGTGCCTTTCAACTTTCCTAATGTGTTTTGTTTATTAAGACTCCTAGAGGACAGAGGAAGGTCAGGAGTGGGATAGCTCATCTTAGGCAATAAAAATATGAAATGCATAAAACAGTGAAATTTACCACAATGTTCTCAACTCATACATGTTGAGATTGATAGATTTCAAAATATTTGACAATACTTTTTTCATAATAAACCTATCTCAAGGCAAACGGGATATTACTATGTTTTAGAGACCAAAGAACTAATTGGCTTGTCAGCATGTTCTCGTTAATCTCTAAAATGTCACAATTTTTTAAAGCCAAACTCAAGATTTTCAGCTTGAAAGTTTTATGCAACTTTCTATTGTGCTAAGTTAGTATCTGTTCCCCTTGCTCCACTAGTGAGGGTCCATGAAGTAACATGAAGGAAACATATAAGGATAGAAATGTGTAAGGATGTATTAAAATGCAGTCTGTGTAAGGGAAGACTGTCTCTTCTATTTGCCATTAGTGACACAAACAATACAAGATCGAAGAATGTCTGGAGGCTGTCTCCAGTGCTTAGCTATTTGGTAGCAGCTGATAAGATAACTCTCACCGAGAAACAAATAAATACCATGTCATGCACATATATTTGGCAATTAATATCACAGGATTAGATTGCAAGCAGTAATTACAGATTTTGCTTCCTTTCTTTATTTCATGTCAGCAGTATCCAAAAGTGAGTCATGTGCACCTCCATAGCATTGTGGCAAGATAATAACAAGCTGATTGCTCATTTGGGTTGGTCATGTAAACTGTCATTAACTACTACTGAAAAGGTAACATTTCCTACTGACACTCTAGTTAATGCTAGGAGAGCTTTATTGTGGGTTCCATTTTTATTTTTTTATTCTTAACATAATAATCTTCTGTAAGCTCAAACTGTGCTGAATTTAACACTTCTACATTTTCCAGCTGTAGAACACCCTTTGGGAAAAATAATTAATGCCTCTTTACCAACTAATATGTTAAAAAGGGTTGTAGACTGGATAAAAAGAGTGTTACTCATACTTTGATGTGTTTATAATGAGAAGTGCCATGAAACACATACGGACTAAAGCAGCCCTGCTAATTTATTAGCTGTATACTGAAAGTTGCAGGTGAGATTGTCATATAATCCTTTCCATTATCCTGTCTATAACACTAAAAAGAGGCACATATTTCAGTTAAGTTGCATGAACCTTCACAATTCCAGATCAATTTGTTTCTTGGAAAACTTTTCAGTGACCTTTGTTTGCAAGGTATGGGTTTAGGTTCAAGCTTCTAGCTCTCAGAATTTGTTATTTCTTCCTTAACTAATGTTGTTGTATTTTTATACCTGTGAATTTGGAGAACCAAAGTAACTGCAGAATATATATTTTTAATAACCACCAAGTGTTATTTTGGATCAAAGCACACTAGCTGGATTTACCTTAGATTTGGCAGAAGCACATCATCCAGTCAGAGTTACGTAGTGGTTGATATCTGTGTGCTTGATAATGTACATGTTATCAAAGCTATTCTTTGATTCAAAATGAATGTTAATAACAATTCAGCAATATGTTGACTTTAAATACTACATTCTCAGAGGAGGGAATCTTACTCCCAAGAAATACATTCATGCTACTTAAAAGATGTGAGCAACATAAACAGTTACCTAAAGCACTGATGAATTTTTATGAATTACCACAAGACTTACTTTATTTATTTTTACTGAGTTTCATCTTTGTGGCCACAGAAGTCAATTCAATTGCTCAGATACAAGAAAGAATATAAGTTAGCTCAAAGTCCACTTACTGCTGCTGATGGCAGAAAAGCTGACTTCTGGAAACTATGTTGAATTTGCCATCCAGGAGAACAGAGAAAACAAAAATCATCAAAGGCACTTAGTACACAGGTATATAGATGGTAGAATTCTTAAGATGATTTCTCCTACATAATAAAGTAATTGCCCGGGAAACAAACATTGCAGAGAAATTAACCAGGGACTATATTCTCTTAGTTTATGCTCTGTCTGTTGGGCTAGAGAGTCTAGTTTTCCTAATGCCTTTTATAAGATCTTTTAGCAGAATGGACAGTTATATGGAAGCATCCCTCCTCCTTCCCCCCTTTTGGCTACTTCTGCTAGTTCCTTAAGCTCATAAAATAATAGAATAATTCAGGTTGGAAGGGACCTCAGGAGGTCTGCRGTCCAAGCCACTACTCAAATCAGGGCCAGCCATGAGATCAGACCAGGCTGCCTCTGGGCTTTTTCCACACAACCTCTGTTTTTTGAACGTAACCTCTCTGGGCAGCCTCCTTCACTGCTTGACTGTCCTTGTTGGGAAAATGTTTTTGATTTTTTTTTTCTTTTATGTAGCTTAATTTCCGTGTAATTCCATTAAATATTCCAGTAAACGTTTTCTTGGCCAAAAACACCAAAATAGAATGGGGACATAAAAATATCCAAACTACTATTCCTTAGATGAACTACAGTTCATAAAAAGCGTATGTTTAAGATTGAAATGTTTTAAAATATTTTTCTGTGATTCAGCAAATTCAAATATATTAGCTGAGATCAAACAGCACAAAATAAGATATTTTCACGGTGTATGTAAATATGTCTTTGTGGCTAATTTTGATTATAATATTTTCTATGATTTTAGACAGTTTTGGCAAAATTGTAGGTCTATGTGACAGAAGAAATCTTTTCCAGCAAACTCTTTTGGACTATGCATTTAGAAAAAAAAAGCAGAAAGGTTTGTAGTGATGAAATATTTTCTTTCTTGTTCACTGGGTTTGAAAATTTAAGTAGCTGGAAAATAGTGTAACAATAAGTTGGATTATTGGAGCATCATTTTATTTAAAAAATTAGATGATGACCTCTGCCTTCAATCTAACTGAATTTCTTGTGTATCACAACCTTCATTCCAAATATTTCTAAGTTCTTTAACCCTTCTTTCTGTGATATTGGGTAACTTTTTAAATTGATGTAGTAGAGAAAAAAACACCACCCTCAAACAAAATGAAACACCAAAAGAAAAATAATCCCTCACCCTGAAATGAGCTTAATTTTAAGAAATATAATAATTTATTGATTGTTCCATTTTTGAGGAGATATAATCAATGGATGTCATTTTGCAGAAAGAGTACAAGACTCTTTTTGTATTTAGTTGGAATCCATTGAAAACCTTCTTAGGAAGCCAGTATTTCAAGTATTGTGCAGCATATAATCATTATTTTCAAAAGGATTCATCATACTGCTTGGATGAAAAATTCACACTGAGCAGACAGTATTTAATGAGTAAATCAATAATGTTCATTTCGGGAAAAAATTAGGTATGGAATATAGCTAGGGAAGATAATAAAACAAGATCAAATACTAAATCTCAGAACTGATGACCCATTAGGGATAATGCAATTCAGTGCAGTATCAAGCTGAAGTGTATTAGGAAACTTGCATCATAAAATTTGCTGTGTAAATGCAAATTCAATCTAATTTGTCTTATGATTAACATTCTGAGAGAAAGGACTTCTACTATAATGTAAAATAACAGTACTTCAGCAGAGCTATACTGTATAGGAAGTATAAGCAAAAAAGGTTAGTGCTCAGTATTAATAAACTGATATATAAATACATGCCTTTGGCAAGGGAGAAATACACAGGTCTCCTCTCAAAAGTCCTACTCTTTAAACATTTTTGTTTGTTTGTTTTAGGGGGTTTGGGGTGTATGATTTACGTTAGAAATATACTTTGTTGCAAGCACTGGCTTTTCAGATAAGTGTGAGTTTTTTCTCATCTGAGTTGCAGTAAATGGTCCTTGGAGAATTACAGTTTGGGAAAGTGTAAGGAAGAGGTGTCACTTTCATATGGAATTCCTCTCTGACACCCTAATCTGTGAAAAACCTGTCATCTCCCTCGAAAAAAGAAAGTGGAATAAGAGTGGTGGAACTTACTAGGTCCTTTAATCAAATTCTGTTAAAATCATTGGGAAAGAGTGATGATTCATTATTGGCAGAAAGCTACTTTGTTCTCCAAGCCTTAGAGGATGGACACTCGTAGGAGAACCGTCCAAAGCATATCACAGGGCACTACACAAAGAGCTGACCATTTGACTTTCAGGTTCACATTTCAGCTGTCTTGCATGTGATTTCCTAAATAGCTTCAAGCAAGAGCTAATTTTAGTTTCTAAAGGTGTACACATATCTGCTGGTGCTTTCCATAGAATCATAGAATCAATAAGGTTGGAAAGGACCTCTGGAGATCACCTAGTCCAACCACCCTGCTCAGCAGGGTCACCTAGAGCACATTAGGCAGGGTTGCATCCAGGCGGGCCTTGAAGATCTCCAGAGAAGGAGACTCCACAACCTCTCTGGGCAACCTGTTCCAGKGCTCCATCACTCTCACAGGGAAGAAATTCCCCCTCACGGTCAGGCAGAACTGCCTGTGCTTCAATTTCTGCCCATTGCCTCTTGTCCTGTCACACGGGACAACTGAAAAGAGTTTGTCCTTGTCCCCTTGACACCCTCCCTTCAGGTACTTGTACACATTGATCAGATCCCCCCTCAGGCTTCTCTTCCCCAGGCTGAACAGGCCCAGCTCTCGCAGCCGTTCCTCGTAGGGCAGATGCTCCAGCCCTCTGAGCATCTTTGTAGCCCTACGCTGGACTCTCTCCAGTAGCTCCATGTCTCTCTTGTMCTGRGGAGCCCAGAACTGGACACAGTACTCGAGATGAGGCCTCTCCAGGGCTGAGTAGAGGGGCAGRATCACCTCTCTTGACCTGCTGGCGACAGTCTTCCTAATGCACCCCAGGATGCCATTGGCTTTCTTGGCCACAAGGGCACATTGCTGGCTCATGGTCAACTTGTCATCCGCCAGCACTCCCAGGTCTTTCTCTGCAGAGCTGCTCTCCAGCAGCTCGGCCATATAGCTTGAGGAATAGTTTCTCAATGAGAGACATAATTGTGAAAATCTCCAGTTGGAAGAAACCCCCCACCCTAAAAAAAACTGCTCATGAATAGGGAGAGTACAGCAATAACCTCCAAAAATATGGGAATATCACGAATGGCATGTTTCTTGGAGAAGGTGGTAAATGCTGTAAATGCTGCCAGCATAATTCTTAAAAATAAAATATTATAGAAATCACACTCAAGCATGGTAGCCCTAAACCCTAAACTTTAGACAAGAATTATTGCTTTGTTGTCTGATCTCTTCTTATGAAATGCAAAATTGTAATAAAATCAAAAGAGAAGTTACAAAATTCCCAGGATATTTGAATGAGTTGATGGGAACCAAAATGTAGAGGATAAAACCTTTTCTGTATTTATTTACAACTGTATGCAACATTTATAAACAGATACACTAACAAATATTTTGTTCAAACTTCTTAGAGATGCAGTTCATCTGTTTTCTCTCATCATCAATTGTTGCTCCAAGCTAATTTAGTTATTGCAGTTTTGTGTAAATTATTACATTTTCTATTCTGGCAAGCCTCAAATGATCTTTCTGATATCATTTACAATTAAGTATTTGTTTATTTGAAGAAGTTTGGAATAAATGCTATTTTTTTTAGCAGGATGTGATACTATGCCAATAGTTTTGATATAGAAAAAAAGTAATAAAAATATAGATTTTTGAGAGACAATGTAAAGTTCATACAAGAATTAGCAAGTTTTCTTTATATTTAACACTGTATGGTTCTCCTGGTACTTTTTCTAGGTATTAATTATTGTAATAATTGCTCACCTGAAGAAGTCACTAGGTGATAGACAACCTATAGTTATGTTGTACCATCTAGACATAGGAGCCTGAAAGGATTAATTATAGTATATTCTACAAGAAATGACATCGTTTTCTACTGTAGAAAATTGTAATCATGTTCATAGTTGGCTCTTGTAATTTTATGATTTGTGTAAGTGTGTGCTCTGCAAAATGCCAGAAAAGATCCCATTTTTAGCAAAACAGGACAGACGTTTCAAAATGTCTTTGAAATGTTTTAGCCTTTAGATATTCTCGCTCTGATTTGTATCAGTTGTTCAATTTCCCTTCATTTTGATTTTGTTGAAGTGATCAGTATGAATTTCATTCTTATTTTCCAAATTCAGTCTTGCGCCACTTCTTAGCAAATTACAGGTTATCCTTTTTCTCTCCTTGGAATCATCATCCTTATGTTTAGCATGATTACCTATTGCAAGTAAACTTTAAATGATCACCTGTCTGCCTTCCCACCTCAAAACATTGACTCTGTTCCAGTCCAATGGATGGGAGATTTAAAACAAGCTTAACAGAAGGATCATAAAGGTGAAGAAAACTTTATGTTTCTATAAATTTCAAGGATCTCCTTTAGTCTGTTCTTCCTCTTTGAAGCTTGAGCAAGTTCATGTTAAGGCACTTGGTGGCTCATTCACATTTTTTCTCATATGTTTAAGTACAGTGTTGAAGGCACACTTTTTCATATCCTTCTTATTATTAACCTGGCTTCCTACAGACACAAGGCTTGTGTAATCACCCTGTGTTTCTGTGCATCCCCTGCTAATACTTTACAAGCTGCATCTCATGTATCATCAACTAAGTTGTCTGTTGTATTAGATACATGGATTCAATTCTGTCTTTTGTCATAGTCACGCCACTTTGATATGATTGAATAGGTCCTAAGAAAAGTAGATTTAAAGGAAGACAAGCCATTAATGTAGCTAGGAAAAAAAAAAAAAAAAAAAGAATATGCATGACAAAATTCTACCTAGGGAAGACAAACAAAATGAGTCTCAATTAGAAAGAAAAGCTTTTTGCTTATAAAATAAATTAATTTGTTTTGAAATTTTGCAGGTCTCATGCTCTTACTGTGTTTACGTATTTTGACTCTGTGATATTATACTGATAAGGCAAAACAATTATCTGAATTCTCAGATTTAACTTCTCACAGCTACCATAAATGCCAATGAACTCTTTGTGACACAGAAAACTGAAGGAGAARAGATTTTCAACGTGTCTTAGAGAATCCTTTGGAAAATTCTGGAAGTGTTTTTCTCAGAGATAGAGTCCAGCTCCAATGTCTCTCAGAAGCCTCCTCTGATGAAGCTGAGTCCTCATTGAACAAATATGGTAAGAGCTAGCAGGTCAAAATGCATAAGAATGTTTTCACATTTATCTTTTTTATTCTTCTTGTGGTAACTCTTCTTCACTGATTAAAAATAGGGTCAATACAAAGAAGGAGCTTTTTTTTTTTTTTTTTTTCAAATTTTCAATGATACTCAGTTTTAACCTTTATTTTTTAGGAATGAAATTTCATATATGAGTGAGTGGCACAGGAAATACAGTAGCTGTCATTTATGGCTGTCAGCTGTGTATATGTCTGCATGTTGATTAATAATAAAATGAAAGACTTGAAGTTCCTGTTAAATAACAAACTCTTTTTTTCAATTCTTTTTAATGTTACTGCTACAGTCCTAAAATATTTTTACAGGTCATTACATATTATCTTTTGTTTTTAAATTACTATCTTTCAGAAGCCTACTATGCTCAATCAACTCAGAAGTTATGGAGAGAATAATGGAGTTTTCATTAAAGGACAAGGCTCTGCATAATGATTTCAAAGTAGCAAATGATAGTTTGAGATGAAGTCAGAGCGCATACAAGTCTGGGATACAGATCTGGTCTCATTTAGATATATTTAGTCTTTAAACAAAAAATTTATCTTTTTGCCTAATGTTTTAATCCAAGAAATTTCTACTAAGAATGACAATAGCTGTTTTTTCTTCTCTATTTTTCATGTAGTGTTTGTCAACATCCATAGGTTATATGTGTAGGAATAGGAAGGCAAAGCCCTGAGCAAAAGAGCTTCTGGAAAGGGTGTTTAGAAGTGGTAAGTCCTTTCAGAATTCAGTTTTGCTCATCTTGTGACAATCCAAAGAAACTCAGTTTCCAAAGAATCTTGATTCTGGTATGTCTTTCTCCTTGAGCTACCTTAAACTGATTTATCAGAAGCAGACATGTTCATAACYACTACTCATTCTTGAAGTCTTATCTATCATGTCTGGTAAGAGAGATGAAATCTTGGTATTAGCTGAAAAACTGAATTTGTAATTTCCTTGATTCAGAATAAGCTATGCTAAAGTAAAATTCTTCCAAAGGACAGGGTAAAACCTGGATTACTATACTAAAGTCATTAAAATCCCTTCTGTAGCCACATCTTGGAATCATGGTGAAAAATCAGTCTTGGGAATGTTCATGGACCTGCARGCAAAGGCAAGATGATATTGTGAGCAGATCAAACTATTTTTACTGTATAGTTTGAAATAGATATTCAATTATATTGCAAATTGTTTCAAACAAAGACAATCTGTAATTATTTTTAAAATAGAGAGATGGTTAAATGCTTCCTGAGTTTGGAAAGGTTGTTAAAACCGACCAACATGTTTGAGAGAAAATTTTTCATCTCTGTCAACTGATATCTTATGAAAATCATTTCATCATCAAAATTTCTGTCAATCTCTATTTTCAGCACAGAATGTAAATTGTTTTATTCATAAAAAGGAAAGAAATGGAAAAATGACAATTTTGAAGTATCTTCTGTACACTCTCCTTATGTCAACCTTCCTTAACCTAGAAATTAGAATATTAGTTTAGAAAGGTCAACACTTTAATTAATTTTCTATCTTACCTTTTTTTTTCAATACTTAGCATAAAATTATACATTATTTTAGCCTAGCAGTGGTAGGAAAGTACAGTAGGGCTCGTAATTTACGTCCTTAGTAGAATAAATAAAACCTTAATAATAAAACTGTCATGAAGCTGTCTGTTAGGAGGAGGAGATTTCATATACATCTTTGCATCATTTTATTGAGGCCTGCATTCAATAAACTACAGTGATAAGTAAAAGTAAAATTAGTTGAATATAAACATTTTTCTCAAAGGCTCATACACATAGAGACCACAATCTTTAATAAATAAGAGATTGAATTAGGAATTAGCAGCTAGAAATACAACCTTCATATTTTTTCGCCTGGCTTGATATTCTTACATAATGGCTGCTTGGTGCTTGAGATAAAGAGGCATTGATATTTCATATTGCACATATGGGAATATCATAAAAAAAAGCCATAAGGAGAATAGGAACTAATTATTAGTTTTACTGCCACATTCAGCATAAATTGTGTTAGATTCCACCATATTTCTAAAAGATTCCTGCATATCAAGATGGAAAGAAATAGTTGGAACGATATTGYTCTTTCACACTTTTTGTTTGGTGGGTAAAGTGAGCATTTTATTTCCTATTGTTCTTAAACCAGAATTTCTGATAAGCATGAAATTAATTTCCCTCTTTCTATCCCCTCAGATTTTGGAGCTTTAATCATACTACCGGGAGAGTGCACTTCCCCAAACTTTCAATAAAGATTAATTTTCTGATAAAATTGTGTATTTTTACTACCATTCTGAAACAATTTGTTATTCTTTGTGCAATAACTTTGAAAAATAATGAACTCATTTATTATTCTTCATATTCTATCAGCATCCTATTGTAATTGGGCATTAAATAATGCACTATTAAAATAATTTTTTTGTAGATTCGTATGCCCACTGTGGAAAAGTGCCTCTTAATGGATACTGTCTTCTTATCAGTACTAAAAGAAGTTAAATAATCTGATTTTTCTATTTTCTGATTGTTCCTGGAAATTAATTTTAAGTTATGTCATAAGTAAATGGAATATTTATAGTTTCTTGCTGAGTATACCTCCTCAGGGTAAGTATGTGTGAGGATGTAAGAGGAGAAGATGAGAAGATTAGTATAAAGACTTTCCAATAATCTAAAAATGAATGAGTTCATGCACTCTTTTTGTTTTGTTCCGTTATGCACCTGTAGCAAGATTATTCAAGGCTGTGAATGTGGGCACGTGGTTTACAGCACTTCGAGAACTGTAAAATGGCAGAGGGGGCACTATGCTTCAGAGGCTGGCCAAGGTGCTGGGACAATTYAAAGAGGAGTTGTGGGTAATGGTGCAGGAGAGGCTTGGGTCACTGCTAAGCTCTAAGTTCTTTCTCAAGAAGGGAAAATTTTGAATTGAAAGAATAGGAAAAAAAAGTACTCATAAAATCTATTCTCCTTTCTAAGTTTGGACACTTCCCTGGTTATTATTTCAGGCAATTATTAAATCTGTCTATGCCTCAGTTTCCCCAGCTGGGAAATGGGGCCAATGCTTGCCTCCATTCTTAAATCATTCATTTTATTAAAGCATCTTAGGAAACCGCTCCTGTCATAGTTGGTTAAGATGACCTGAATATAACAATTCTGCATATCATTACTTAAAGTTAATACAGAATAATTTTGAAAATGGCCTCTCTTCCTTAAAGCATTTCTTGAATGCTTTAAATTTAATACTTCTCTGCTTTCTTGGTGATGTAGAAGGGAGAGAACCTTTATAAGTCATAACTGCTTTCTGAATAACATTGTCATTCTTAATCCTGCTTCTTGAGGGGAACAAGATCCTATTGTACTCATTTTCTCTTCCCATAGCTTCACATAACCTGGCTTCGCTATTAGATCAGTCACAAAAGTATACTTAATTATTATATTACATCTTAGGGGGGATAGCATGGAAGATAGAGGAGAAGACAGGAGAAAATATTGATCAGCATGTGCTATTAATATGGTGAAGAAATGAAGAAGTTGGTACTATGTTGGGATGAGTCACCAGATGAGGCCATTGCTACCAGATAGATATATAGATTTTTTTTCCCCCCACACAGGAGCTTTCAATTTAATAAGGACAGGATTCTTCTAGGAATTAATATTAAATAGGACTGTCTGATTTTTGTTTATGATGACCTGTGTGCCAGCATTTATACTGATATACAAATATCAGTTTCGAATTTAGCTACACCTTGATTCATTGATTTCTCTTCTCTTTAAAAGCTTTTTGCTAATATAATAATGTTACTGTTTTATGAAGGAAAGCACTAGTAATGATCATGAAGGTCTCTGGGGTGCCTATTTTTCTGAACATTTTACTAATATACTGAAAATAGTTACTTTTAGTTATAACAGAGATTGCAATCTACAGGAGCATGCAATAACTGGCTATGGGTGCATAGCTCTCAGTTAGCTGCAAGTGTTGTTGCTCCATACAGAAGATGAGAAGAAGCAGGGAAGATAGAAAGGGATCCTGCTGGAGCTAGAGAGAAGAATAAAGCAGTAAAAGCCACCAGTCGGGGCATTACTCTGAAAGTATATCTGTACACTCTGTCACCCATGTCTGCAGGGTGACCTTCTTTCAAAATTGCCGTGTGTTTTTCACAGCCAAGAAACAGAGATGACTCTGTCCCCCAAGAAGAAGTGGTTCAAGCTATATGTGGGCCAGAACAGCAAAAGGTTCTTGGCTATCCATGCCGATAGGGAGTGTCATCATTTGCGCATTCCTCCATATCTCCTCCCCATTGCTAACCCATATGCACATCCTCTGCGGTATCTTAGGGTGGTAGGATTGGAAGGGACCTCCGGAGGTCATCTATTCCAACCCTCAGCATAGCCCCATACAGGGTCTGAACCCATGACCCTGGCATTAGCAGCACCATGCTCTAACCAATTGAGCTAAACCTGCCCCTGATCTACCATGTCTGTAAGGACTCTGCAAACGCTGGGTCCCTCACAGGCAACCTGCAATGCAGCCTGGTCTGGGGTAAGACCAGTCCCCTTTTTCTTTGAGTTTATTGCATTTGTATAAGCAGAAAATTCTTAGCTTYCTGATTTAACCTTCATGAACACATAGGGATAAAAACAAAGAAAATATTTATTAAGCAAGTCTTAAGGTCAGACTTTGAACTTCAGTAGGAGAAACAAAGAGTTGAGAGTGCAAAAAACYCATCATTTGAATGTACATTTGGCAAGTGCTGTTTAGCTTCTCTTACAGAGCAGTTCCCAGGATGCATCCTGGGTGCAATAACACGGGGTGCAGAGTTTGGAACAGCATTTATCTGTCTGAAAGGCACGTTSTATTCTGAACTGCCTTGATCTCTCCCATTTACTCCCTCATAATATAACAATTTTAGAAATGGGAAGATTTAAACATCAGTGATTTTCTTTTATGATTCAGATTTACTTTCTAGGGTTGGATTAGGGAAGCTAAACTACAGRTATATCCATGCATTACAGCTGATTTCAAACATTTTCCCACACTCTGTTCCATAAAGCAGCTATTGCAAAGAGGGATTTCGCCATCGAAGTGTGTCTGCCTTTTGCTGTGGACAGTTCTGGTTTAGCCTCTCTGGGCCTGCAAAATAGGGGCCTGCCAGAGTTGTTTCAATGGTATAAATAAACCTAACTGAACAGAAGTTATTTTTTTTCTTTCTTGATAAAACTGTTCACAATCTTTTTATTTAACAGCTAAAGGCTGTGTTAAAACATSAGCTCAACATTTGACTCTGATATATATTTTTTAGCTGAGCAACTGAATTTACTTGAACTCAAATAGTTGGTCTTGTAATTTTCAGAGATGTAGTAAAAGTCTTGGAGATCTGARACTTTCAAGGTACGACAGAGTGATGACATTCATAAACAGACATTTACAGACTTGATAAGCATAATTCCTTTTTTAGGAGTCACTAAGAAAACAATGTTTAAATACGAGCCTGTTAAAYAGAATAGCGACAAGTCTGAAATTCTGTAAGTACCAAAAAAAAAAAAAAATCCCGAGCCAATTAGCAAATTTATTTATTTTTTTTAATTTCTGTAAAAAATAACTTTTCCTGTGATTACATAAAGTAAACTGTTACAAGATTCAGGGAGCTGGGGGGGGGAAAAAAAACTACCAATGGAAAGAAAACCCTTATATATTGAAGGAAATAATCTTATCAAAAAGAAAGTCAAGCAATTATTTTATTGGTTTGTTGGTAGCATAGTAAACGACTTCAGGTGTAAATGACTTTATTATAGCAGAGATACAATTGATKAAAACAGAAACTTTAGAAGCAGATCACCTATTTTAGCAGTGAGGGCAATTAGCTACTCAACAAACTGACTTTTGTAATCTCTCAATAATGCATCAAGTTGATATAAATTCCACTTCTCTCACTCTGGTGATGATTCTTAAAGAATAGTGAAGGGCAAACTGTGACAGAAGGACTTTGGAGACTTTTTATGCAATTGAATGTCATTTATGTACCAAGTGACTGTATACAAATTTGCTTTTTCATATAATTCACTCTTACAGAAACTTACGATAGAAATACTGTCTCTGTTATCCTTAAAAAAAGAAAAAAAAATGTAGATATACAGATTAAAATAAAAATTCTTCTGCTGCAATTGAAGCACCAGAGGCCAAATCTTTATACCATTACACTAGAATAACTGTGGAACAGCTGTAATGGGGAACGAAAATTTGAGTAATGGGCAGTGAAATCCTACCCAACTGATCAAATTTTTCCTGTGCTTAAAATCAAAAATAAGGCTAGAGACCAGATAGTTAAGTTTGTTATCCTTTTCCTTAAAAAGAAAAAAAAAAAAAGTTATCATTAGCAATAAGCTTCTTTTGAGGCAATTTTAAAAAAATGCTTATCCAAGAAAAAAACCCCAAACATAACACTAGAATTTAGATATCTGCAGTCTGAAAGTTAATCCTGCACATAGTAAAAATTTGAAGCAATGGATCAAGCTTACCAGACTGACATTAAAAGATATGAACATTTCTTTCCTTTAGCTGACTGGAGGCTGGGAATGATGGCTTTAGAACAGTAAAATTCAGCACATCTCTGTTAAGCCACAGGAAGAGAAAACATGCTTATGTACTTCCTAATAAGGCAGTCAACAAATTTCTTAAACAAATACTTAATTTTAAGCATGTTTATAACTCTCATTGATTTTATTGGGACCTAAGCATATAATTAAAACTAAGAATGTTCGTATAATTAAAACTAAGAATGTTCTTAATTAACTTGCAAATGTTCATATCTTTTTAGTCTTGTGTTTGCTAAAGCCAGCATGTGTTGTTTCTGGTTTTGTCTGATCATTTTAATTCAACATATTGATAGTTGGCCTTTAATTCAGCAAAACTGTTTATCAGGATATATGAAAATCTTTAAAATTTAGGATTTTATTCAAATTATTAGAAAACAGAAAAATTCTAGAAAATGTCTTGAGATTTTTACTTGAAAGAAACCACAGAAAAAAGGAAATGAATCAGATTTTACCCAAGAATATTTTGTYTTGCTAGGGACATCCATAAGATTAATTTACTTTTGAAAGCATAYAAAATAGATTTATATATTCCAAAAATGGGAAAATTGTCAAAATGCCAATAAGAGTTTGATGCCTGATGATTACTGTGAATTTTTTTCACACATATTTTCAGGCAAAGAATTCCATCAATTTGTCATATCAATACTTTATCCYGTCTTGCAATTGGACCCACAGGGCACCTCGCCTAGGGGATATAGCTGCAGTGCTAACTAGATGCCATCTTTCCCCTGGACATGAAATAGAAGGCATCTTCTGCTACTTGGTAATAAGGGCAACTTCATCTGTTTCAGTATTACCTGTCACTTCTTTCCTCTGTGAGTTGATTTTTAATCAATCTGTCTGTATAACATCACAGTGTAATCATTGTCCTCAACCCACAAACAGAATCTGCCTTAATTAGATTGAATTAAAAAAATATTCATTATGCACATACTATTAGTTCTAATTTATTTTTTCTTAGTCCTTTAATAAAACTATCAGAACATCATGGACCTTTAGGCATCTTTATTTGTGCTGAGCAAAATCTTAATCTCRATTTAATTCTCAGATCTACAGGTTTTTGTCTACAAGTTAAAATGTTGGTAAAACTAGGCTTTAATCCCATAGAGTAAGATTAACTCAAAGCATTAAGTGCTTTCCAGCTCCTGTGATATGGTATATTTGTCCTTCAATAAGAACCTCTCTGTAAAGGTCAAATGAGTTCCTAGAGTCTGGTCAAAATATATATGAAAAAGCGGAATAACAGGTTGAGAAATCTTGTACTAGTGCATCCTGCCTGCTGGGCAGGAGACAAAAGTTATGCAGTGTGTTAATTTGTTATGTAGAACAAGGGTGACACAGTGAAAATTGGAAATCCTTTTACATTAAATAGGCTTTGTTCAAAGATACATTATAGCTACCTGCTGAGTACAGGGAGATATCTTACTGCCTGAAATTTTGGTGCAATATGTTGATTTTTGAGTATCCTGCCACAAACTACTAATTAATATAAAATGAAAAAGTCTCTCAGTCTGTAATAGACTAAAAAAAGCCCACTAAAATTACCAGTGAATGGCATTTCAAAGATGATAATTTATWTTTGCCCTGAAGAAGACACTTTAAAATATTTTCAAGGGCATCACGTCTTCAGGCTTTAAAATATCAACTAATTATCGAATCAATGATCATTTGGGGGAAAGTAATGAAGTATGGAAAATAACCACTTCAAATTATATAAGTCATTACTGTAAAGTATTTAAAACTGATAAGTCATTAGCAAAGATATTTAATATGTGGGTATTAAATGCCTTAAAATCTGATAAAAAAGCAAATTGCATTTTAATTGTCATAATTTCCTTTAAAATAAGTAACTTACCCTTTAAGCTTTTCACGCATTATCTATCACTAGTTTAYTTTTCTAAGGAAATAATTATTCATATACTTAAATTATTTTCAGCTTTTTAAAAAGTTCAAACCACTTTATGTTACCATCAACTACTGGGAGTTATTTGAAACAGCAGCCAGTAGAAGGACTCAAAGTTCAAGATGGGAAACACTCAAGGATGTGATTAGCTTGACTAGCAAGTCAAGCACATGACTAGTCAGTTCAATTAGAGATGAATATGCATAAATATCTGCAGGCTTAGGACATTGTTTTTTATATTTTAACATTTTTATTTACTTAATCAAACCTTTATTTTACAGTATTAGGAGCTTCAAAGTTTCTTACACATTTCAAAGAATCTTTCCTTTTGTTCATTTTTCTAAGTAGMGTATTCCATGTGTGCTCATAAATGGACAGATTTGGAGGAAGGGAGTAGGGTGGGTAGGAAGGCGCAGAACAATTTCTTCTTCCTTCACTTCAATCTTTCTTTTCCTTTTGCATCTATGGAACTTCTCACCAGTGTRGTTTATAGGCAGTGCAACCAGTGCTAATGCCTTGGGTATTCGCCTGAAGTCCAGTCAGTCTACCGTGTTTTTAGGAGTATAGAACTTGAGTTAAACACTTGCCAGAAATGAGTAGACAGTTTCCTTTATGTTGTCTCTGTGCTGCTTTATTAGTTAAAACAAAACAAAACAAAACAAAACAAAACAAAAACCACTGTGCATACTCTTGAGCCTTCCACTTCATCTATTTTCTACCCTGAAAGTACACTGCTGAAGGGAAACGGTTCTCCTCTTTTTGAATTTTAGGAAATAAAAAGTTATGGAGGAACTAGTATTTCATCATGGTTTGAGCAGACAAATCACAGTGACTGCTTCTTCCAAAGCCCTGTTAGCTTCTGTACAAACAGCTGTACCCCGCTGTGTATAAGCTCCATATTACATATGTAATGGGTACTTTATACATAATGTACACATCCCCTTTTAAAACATTTTGGTCACATACTATGCATATTACAAAATCCACCAACTTTGTTTGAAATTTAGGTAATTCATTTCTTAGATGAYAGAAACAAGTACAATGTTGGAAATGGAAAAACTTGCTGTCATGTTACAACACAGTGTCTCAAAATGAATGGGGGAAGAGTTGCTCTAAACTTCACTCCCTTTTTGTCCAACACATCTAATACTCTACCTCACATGTTGGTGATTTTAGCTTTTATTTGACTAAGACCTTCTATTTTCCTCGGTTATCCTCTAACCTATAAAGATCTGTTGCAAAGTCACTCCAGCTGTCAAAGTCTGTTTTAAATCCATAGCAGACGCCAGTGCTTAATATCTAAGTTCAAATACATTTTCAGTATTTCATGTATGGAGAAGAAGTTCCCTAGTCAAAATTTTTACTTCTAATTAATGCAAGCTTTTTAATTTATCATTCCCTATGAAAAGACAAATCACTTATTTGCATGAGTTGCTTAGATTCCTTTGTAAATCCATTACAACGCTGTGTCTGAAAATCCCCAAAATATAAATGATCAATTATTCTGTGTGTGTGTGTGTGGGAGAATTAATGAAGGAAAACTGAGGCACAGAAGAAAAAAAAACAGTTTAGTTGTGTCAGGATGACCCAGCCCATTATAAAATGTGCTTACTGCCATTCTGTTCCAGCAACAAATAACTATGTCTCCGAACTAGTAGCAGTTTACACCTATGTAAATTACACCTGCAGTGCATCACTATCCGTCCTGCTTTACACTGTGCTTAGTACTCCTGCCCAAAAGCTATTTTTCACCCTACTGCTCTAATGAGTTAATACACAGTAATAACCCCATTTATTCCATCAGACGCAGACTCAGTACCCAGGTCACCCAACTGACTTGCTTTGGAAATGTGTGCCAGGATTGTAATGCGAACCTAGATTTTCCCATATATCAGCTCAACAAATGAAAAAAGGCAAAGAAGACTTGCATGATGGTTTAGCTCAGCTGGTCAGWGTGTGGTACTGCTAATGCCAAGGTCATGGGGTTCAATCCCCGTCCAGGCTACACTGAGGGTTGGACTAGATGATCTCCAGAGGTCCCTTCCAACCTTACCATTCTATGATAATGTGCTGGTCACGTTTACAACATTCTTAATAACATCCTCTGTGCTAGGAGTTTCTAGTTCCTAACCTCAACAGGGATTACACCCTGGATTTCTGACTGATTACAAACAAATCAAGTAGCATAAAACTCTCACTTCCACAATACCAAAAAGTTTCATTACAAGAGGAAAAATATCTAGTTTCACTCAGTAGATCATATTGTTGCCTGTTCAGTGATTCTGTAATTAAAAAAAAATCAATTTCCATTGTATTTTATTTTATTAGCTAGTAAGAAACACATTAAAAACTGTAGCTGTAAGCTTAAAAAGCACAATAAAAACATCTACAAAAAAAAAAAGGCTTTGTATTATCTCTCATCTGCTTGTTTGTTTTACCTACTTTGTGTACTTTCACCAGTGGTAAGAAAAATTTTTGGATAGGCTGCTTATCCAAACCTACTGAAGCTCCTTTAGTACAATCTTTCCTGTTTCCCAAACATGGTATTACCTCCTCAGTTAGCCACTCATTTTTTTTGACTAGAGACCATCAGTAAAAGCCAAGAAGGCACTGCAGGTGGGTGGAAAACTATTCAGCCACTATAGGGACAATTTACACTTTGATTTCTCAGTTGTTTATTTTCAAAGTTCTGGAATATAATTTCAGTTTTGCCCAYTAACTTAGTCAATATTGAACTGATAGTGACAGGTGAACACAGACAACGATGGGTTTTCATGGAAGTGTGTTGGAACAATTAAAGTAACATTGCATGGGAAAAGAGCAGCATTTAACCAATTTTCTATTATCAGAAATGTAAAAAAGTCAATCTGGAAGATTCAACAGAAGGAGAGAAAACAAGTTTCAAGATTAGGACTGCAATATCTTTTCTCACAGATATTATTTTTAAGTGTGGCTTACCAGTTTTACACATTATGCAAATCCAAAATGTAAAATTTATGATGCTTTGCTGTCTGCATCATTTCTAGAAGCTAGTGAGAGAATCAACAAGTGGGGAGAAATTACTTTGATGTAAGCTGGTGAAGGAAATACAAGAGCTGGTGCTTGCATCCAAATGATCTTTGGCTGTGTGGCTGAAGTGRAGCAGTTTCTCAAAAAGCGAATTTTCATCTTACCTGCTCAGATTTCTACCTGTAGACAAAAATATAGAAATGGTCTAAGATAATTTTATCCTTCTCAGGTATTGTGGAAATGTCCTGGTTTTGACCTGACTTCTGCCAGGTCCACAAATCAGTTTCTGAGGAAAGAGAGATTTTTGTTTTCCTTTTACATTATGAAATATAAAGAAAAATCCAGGCAAATCTTCATTTGAATTTGTTGTCTCACTGTGAAGAGAGGTTTGAAAGTTGCTGTCCCATGTCAGTGTTGACTGTCTTCAACAATTCTCAGATGCTGGTTCAGAGCCAGTGGGATTGGATGGTCTGTAAGAGCTTGACATTCCTTCACACCCAGTGTGACCGTTTAAAAGGTATGTAACTTATGGGATACTTTGCAGAGAACTCCTCTAGAGCAGTGTTYTCCTGCAGCAGTTTCTCTCCTGCCCTATTATGAAATACTAAGCTGTGTCTGAATTTCTTCTACACTGCTCCAGAGGCAAACCCACACTGCAAATTGGCAACTTGAGATTCCTTTAGTTGTACCCTCTTAGGTACTAAAGCTGAATCAGTTATACTACAGAATTTAAATATATATATTATATATATTTTAAAAGACAAAACTGAGATATGCTGTAAACTAGTGCAGTTACATTTACTATTTACTTATATCAAGTTAGAACTAGGTTCTAAATTGTATGTTAGACTGAAAAAAATCTCTCTTCATGCCTTGCCTTATGAGCCAGTTCCTCAGTGGCTGTTGAGGACAGCAGTGACTGAGCAGTTGGTTTCGAGATTATCCTCTCAGCAGAAAACTAGTTGTCTTCTGGAGATTTCTGAGTAAGTGCTGCAGGAATCAATGCCACTTTCATTACTCTTTGCATAGGTAATCAATGAAGCACATACTGTGACTTAGCTGGGAACACACATGACACAGCCCTCGAGAAAACAGAAGTATAATGTTCCAGGATGTTCATATTCTCTACACTAAAGGGCTGATCTACAGAGTCAGAGAAAACCATCTGTTATTACCCAGCAAATTTCTTCCTAAAGAAACATGTGCTTCAGCAGACTGTTTCACTTCACTGCTCTAGAAAGATTAAAACAAGCACAACTGCTTAGATGACAAACACTCCCATACTCTTGTAGACTATTTCTGAGTTAGAAAAATAATATGCTCTAATAAAAGGGTTTAGCATGTAGTTTTTCTTTCTTTTTTTCTTCTATATTTGTAAGAAGAGTAAGGAACCAGCTCAGAAAAACAAGTAGAACAATTACGTTAAAGGAAAGAATCTCAGCTGACACGGGAATAGTTCAGAAATGAGTCTCCAGAAATCACTCTAGGTGAACAGATTTAATACGAGTCCAAGATTGTAATCACACAATATAAATATAGGTTGTTGCTGTTGTTTCACCATTAGGAACAAAGTGAAGATTAAAAGTTAGGTTTTTTGATGGTTATAACTGGAGAACACAGGTAACTAAAAATGCAGATCACTTACTAGCAACACTGTCTTTCATTATTAAACAAAATGACAGCTGTGATTAGAAAATCGGTGATTTTTCAAGTGGTATCTCTTCAGTGATTGACTTGCTCCAAACTTGCAGACATTTTGGATGAAGATACTTTTCTACATTTTCTTTAGTCTTTGTCTATTTTCCAATGTGTAGGTATATTTTGGCCTTTCATATATGATTCTATAAAATATATTGCCAACAAGAAAGTTGAGATTGGGTTGAATAATACTGTAAATATAATTGGATGCCATAAATTAAATCCGATATGTAAATGCTRAATTCCAGTAATATTGTAAAATAAATCTGATTAAATTGCTAATTAAAGCATTTTTTTTCCCTCTGGCAGCACCTTTTAACAACTGTTCACTGAAAAGTTATAATTTTTTCTGCAAAATGCCTTCCTGAAAAAATTCTATGCTATTTTCTGATCTCAGAAATATTATTCCTGGTGACAGTTTTTAAGGATGTATTAAGGACCAAAGAAAACAATCTGATTCTAGATTCTAGGCCACTAGTCCTGAGAAAATCTCACTTTGATTCATAAACTAAATAAATTTGAAGTTACTGCTGGAGAATTATTCTGGACCTTCACTCTACAKAATTTAGCTGATTGCCTACATGTTTTGCTTGGTTTTAACTTAGAATTTTCCATTATAAACTAAATTCAAACCACTTCACATATCTTGAACTGAACTACTRTGTACTTCAGGGTACACATGTGCCACAATAAATTTAAGACAGCTGGGAAGTTGTGATAGACAGAAAAATTTGGACGTAATCTGTATGGAATTGCCAACCTTAGCTGAGTACTAAGTAGTCTCATAAAATCACATCTGGCCAGTGTCCAACAACTTCCCTTCTTTTTGCTCTATCTCTCCCAAGTCTTAACCGATAATTGATAGTGCATGGACGKATTGATGTGACAACAGGATTTCTATTTCCAATGGACAGAGAAAGCTTGCAATGTGTATTCCTAGCCATGAGATCAGATGTCAACAGCATAATTCCTCAAAAAGGCAAACCCTTTTAAGTACAGTAATTCCAATCATGGATGCTGGAAAATAGCTAATGAGTAAGCATTTGTGGTACCATGAAGAGCTTCACATGAAGTTCTTTTGTTAATTGTGTTTCAAAGGAAGATTCCTTCATCAATGAAGTTCATTTATTGTTTTTATTTATAAGGTGGAGCTAGAAGAAAAATGAAAACATTTCTAAGACTCAAAGCATACTTTGCTTTATATACTCATGAGACATGAGCAGGATAGACATAAACTGCAAAGTACATAGAAAATTTTATTCACAAATAACAATAATAAAAAGCTAGATTATACAATTATACTGTCTAACAATGAAGAGTATGAATCTGTTATGTTGAATCAAAAAAAGAAAAGAAATAAAAGAAAAGCCCGTGGAAAAGTTTTTCTCTTAATTTAGAGTTTAGATATCCTTTCTGCATGTTCATTATAACTGTTAACAAGCTGAGTAAGAAACAATGACAGGTGAGTACCATTTTTAGCTATGAGTAAAACAAAACAAAACAAATGTCTATAAAAAATTAAAATACTGACAGCTTTCTAGTAAGAACCATGTTCAAGCTGGAAAAGATTTTTTCAACAACATCTGATCTGAGCTCCTCTCGTTGAAGCTGGGCACACTGATAAGTGACTAAAGGGATTTTAGATATCAACAACCTATTGCAAGTTGTGTGGATCCACACGTCAGTGTGGATCTGGTGTCATTTCCCTAATCTTTCTGTGAGCTCAATGTCTTAAGCGCACTGCTTAATATTTCTTCTGAAATAGGCATTACATTATCCAAGGTAACATCAGCATCAATGGTTAAGAAGCATTTTGGTGGTATTTCTACTTTGTTCTCCTGACATTATTCATAATCCAATAATAATTATTTTTTTCTCCTTTCTTAGTAATGATATTAAAATGCATAAGTATGAATTTTCACAATATTCATCAATATTTTAACGCTTGGTACACCAAGCTAGTAGAATGGCATACTCAGAGTTATTTTTATCTAGCTCATGTTTTTCTTTAAATGACCATCAATGTTCCTGCAGCAATGTCTGCAAAATGTTTCCATGGTGAGGACAAGGAAGGCGTTCTATCAGAAATATTTWTTTCTGTGATATGATATAGAAACCAAGGCAAGTGGTAATAAAAAAGTTTGGAGAAATGCATTCYGGGGAAATTTAATAATGACTTAAAGGATTCCGATTTGCAATTAAATTAAGAAAAAGATATTTCACATGACAAGGTGTTACACTTAAAATCTGTTTGCCGGCAAAGAGGAAGCACACTTTTACATATACTTACACATCCATATCCATATCCATATCCATATCCATATGTAGTCAAGAATTAGTTAGTTTATTGTAATTGAAATGTAAAGAGCCTGATCATTACTAGTCCAGATAACAGTACAGGGGAAAAAAATGCCGTTAAAATCATTCTACACACACTTCTTAGTTTTTACCTCCTTTCTTGCTCTCCTGTTTCCTGCTTCTCTATATCCTAAGGTTGGTGGTTTCATTATTGGGRGGTGGGGATAGGTATTATCACAAGTTGTCAGCATCTGGAGTCCTTTACCAGGAGGAGTATGATGTTAATGCTGATGGTTTATTCTTCAGTCCAGGATCCACTTGAGGTCTTTTTTTCCTTGTGTTTGCTAACTTGCTTTTAGACCTTTGTTCTTATTTCACTAGTCTGCAGCTTCGTACTACATCTGAATTTACTACATATGGCAGCTTTTATATAGGCTAGATTTTTTTTCTTTGTTCTCTTTGTTACTCCTAAAACCAGTGTTGTCCAGCTCTAGATCACATTCCTCTAAGAGATYACTGGTGAGTTGTTTACAGCTGTGGGTCTGCAGTGCCAGCCTGCGCCCCATCTTTTATCACCACATTCCTGGGCTCCTCTGCACCCAAACCCAATTCTCCACTTCTCAAGGCTTCTGCTACCGCAGCAGATCTGTATTTCCATACACTACATCATTGCTTTAAGAGTCATAAATGTCACATCATACATGGAATAACTCCTTGTTACTACTTTAACTATGATTGAGCCATACAAAGATAACAAAAGTGAAACAGCTTAGCCAGAAAGACCTSGTGAATTAGAGAAATTGCTGTCACAGCTAAACCAAGGCAAACAAAGGTGGGTAAAGTTAAGACAGAGCAATCCTGGTAAGCCTTGGTCCTGAGCTCTTGCAAACTCAGCACAAAGCTTATAGCTGGTTACTAGCAATGGCAATACTAAATACAGGATTATAGAGCTAGGTAGTTACAAAGGAGTGGAATAACGGTCCTAAAGCCTGAGTCCTCCACGTGTTCAGGGAGCGTACAKTTTTTTCCTCTCTCTTTTTAAATATAACAGGTTTTATTCCAGTTTGATATTAAAGACAATTCTAATTCTCCATCATTATAGAGATCTTCTAGAGACCCAGCTGCTGCATTTCAGTGTAGCTCTACAGCAAAGTATCTAATTTTAAAAGAATCAGACAGAAGTAGACAGACTTAGGACTTGATCTTTAGCTGAAGTCAGTAAGCATCCATGCATTTACAGACATTTGCTAAGGGMAGGACTCAAGTGAGGAACAATCCTTTTATAAACATTTATTTACAGCTGGACTGAGCTCTTTGGAGGTGAGCTGAGATGGTTCCTTGGCAGAGAAATAGTTATCTATTTTTTTATAACCAATTTGTCAGCCCGAAGACTGAAGCTATTAGTTAAAGACAGGAACAAAAAATAGGATGTAACAAATGATGGGGAATTTACTTCTGGAAATTATTACTTTTGTAATTGTTAAATAGGGTACCTTCTCCTAAGTATCCTTCAGCTTTTGTTATTAATAAAGAGGGAGTTAGTTTAATTCTACTCTGGGAACTAACCGTAGATACTAATCCTTGTAGGTCAGCCATGTGTAACATGTAGCTACTGGGCCAGCCACAGCACTTCGGAGAACCATCTGCTTCATGTTCCAGTAGTGGGTGAAGTAGGGGAGCAGGAGGAGGTGTTCAGCACTGGAGAAACCGTGTGGCGGAAACGAGAACTCTTTTGCATTCCAGATAGCGAGCATATAGTATGCTAATGGTGACATGCAAGAAGCAGTTATACCTGCTTCCACAATGCATTTACACTATTCACGATGGACCAGGACCCTGATAGGATCCAGTTTTTGAAGTGTTATGTCTCTGTTACTGGAGAAAAACAGAGGTGTGTGATTACCCTGGGCCAGAACAGCAAACTTGAATTTCTGTGTGTGCAATGCAAAGTGATTGTGCATGCACTGAACATGCAGTGCCCAGAGACTCTTCATTACTAAGACCAGATTATCAGCAAATTCAAGGTGGTGCTAACATGTCTATAAAATTAATTTCTTTTACCTCCCTCTTGAGAAAGTCAACATTATGGCTCCAAAGCTTGGATCTTGACAGTTCCACAGCTGAAAAGAATTATAGCTCTGGGCTGCATCTTCAGTTACTAAGAATAAGGGATCTTCTAAAAGTGTGAATTTCACTAAAAAGTGAGAAGTTGTATCTGAACTTTCCTTCTCCGCATCCTTTCCATCTGGGACTCTGTAGTTTATTACTTTCCTGTGTCTCCATACCTTGGTTTGGAAAGAGATTTTAGTAAGTTGGTTTTTACCAGGATTTGACTAAATGTCAGATCTGTTAATATTCACTTCTTTTAATGGTCAAATGTACCATGTGCTTGCAACAGAGCCATGATTCACAGAACTCTGTGATAAGCGGTCATCCGTTCGTACCTCCCATTATTCTTCGTTCTTCTGTTTTCCAGCCTTGTTGCAGTATCTTCATCTTCCTCTTTCTTTCCAGAATATTGAATGACAAATGCTAGATATTTCATCTTTATTTTCTTCACAGATTGCTGTAGAGTTCTGCTATCATATGGTCTACTAAATGAGATATATCTGTATATAGTGTATATAGTGAGGTATGCAGCTAGCTAGCTGGATGAGCATAAATACATTTTGGTAGATGTCTGCAGAGACCATTCAAAGCACAAAGCCCAGAGAAATTATCATGAATATTTAGAATATCTTATTATAAACATCATATTAAATGATCTTGTTTGCCTTGGCATTCCCAGGGTCATACAGATGTGAATACGTCAAGTCCCTAAAGCAGTTGACTGAGAGGTATACAGTACAGACTTGAACCAAGTCAACAGCATCACTAACTACCAGAATTGATCACCAACCCACAGGCATCCCAGTCTGTACCAGTTTGAGATTTGATATATGCCAACTTCCATTTGAATTTACTCAAAGGGATCCCTTTGAGACTCCAGCTGATCCCTAAATTCTCCTACGTACTAGTATGGAAAGCTCAGTGTTATTGGCCCTTATATGCTGCAAGAATTAAAATATTCTGACTCTCAGACATTATCTTTCAGCATGTTCACCCTGAGAAGGATGTAACCAAATTGAGACTTTTAGTCTTAGAATATCTGAGTTTTTCCAGAAACCACGGTGGCATAGGTACCTTAAAAACACATTGATTCTGGAATATGTGTCAATGAGCTTTCTAAAGCTCATTAAAGCAGTTATGGAAGTGGTTGATATGCTGTGCTTTGAAATATAGTGCTGATACTTAATTTAAAATAAAACCCCCATAAGTATAATATTGTTACCTGTGAAATAATGACTTCAGTGTTGTGTGAATTAATTGCTTCATCCTTAGAAACTGAGAAATTCCTTAGATCAGTCCTGAGTTACACATAAATTGTTAATTCTGACTCTGTGTTAAAGATATAACAAGACAAAAATGTGTTAACATTAATCATTTCAGCTCTAACTACTGAAATAGAAAATTTATTATTGGAAAAAATAATCATTTGTCCTTTTTCTGCTATATTGTATGCATTTTGCTTAGGGTTGTGTTGTGTGGCTTCAAGCATGCTGAAATCAGCAAAAGTAAAAAATTTCTAATAATGTTACATACATGATTATAGAAATTTGCTCCTTTCTAACCTGCAGACTTTGAAAATTAAGGAACTGTACTAAAAATCTGTTGTAGCCTTTGAATAATTTAAAATAACATAATAGTACTACACAGAGTTTCTCAAAGAAGCTTTTTTTCTAGATCAGAAATTAAACAAACACGATACTTTCTTTGTATATAAATAAGCATTACAGAAAATCTAAGTTCTGCGTTTTCATTTGATAACATACTGCAATATAGTTTATTAAAAATCAGAGTTCACTAGTTAGCTCATAATTAATTTAAAGAGCCAAGTTAAATGTAGGCATAATTCCGCTGTTTTCAGCAGATTTGCACCTGAGAGGAATGTAATCTATGAATTGCAAGTATCATTCTTCTTGCAAAAACAAGATACATTTGTGAATTTTCTCTGTATCAACAGAGGTTGCGTGTGATGGTAAATGCATGCTCAGTAGCTCTGTTTGTGGATCTGTCTATTCCTTCTGTTTTCATACGTATGTCATGACTATATGCCATCCACATGTTTTTACCTAATGTGAGTCCCCTCCTCTGCAGTCAGCTGTTATCTGGCCTTCTGGAAGCACTGAAAGTGTCACTCCAGTCCAGAAGGAGTTTTTATTTCCTGTAAACTTTTGTATTTGCAATGTAACTACTATAAACTTCATTGAGGTCAACAAGAAACAGAATTATATATCGGACTTTCCCTATTTATAAGTAGATATACCTTAATGTATGTATTTTATAGATATATTTACATTTACTTTTCCATATTATCCTTGAAATTATGGAATAGTAAAATTTTAAGAAATTAAATTGAAAAAATAAAGAATGAGCGAGAGAACTTTTTGAAGAAAAATTTTCCATGTGTGTAATAGAATTAACAATGCAATACTAAYATAACTTTCTGGTAGAAAAGCAGTTATAATGTGTTTAAATTCATGTTTTAAAGAGTATAAGCAATTAAACCCTCGATGGCCTTAATAATATTGACATGAAACTACACCTGACTCTGCCTTCTGTATGCTGCATTATTATTCATTGTGACTGTATGACGGCTGGTTAACTTTTTCCACTGCTAGATAGTGTATGTGCCTGTGTGTGTGTGTGTGTGTGTGTGTGTGTGTGTGTGTGTGTGTGTTCCCACCCCTCCTATAAAGCAATTTCCACAAGAGTACAGAAATAAAACATTTCCTTTCAGAGTCAGTTGGGCTAAATGCTGGTCATACTAATCCTCATGACTGTAATCTAAAGCTATCAGTGTTGTGTGGAGCTGCAGCTCTGCTGCTTCAGTTTTAAATAGCTGGCCTTGCATCTCTAGAATATATCTTCCATGATATCACCACAAAGATAAATCTTGTTAGTTCTTCGTGGGAATTACTTTGCTATAATGTTGAGCAGTAGTAACTCTTTGGTTTCTGTTCCTAACCAAGACTAAGGATCTAGTCAGAGGATTTCTGCTAAAGAAGCAGTRTTTTTGTTGAAGGTCTAAGTGCAGTCAATGTACTTGGACTATTTTAATTCACAAAAGCTGAGTGAAAATCACAGTGTATTAATTAAAATGTTATCACAATAATCAGACATATTGGACAACTGATATGGGAGAGAATTGAGAGGGAAGTGTTGTTTCACAATTTTATATCCAATGAAAATATTCTCTATTATAAAAGCGTTACATATAGTTTTATCTTTCTTTTTGAACAGATCAGTCAAGCTAAGTGTAACAATATAAAAATTTTAAAGTAGAGTTTTGTATTTTGTTTTGAGTTAAAATCTACCTAAAGAAAGAGAATCTTTTTTTTCAGATTGCCTTTCMCCCCCCGCTATGCTTGGAGGCATACTCTACGTAATAAGAAACATGACCAATGGTTTGATATACTTGTTAAGAATGTCACATAGCCATTTTGGGAAACTGCTGTTACCCTGGAGACCAAAAGTAGACTTTGTCTGGACAATTTCAACCTCTGCAGAGTGTATGAATCAGAACTTGAACAGCCCCCACTCATATTAAGAAGGGAGTTAGAAGTTGAAGATGGATAATTGGTTTTAAAATCTTTATTTAGTGGTTAAGCTAATCAGTTATGGTAGAATTTGTCTGACAGCTGTACTCATCTCAGTTAATCACCACCTAGACTCACTTCACAATAGAAAATCAAGCACTTCAGAGCATGGCTTAGTAGACCTATTTTGATGTTTTCTTTAGGATGAGATGAGATGTGTCCTGGATTTTTTATTTGGTATTCTTTTCCCTTAATACATATGATTTTAGGGCTCTCTGTGAATGAGAGCTGTCCAAACTCCCATTACAGTTACTGGCTATTTAGTCAATGCAGTCAATGGAGTCTGTGTTTCTAATGAGMCATTCTGACTCTTAAGCTGACAATTATATCTGGTCTAGATACATTCTAGATACTGTTGATTGAATGGCATCCCCAGCACACATGCAGACGTCAGCATGTAGACACCTAAAGTGAGGTAATCTAATCTGCAAGCTGAACACTGCTACAATAATAGTAGTGACTATAAAGGGAGTCTAGTGTGAGTAGCTGAGAGATCTACAGATATACATCCAGACTGCACATGTCTCTACTGAAGCAGACAAAATGCCTCTCTGGTGGGCAAATACACTATATGTAACTATCTATTCTTTGATTTGCCAATAATACCTACCTTTATGTGCTGAATGTCTACCTYTCTTTTTGTCTGCTGCCGTATCATCTTCACATGCTCTCCACTTGGATCATAACTCCTAATTCTTATTCTAAGTTATCTCTTTAATTATCTTTTCTTCTCTGATGCCTGTTAGAAATGAAAGAGTAAACAAAAATTACCTTAAGGGATAACATCATACAATTTTGAGAATAAAAAAGTACCTACCCAAAACACTAGGTCTTACAATGCTAAAGTGAAAGATAAGAGTCTTAGTTATGAGGAATAATCAGTTTCCAAAATGGGGCACCTCAGCACTGGACCGTGTTTTATCAATAGAAGAGCTTGTTTAAAGCTAGCTGAATTATCTTTAACATGTGTTTTGCATCAAGTAGTCATACATTTAAAATGCTTTTGAAAGTCTTGCCTCAATAGCAACAACACATTTTGAATTTCAAATATACTATAAAAACTGTGTAGTTGCCTAATTTTCTTCATCAACTACTTTTATCCGATTTATTGTCTCCTTGGAGAGTAAAATCTGGGAGATATTACTGTAGATACCACACAGTGCTTTAGAATGAGTGCGACTTGTTTTCATAAGAGAGCAGCTAGATCTGTCCTCAGAAGAGCAGTGTAAACAAAATATCTTACCTGCTATTTGGAATACTGTTCAGATACAGAAACCAAATTCATTAAAAAAATCTATTTTTTACACTGAAAATATACAAGCACAATTCAGAAGGCAATGGGAGCCTTTCCATTAACTCCAACAGTTTCTGAAGCTGACCGTACGCATGGTCTTTCTTGGAAGAAAATAATCTGGTCTATACAGGAAYAACATGTCTAACACATGTCTAACACACAACATGGATGATGTTTTGTGCAAAGTTTACTCATTCCCTTTTTATATTATCTGAAATTATTTTGTTGAATAAGTTCCTGGTGCTAAGAATTCAACAATATTTGTTATTTGTGTTCTTGGTTATCTTTTTATTTATTTTGTTTTTTAAATCACTAACTTTCAGAATCAAAGCTTATTTAAAGAATAAGAAATGAGAAGATAATCTTGTGCTGAAATTATTCCTTTAGCTCTTACTGCATGGTTTCTCGTAGCCATCTCAGAATCAGAGACAGTGGTCATGGTGCTACAGAATAGCCTATATGGCCACTAAAAGAGTGTGTTTGAACTTCCATAAGCAAATGTGTTTACATTCATATTTAAGTCCCTTGAAATTCTGTGCAGAAATAGAATTTTATGCAGTTGGAATCTATTCCACTAATATTCAGGAATCTTTATGTTTGTATTAGTGCTTGAAGTGTTTGCCTATACAAAACATTGTATTGAAACTTATAAATAAATACAACATTTAAATACATCACCTACAACATCAGGACTACTCATCATTTTAAATTGTTTGAAAATCAAGTGCACAGTACCCGGGCTCCACAAACAAACTCTTCTGAGGGAAGATAATGAAGATTGCGATAAATAGTGTTCACTGTCAAATAAAAAAAAAAAAAATACTCTGATGCTTTTGTAAGAGCATTTCTTTTATTTTTATGTAAATAAATGTATTGCTTGTACAGAATACATCACAGTACAGCAATAGTAGGCTAAAAGTGAAAATATTTTTTCAAAGAATGCAGATAGTTTTTAGGATCCATTCTTACGGAGGATTATAAACAGCAAGTGCATTTATGTATTCAAAAAGGAATTGTACAAATTCAAGGATAGCTCCATTGACTACTATTACATATAATGGCCTTTGTGCCACATTCTGCTCATAAAAATTGTAATGTGCTATGTTCAAAGTTGAACAGGTATACCAAAGAATCACTCTACGTCAGCCTTACTTCTAATATGTTTCTTGTTGACATCCTCTGATCGACTCTGTTGGATAGAGTCTGCAGGACCCAGTAACATATTCTAAATTCTTGGCATCTTGCAAATATGTGTAGATACCAGTTTTATAGCAAATCTAAGCCAAAACTCAGAATTATAGATTTTAAAGGTTAATAGTAAACATCGTTATTTTATCTTAATTATATAAAATTGAACATTTTTGTATATTTTCAAAAGCTTGATGCCACTTGCAGTCCATAATGTTACCATATTGGATGGCCTTACACTTTAGAAGAAACTTCTTGGTTGTCTTTTCCTAGAGGAACTTTAATTCGTAAAACAGTTCTTTTCTCTGAACTTCAGCACCACCCATGAAGCTTGTATGCTGTACTTTGATCGGGAGATAGGACAATTACAGTGAAAATAATATGAGTGGTAGTTAAAGAGAAAACAGAGCCCAGCTACCAAATCTCAGTACATTCTTCTTTCCCTCTAATTGTTCAGTAATAGGTTGTGGTTTGTGTGCCACTAATTTTTCCTGTAATTTCTTCTTTATTGCTTTATAGAGTATCCTAGTGAAAGCTGAGCATTTTGTAAGAGAGTATGATGAACAAATCTGCTTTATATAAGCAAAGTTGTCCAGGTTTTCGGACAGCTTGTGTACAAAATTTCTGCAAGTAATCCAAGCTATGCATTGTTGCAGAAATCAGTCATCTGATTGAATAAATTTCAAATTAGGGTAGCATCACCCTATTGTCATTCCAGGATCATTTCAACAAAAGTGTGTTAATGGAAATGTGAAAAAAAACCATTATCTCATACATAAATCACATTTCTTACACATAAATCTTTATAGAAGTATTTCTTTAGCAAAACCACAGCTACATACCAGAYTCAAGGTAATGAACCAACATTTCATTTTCTTTTTGAACAAAGAAGGTTAAATACATACTCAGACCTTTTAAAATTTTGAATTCCCTTCAACTTCCACTGTCCACAAATAACCTTATAGCGAACAAGTCCAATCTCAAATCTCTAATATATGTGTTCATTGCATTTTGATTATTGTAGAATATTAAAATTTAGGTAGTTCTTTGTTTAGATAGTTCTTTGCTTTCAAACTATTCAGCAGGATTTCACTTTGTGTATGGCTGAGTGGTCAATTTGAGATATATAAAGGTTTATAACTGCTAAAAAATTGGCCTAAAAGCTTAATTTCCTGTATATTTTTATACTCTTCAAGATAGTTTGTATTGCTGTGGTATTCARTGCCCTGGCTGATATGGTGAATATATTATACTATGTGCTATATAGACATCCAATAAAGGATAWTTTCTCCAAAAAACTTATAACTCAAGAGACAAAAGGACACCCATACATCCTTCTCTAGGTCTTTTCTATCACTGTCTGGGCAACATCAGTTATTTTCATTGGTTATCCCTTCAGCATTGTTTCCAAATAAGAATGTAAGTATTTTCTACTAAATATTTTCTATTTTCCTGCTATGCCTCAGATACTTTGAAACATCATCCTTTTAAGAATTATGGTTACCCTTTTAACTTGCTCATACATTTATTCAGAATGTGCCAAAATGCTAGAGGCCTATCCAAAGTACAGATACCAATGGGAATTTTTTATAAATCCAAACCAAACTAAACTAAAAATACTACTCGGCAGCAACTTCTATTTTGTAAAGCAGTAATTTATTGATCATTACATCAAAACACAGAAACTTTCAGAGGTGTTCAGTTTCTACTAAAAAGAAAAAGGAGTTGACATTTATAAGTAGATTCTAAGCATTATCAGAAGTCTGTGTCTTTCATAGAAACTACAAAAATCTGGCCTTGGTTAGTGAAGATCTGAGGGTCCTTCATTCTATTATGGTGGGAAAAACTGTTACTAAAAAGAATTAAAAAAAAATACAAATTTTTAGCAGCTTGCAATCAAGCAGAATTGGGCTCTGCAATGTGAATATCCCAGACAATTCTTTACAGATGATAATCAATAATTATCATCACCTGTTTGTAATTTCAGCTAATATAGTGCTTTGACTAAGGATGCTGACTTTTAGAGAGTGCTCACATTTTGTTTAAAATAGTTAAAAATAAATTTTATAAGCTCTGTGAATTTAGGGCTAGATTAATTTCATTTGGCAATAAACATCTAAGATAACCTAAGTTCCATATATAGTGAAAATCAGCTTATCTGGAAAACAATACTTACTACCTCTCACCATCTTTCATTGTCTCTSTCTGTTGTGCAGTGATAGGCATTATGTACCCCAGTCTCAGCTGAAGCTCTGGCGTCCTACTTGACATAAATATTAGTCAGATTAAGGCCTCCACCGTAACGTTACACCCAGATTTTGTAGCRATCAAAGTCTCCTCCCTTTATCTAAGATTTCAGCATGTATAAAATTAATTTTTTGTTGAAGATTTAAATCTAGTTTTATAAAATCTAACTCTAAAGGTTGGAATCCRTATTATCAACCCTTTTTTAAAACTGCTGAACTGAGATATTAAATGACTTTGCCTCTTGGTTTGTTTGATGATGGAAATAAAAGCTTCCTAAAGTATAATCTGGTCCTTAAAACTCTTTCATACACTCCAATATATGAGAAGAAAATTTGTTCTAGAGGTTTGAGCTCTGATCTTGCAACAATARTATTAAACAGAGCTTTGCCATAGTCATGCAATGGCACTCGAGCAAGCACATAAAAGGCAAACTGGTCATCAGTGAAAAAGAAGGGTTATGAMCCTTCAGTCATAGACCAAACTTTATTAGTTTCAAATGATACTTATGGATAAGATGTTCGACAGGACAATTATCTTTTTCTTTATATATAATATCAGTAGTTCTATATTCGAGCACAAGTATGATTTTATGAGCTACGTAGGTGCAGACATAACTCATTGTAGCTATTTTTAACTGTGATACAGTCAGAGATTCAGCATAAACCTAAGGAAAGGATCTTTGTCTATCATCAGATACATCTAATATTGCAAGGATCTGAATTGAGGAGTTCAATTAATGTTCTTATTAAGCTGAAAGTGGGATGCTGAARTGAAAATTCAAGAGGAGAATAGCAAATGGAATACTGTGTCCAGTTCTGGTCTCCCCAGTACGAGAGAGTCACGGAACTACTGAAAAGAATCCAATGCATCTCTCTGATGAAGAGACTGCAAGAGCTGGGCCTGTTTAGCCTGGAAAAGAAAAGACTGAGAGGAGATCTTATTAATGTCTAAAAATACCTTAAGGGAAGGTGTCAAGAGGATGGGGACAAACTCTTTCCATTGGTTCCAAGGAACAGGGCAAGAGGCAATGGGCAAAAACTGAAACACTGGAAGTTCCACCTGAATATGAGGCAGAACTTCTTTCCTGTGAGAGTGACAGAGCACTGGAACAGGTTGCCCAGAGAGGTTGTGGAGTCTCCTTCTCTGGAAATATTCAAAACCTGCCTGGATGCAACCCTGTCTAACATGCTCTAGGTGACCCTGCTTGAGCAGGGGGGTTGGACTAGATGATCTCCAGAGGTCCCTTCCAACCTCAACCATTCTGTGATTCTATGTGAGTCTGTGAAATGCAGGCTGAATGAAAAGCCCTAGGAGCCATGGGCTTCTGTTGTCATTTGGACAAAGATAGTTGTTAAAGCCAACAACTTGGCTCGCCTGGAGTTAAGGTGTAAAACGAAAAAGAGAGTCCTTAAAATAAGGCCACAAATCTAGACATGACATAAATACAGTCTGTCAAAGCAGTGAGCATTTTTCTTTGATCCAGTGAAAATCCTTCACCATGGTCTCTACTATTAACCTGTATTTCCATGAAGTCTATTTCAACCAGAACTATACATCAGAGCAATGGCATATATATAAAGGGTTTCCTGGATTGGGGATGGAAGCTGGTGACACGAGGGACCCAGAACTGGTATATATTAATTTTGAAAATGTAAAATTTATCTTAAAAATAGAAGAAAGAACTGGCTAGATGAGAGCAATTCACCTGGTATACAATTCACATTGATGCCAGGTTTAAAGCATCAGAGGCTCTTCAAAAATTTCTGAGAAGAGAAATACTACTGATGTTAGCGAACAGTATGGATAACATACACTTATCTAGAGACAGACTGCAGGATACAGAAGCACCCTGATTAAATATTCACTGCCTTGTGCAGTGAGCAAAACTTTATCCTGTTCATCGTGTTCTGGCTCCACAGAGGTGCCTTTTTGCATTATCCTTTCTGCCTTTCCAGTTTATCTTGACATAAACAGCAGTTAAGACTATAAATGTCCTACTTTCTTCTAGCTAAAATTCTTTTTGAGTTTATTTTTTCATTTGTTCAGGGAGAAGGAGTAGGAAAAGGTAAGCAGGAGGGAAGCCCCTACTTTTAATCATTTCATTATTACTACTTAGTCAATTATTATTATTATTATTTTGTGATTAAAATGCTACTTTGGTGCTTCTCTGAATTACACAGTGATTGAATCTCATTCAGAGCTACACAGCTAGGTATTTTAGACCTTATTTTAATGAGCATATTTGGGAGTACTAAAACAAGAACTTGAGGATGTTATTTTTCATAATTTGTCCTGCAATAGTAACAGACATATTGAAATACACAATGTATTTTTGTTTTAGCACTACAAAATTGCAACAGGATAACAAAAGCCTTTCTTGAAGGTCCTTTATTCAGTGTTTTGAAGTAGGGCACGATATAATGCTACTAATGCAGGTTTTAAGATGTTTTATATTGTCAGAGAAATGAATGTAAAGATCACTTTGTGCCTATGAAAATGCACTTTATGATGAATAAAACCAACCAAAAATATTTCATCTTCCTTGCCTATCTTTGCATATAGGGCAAGTATAGGTCAAATCTGACATTGTTTGCTGCATGCCATTATTGTATATATTACTTTTAAATGGACATAAAAAGTTAAGAAAAAAAAGCATGTAGAAAAACAGTATTTGAAACAGAATGAAAATAGCTGTTTAGGAGTTCATGCAGACTCATACACACTGAAGTGGGAGTAACCTTATGAATTCCAAATTATTGAAATGGCCTACTTGCTAATACAAAATTATAACTAATTAAGGATTTTTGTATAGCAGCCAATAGAAATCTACAGAAAGGACACAATTTCCTATTAAATATAACTGAAGAATTGATTAGGAAGCACCATATGATGCTTCTCTATATTATAGCAAACCAGAATGTTATATACATATTAACTCTTTGAATTTCTTATCTAAAGTTCCAGTCATTGATACTCAAAAGGAATTAAGACCATATTTATCCATGTGTGGGTACAAGCAGAAGTTTGAAATCCTCATTTTTGATGCATATRCTAGTAAGAGAAAAGAGAGGAAAATGTTTCCATAGATAAAAATCAAACTGATTCATTTCATTACTCACTGCTGTGAATCTAGCTGTAATTTTAGATGGAAATRTTGATTTCAAATATGAAAGACAAAATTTACAAGTTAACTAAGAGTAGATATTATTTTGTATTTCCCATACCTCACTATAATAGAAAAACATAACACATTCCAGCCATATGGCTCAAACACTTAAAAAAAAATCAAATCAGCTTTAGGAATGAGAAGCCTCTCCTCCATCACTAGCAAGAGAGATATCCAGTATCATAACAATGAGAAATGGAAACTGAAATATATCAAGGAAAGATTTCTGTCTGTCTCTGTGTGTAGTATTTATTCTCTTCTGAATAAATCCTGCTTGCACCTAGTGCTTGTTTTGTGTCCTACTTTTCCTTTGAAAATATCCAAAAATCACTTAAAAATACAGGGCCAAATTTACAAAGAAGAGTACAGGAGGAAACTGTTCACAAAAAATGTGAACATAACACRTTCGTTGCTCACATAGCTTCAGACAAGATGTTAACAACATGTGTTGTTCCTTCAGAGAAAGGAACTTTTCTTGTTCCTTCATGTTCTTGGGAGTTCACCAAAGAGAGAAATGACCTGTAACTGGATCCTGATTTGCAGATGTGCATAGCTGTATATGCGCAGTGGAGAGAAAAACCTTCTTTCAGGAGTTAAGTACCCATATCATAACAGGGAGGTCTGCAAATGTAATTAAAATCAATTGGATTTCTGTACTGTTTCCTCAAAGAAGGTGCTGAAAGAGGTTAGAGGACCCGGACCCCTGACGAGGAAGCTGTCGTCTCCAGCCTGCAGGAAAGGGGTTGATGAGCCAGTGGGCAGTGCTGCTGTTCACAGGTCCCTGGGTAAGCTGGAGGGACTGGCCGAAGGACACCTCATGGGTTCAACAGAGCTAAATGCTGAGTCGTGTCCTGGGAAAGCACAACCTGCGCATGAGTCCAGTCTGGGGCAGTGGCCTCGGAGGTAGCTCTGTGGGGAGCTCTAGGTGGACACTGTGTGACGGCTGTCTGCATCCTGGATAACATTAAYGAAAGAGCATCCAGCAGCTCAAGAGAAGTGGTTATTCCCTCTTTGCCACACTTGGGAGTCCTCATCTGAAGTCTSATGTCCAGTTTTACCTTGTGCCTTTGGCACAGGAGAGACATCAACTGTTAGGGAGATACTGAGTCTGAGAGCCCGACAGAGGCRAGGATGCCGCAGCTCCATGACCCCAGGGCCAGAGAGCAGCAGTGCTGAGCGTGTGTTCCTGGCAGGCACATGCTCAAACACCCATGTAGACACCTACATGGCCTGCCAGGCAGGTCAACACAGACAGAACATCTCACACAAGCACAAACAGCACCAGTGGCCTCATCCTGGCCCRCTCTRGCTGATCAGGATGAAGATCTGTTAGAGGGAATATARACATATTGGATGCCTCCAGTAGCTGGTCTTAGGCACCCAGTCCATCCAGTAGCTGGCCCTGGACATGCTTCCTGCACAGAGACACGTACACACACAGARGGTGGGCTGGGACTCCTTGGTCCCTCTGGCAGCCAGATGCCCTACGGTCTAGCCCATAGGCCATGCACATGAACCTAGTTCGCAGGCTGCTTAACCTACTTGCCAGCTTGTCTGGCTGGATATTTGCTAGTGACCACACGCATCCTCGCTCGCTCCAGTGGCTGCACTGCAGACTCTGGCCCATGGTACCATCCTGGCTGCTGGTTGCTTAGACCTCTACACACACAGGCGTGTGCAAGAGAGCACCTGTCCCTGGAGAACAGTTAGAAAGGAGTTTAATGAGAAGAGAGGACAGGCGCAGGGCATGACCAGACAAACATACTAACCRCTTTACACACAACCAGCCCCTTTTATGCCCTTATTCCTCTGTTTTCCCACGTTTTCTTTTCCCAAATCACCTAGATCTCGCCATTCTCCTCCTTTGGTTCCTCCCATAAACATCCTATAATAAGTGATAGCCCTGGCAGTAGCCAGGGCAGAATATTATTCGGGTTCCCACATCTGYTACTGTTCCTCAACACTCCTTTTCTGTGTGCGGAGGAGCTTTTTTGCTCCTCTTTTTTGCTTGAGCTAATCGTTGGAAAGCCCAGASCACAGGAGGTAGCTGGCAGTGGGGCACATGGTGCCTGAGGAGAACTGGAGGAACTGATCTTGCATCGCCTGGAGAAGGAAGGGCTACGGGGAATGCGAGAGTAGTCMTCTCTTATCAAAAGATGGACACAGCCCCAAGAAACCTCATCTAACTTGGAAGGTAGCCCTGCTTTGAGCAGGGGCTTTGCATTAGGTGGACTTCAGAGGTCCTTTCCAACCAATATCTTTCTCCAATATCCTATTCCTAAGGATGTGCTTAAGTAGTTTATTGAACTAGAAGTGGACTTTATCCAAATCATTTCTTTTAGTAAAACCTTAAGCCTTTTCCCTTAACAGTAAATCCCTTGAATGGAACGAACTTTTCATCTGCCTGACTTCAGGTGTGTGCTTAAGTGTTTTGCTGAGTTACATCCCATCTAATAATCAATTGGAAGAAGAATATGTAAATACAGTAACACAGTTTTTCAGGAGAATTTCTCAGTTACACAAAGTTTTTCTAGTGAAAATCTAGAACAATTTTAAGATATACCATTATAAAAATAAGAGCCCAAACTATACTTTGGTGTTGATAGTATAAAGCAGACTGTAAGATAGTTATTGCTTTCTCACTATTTTGTTAGAGTTGCTTTTCAGTACTATATAATTAACCCTCTTTGAAATGTAACAGAYATGCAAACAAAATCAAATGAAATGAACATCTATGTGGGGACATTTTCTAATATAATCTTCATCATGACCTGTTGCAGTCAGCACACCCACACAATCATATTTTTATTGATTCCTACGTTATTATCAGAGGTGTACATAATTATATGGAAAATATTGGCTCATCACAGATCACAATAGGCTAATATAACTCTGTTATGATTCATAAGTCTTTTCAAAAGGCTTTTTATTGCATATATTATGAAGACAATATTAAAAACATAGATCCAATGCTGTTAAATCACATATTAAGACTTTGCTACTCTTTAAAATATTTCATAGAGAATCAATGTTTTGTCTGCTAATAACAKGGAAAATAGATGATTTTACGGAGATTTTTAGACAATATTCTTATTTAAATTAGTATATACATTATTGCAAGTTCTATAATGTAGAAAAGAAAAAAAAAATGATGCTGTTCAGTCAACTGAAAACTCTCCTTGACATTAAAACAGAATTTTCCATATAGAAAGTCTTTTAATTTTATCTGTATTTAGATTTATTTATTATGCCAAGACTAAATCTTGGTTAAAGAAATATCAGCTTTTAGTAGTTGTTTTCCTTTATCTTATTTCCTATTATGTTCTCATATCCTATGAACTAGACATATAGCTGCATAAAGATATATAGCTTATATTCCGTAGTTACATACTGATTGGTGCCAGATGAATCTATACYTCAGACTCTCTTATATTTACTCTCATTTTGATCAACTTAATCTAAAAACAGAAGTTTATTTGATAAATTTATGTAACAATTTTCCCCTAGAAGAAAGGTAATCCTAAATGCTAAAAATAAAATAATCTCAATTAGTGTCACATGTATAATACAAAGCAGCTTGAAGGTTCTATTTGCAAAAGTCTGTGAAAGTTTAATTAATTCTAATTAAATTGGTTCCAGCTTTATCTACCTTGATTGGATTTTTCCATGAGAGGAGAATACTACAGATATAAGGCATATTGCAGACTATCATATGCATGATTTTTAGCTGTTTTATGCAATGGATATTCTGTTTTTTATTCCTTTAAAATAATAGCAACAATGCTGGTGATATTTACCTCTGAGACAGCGATTGTGAACCATGTGGGTAAGAAATCTGGCTATGTGTTTGGAATTGGCCATAATTACATTGCTGATGCTATYGATGAAATGAAAATAGCTTTTCAGTAGGTGTCTATGGTGGATTGCTCAGCACAGCAAAAAGATTTAATTGACTTGAGTGTCCATGACTCATTCGCAACAGAGTTGGTATTAAAAGGAGTAACAGAAGTTTGAAAAACTTTCTTCTTTAGTCCCTCGGTTGTAGATACATTTTTTGTAAASTTTAACAGACCTTTTTTATTTTATGTTTTATTTATTTTTTTAGCAGTRTACTTCATTTGGCATTCTTTCATTCAGTTGATCCTTCGGTGTTTGCTGGTAAAAGAACCTCTAGAAGTAATCRCTGAGCTTTAATCTTTGAGTGAGCCCCCAGATTACTTACCTGTGTTGAGGTGGTCATCCTCCCATTCCACATACCCTGAAACTGTTCCTCTGTTGCAGCCCAGCTTTTCCTCTTTTCTCACTTGCCTGTATTATTTTCCCCTACAACTGTCAAGCCTGCACATATTTCAAAACAAAATAACACCCCCCCCCCCCAAAAAAAAAAGCACAAGATATTGGTCTCATTTTATCCAGATATTTAAATTTGAAGGGTCTATTTCTGGGTTCTTATACATACAGGCTTTTGTGAAGCTGAGGAAATTTGCTAAGTAGGCAGAAAAGGAAGTTGGCTTTTGTGAAATTTAGCAAAAATCTCTGTGTTATAAATTGAGGATTTTGCAGGATGGAAGAATTTCTAAACTTCATCCTAAGAGWATTTAATGGTCTTTTTCTAGGAGAGATGGATGAGTTGAAAGTTTTGAAAGAAAGCAAAAAATTCAGGCTCTGAGATTTTTTTTTTTTTATTTGACTAAGAAATATAACAGAAAATTATTCAAACTGAAACTATGAAAGGCTCCTAACCAGCAATTAGTCATTGTAGCTTTTATTTAAAGGGACATTTATTCTAAATACAGGGCTCTTTACCGCAGCCGAAGTTCTTTTTTGTATTGGTATCATTCCCTCTGTACATAGAAATCTATGACCTTGGAAACTATTTAATAGATTTTTCACTTGGAGCTTCCAAAGACACCATCAATTTTACATCATTTCTCTCACCAGCTGCACTTTTGTTCGCACAGTTTACTGCATACACATGGATGGTTATATTCTTTATTCTAAACATGACAGTTTGTCCTTTTACACTTTGGTGTTTATTTTGACAAGAACATAGAAACAAGCAATCCCCATAGAAAAATTCTTTTCAAAGAGCAAATTCAGCAGCAATGTCAGTCTCTACATTCAGATTTACAAGAAATCTTGACTCACTAATTTGGAGAAGGCTCTTAATATGCCTGGAAAATATAGGTCTAACTCATTTCTTTCTAAACTGATAGTTAAACAGTATTGTAAGGAGAAAAATTATTTAGGTTCAACTTTTAAGAAACATTTAAAATAATTCTACTTGCTGCTGGGTTTTTAAAGATGAGGTCTCAAACTGAAAATTAGATTTTTTTTTTCAAATTTATACCTATGACAATAAGTGACATTTCAAATTGGTTAAGAAACCCATACTTTTTTTTTTTTTTTTTTTGGGGGGGGGGTTAAAGTATGGTCTTGCTTGGTGCATTGGAAAACGCATTGGTCCATATTCACAAAAATATTCAGGAAGTCTCATGAAAGGTGCAAGGCCTTTCCCACAGTCAGTTATAACAGCTCAACAGGACCAGCAATAAACTTTTATATATAGAAACATTTATATATAGGTTTCCTGGACTGTCACACAACAGCCCATCACCTAGATCTCACTTTCTCCCCGAGAGAGAACCTTTTTCCTTTTATAATGTAAATTAATGATAGGCCCAAAAAATGATTTAGGCTAGGACTCACCAGTTCCTACCTATTTTTAACCATTTAAAAGTTCATCCCAAGATAACTGTCTCAGAGAGGTGCCCTTCTGCCTCCATTGACCTCACGAGTCTTGATGAGAGACTTAAATTAGGTGTTTAAATTTGGACCCTACCGTGAAACCTAGATACCTTTGTGAAACAGTAAGTGTTTCACACTAATAGAGAAGCCTATTTTCTATTCTATCAAATAGAAAAACACTGAGAATGTCCCTGTAGAGCTTGTAGCATATGATGATCACCTGTCAGCTGTTGATGCCTTTAGATTTAGATTGCTTCAGCTCAAGGAGTACTCAGATATCTAAAGGCAAAATAGATAAGTTGCAACAAGAGAGTTTAAAAGTCCTTGCAGCAGTCCTATTGACTGCTGTTTAACTATGATAACTCTTACCTAACCTGGATGAGTGCTTCATTACTAGGATATTGGATGAAAAAGGTGCAGCACCTCTTCCTCTGGTAGATTTTTATGCAAGACTCAACTTTGTAGGTTTGATTTCACAATGAGCGCTGCAGCTTGGATCACACYTACGCTATGAACCTGTTGAGGCCAGGAGGTGAGGAATGCAGAGCAGGACTGTGGAGGTTCACAGGGCAGGAAACAGACTTTGGGGCACCTATGGAGGCATTTATCTACTTCTTTTTTTGTGTATATCTGGGTGTATATAACAGAAACATATGTAAATATGAAAATCATGTAACTATCTAAAGAAATTCATGCTTCCATGATCTGTATAATTCATAATTCAGTGTCTTGAAAGTCTGTGCTGTGGCCTCCCCAATTAAATATAAATGTATATATTATGTACATAAATGTGTATGGATGGATGCTATCTATCTACCTCTCTATTGGTCTATATCTATATATTTTACCCTTCTCTAGTAACTTGTCAATTATTGCATACCTATTACACTCTTTTCTGAGATAGCTCCAGGTAATCAGATGCTGATTGGGGATTCTAGAACACACTTGCTGATGATTATGTGTTATTTTAACAGGAGAATGACAATAATTTCCTGTAATGCCACTTGTTAAGGTAATTATGCTGTAATTGCCTTATCAAGGTGTCATAGAAGAGAGAGGAGAAACTCTGAGATTTCACAGCTGCTGTCATGCTTTGATAAAGTGCTATCTTGAAAATATATTATCAGTCATCAAGCTAAATTTCTACCAGTTGTTTTAAATCAGAAAAATCTGTCTTGGGTGGGGTATACGACCTCTGCATTTGATATTTCTCATTCTCATAATTAGGGAGGATGGATTACCTTTGTTTTAAGGCATAAACCTAACAACATATTTGCATAGATGGGGGCAAATAAATGCAGGTTCATTAAACTGTATTTGGGAGCTGTAAAGGTGAGATGTTACTTCCTGTGAAAAGATAGACTTCAAACTGCATTCTGGGTTTTAGAGTAAATGCAGCTACAGTTATTTGAATAGAGTCTCTACTGCAGAGGTTGGAAAGGGAAGTGAAACAGAGAATGTGACAGGCAATCTGATAGATCTTATAAATATGATTCTTTTTATTAAAACCTTAAAACCAATTTTAACAAGAGCACTCAATTCAGATTTACTGAGCTCACTTAGCAAAATTGCCAAGATCTGCTCAACAGGGACAAAAAAATCTTTAGCTCTCTTGCTCCTTGGTCAGAAATATAGCATARCCAGTAAGACAATGGGAGACGTCATATGTCTGGAATCCAGGCAAAATCCAAGTAAAATATACTTATTGACTGAATTCAGAGCAGACTGTCATTTGCACTATCTAGCTTTGTAATGGTATCCAAAGCAAACTTTTGCAGRCTGTTTAATCATTCAACAGTGAGTTGGAAAATGTAAGTAATGCCTGTAGAATACCCCCATTACATGACTGAGTCTGCGCTGCCAGCCATTCATGCTGTCACTTATACTCATGCCAATCTAGCCCAGGGAGAGGAAGCTACTGCTTCAGTTTGTGGCAGCTGGCTGTCCTTTACATGATTGTTGACTATGATAAAGTCAAACGTGGTGGAGATTCAGGTCCATGCAACCTATACATATAAATACTATGAAGTATTTATTCCCACATCTGATGTCAGYAAGAATTAATAGTGCTGTGCATCTTACTGGATCTAGCCCAACTGTATACTTTACRAGTGGCAAATAAATGCGCATATATTTTGTATRTTTGCATCTGTTTCATACCTTCATGGCAGCTGATGCAATATACCATGGTAATGATGATATAAGCAATGCACAGATAGATATGCTAGCTTGATTAATGTCAGATCTGGCACTAAAGCACTTCCCCAATCAGAAAACTGAGAAACTAAATTCGGAGAATGAAACATTTTTCTCCTATTCTTCCCCAGACTTCTTTCCATCTCTCTGAACTATTCARAGATGTACAGTTAACAGCATAATTTTCCAGGTGAAGGTTCCATGCAGAATATCTGCTTCAGTTCCCTGGATTATATAGTGCACACTCCAGTAAAAGAAGCATCTCTGACAGTTTTAACTCAAACTTAGCAATCTATTTGTCAGATGAAGTTGAGGGAAGAGGTGCATTTCTAACAGTATTGCTGGGACAATTTACCTGACCCAATAATGGAATTGAATATTGTGGCCAAAGTTATGAGGGCATGCTCTCAACTCGATGACATTCTTCTATCTGCTTGTTACAGGCTAACTTCTGAACRTTAAATTTAATCAATACCAAAATCTCAGAGAATTTATGAGAATGAGAGAGTGGTCATAAAGTTATAGTATTTGTGACCCTAGAAAGAAATGAAAGACAGACAAGGAAGCAGCAGACTTCAGCATACTCAGGTAGAAAGACTTTTGTGGGAAAATTGTTTCAGGACCAAAAGGTGATTCTGCATGTTTAATAAAAGGGACTAAAAGCACAAGAGCAATATATTCAGATGGATAAAAGAGAGAGGAAAGCTAATGTCTGCCCCAAAGCTTTCTAAATATCTCAAAGAATGAAGACATTTTACAAAAAGTAGAAGAAAAGACTCACAACCAAAACAAGAATAAGGAAATAGAAAACCCAGATAGGAATAAAATAAAATGAATAAAATGGAAAATGGATTCTAGATAACAAAAAAAAGCAGCAGAAATAAAAGGTTCTGTAAAGGACTAAAAATATAAATAAGATATTTCCATTATGTAATTGGAAGGAAAGCAAATAAGGCATTTCACAGAGAAGACAGACATTCATAATTTTCCAGAACTTCAGTTTTCATAAATAAATAAATATATAAGATTATAGCCTGGTACTTAGCACATTTCTAAGAAAGGGAATAAGGAAAGAACAGTTTAGAGAATGATTAGCTAAATTAAAGGTACTCAGTTTAGTTTGATTATATTTGCTCTCAATCCCAGAAGAAATTTGAAACCCAAGCTATTCAATAACCCCTGAGCTATTAAACTTGAGAATGCACAAATAACAGAGGATAGCCAAGTGGACTTCAGAAAGACAAATATAATAAAACAGGAATGGGGTTATCAAAACCTTCTGATGMCTAATAAGTCAGCATTCCTTTTTGAAGCCTTCAGGAATACCAGAACAAAATGATTAAATGTAGATTTATCAATATTAGCTGAACTCAGACTTGAAATGACCTGATAGTTAAGGTGAAGTGAAGTATACCTGAGCAAGATTTTCAAATGCTGTACTGTATTATATGCTCAAGACCAAACTCAAAATATATTAAGTTCATGCGCATTTGGTTAAAAAAACTTCACTGAATGCTTGTCATACATAAAACATCAAATTGAAAGAATATTTTAAGAGGTCTCAGAGGTCTRCGATAAACCATATCCCACTGGTTATTTTCATTAATAAATTAAATAATAGCTTAGAGATTATATTTAGATATGGTCAGATTGATCTAAAGATGCACAATTAAAGGACAAGAGGCAATGGACACAAGTTGCAGTGAAGAAAATTCTGATTAAATCTGAGAGAATTTTTTTTCATGATACCGACTGTCAAACATTGGAACACATTGCTCACCAAGGTTGTGGAATCTCCGTCCTTGGATTTATTCCTGACTTGACTGTGGACGACCCTGATAAACCTGATATAACTTTGAATATGGCCTTGATTGAGCAGGAAGTTGGASTAGAGGTATTTTCCAACCTAAATTATTCCGTGATTCTAAAATCCTATCATGTTGGAAGAAATACAAACACTTAACATTGTAATTAAAAATAACCTTGATAAATTGGCAGAATCATCCATAAGTGAGAAAAAAAAATCAGGAAAAGTGATAGAAAATTACCTACACGAAGGACAAAAACATGCAAATATTCATGGTGGGAACAACTTTCTAAGTAGAAGTGTGGCATAAGATTTGGAAAGAAAAAAAAAGAAAAGAAAAATAAAAGAAGTTTTAGTTTGTGATCTACATGTAAGCAGTAGATTTTCAAAACATGTGCTTTGAAAAAAATTTTTGTTTCATTCTAAGTTATGCTGTTTGCAAAAAAAAAAAACCCAACCAACCAACCAACCAAACAAACAAAAAAAAAATGGTAGACTGTAGATGTTGGGAGAACAAGCAAGAAGTTACAAGGAACAAGCACAAGGACACTGGAAACTAGAAGAACGCTAAAAAGATGGGAAATGGGAGACACTGAGCACAGCTAGCGGGAGTGGGGAGCAGCAGAGGTGCTGGGAGCTCGTCATGGAGATCGGGACCCCGCGGGAAGGATGGGCAGTGTCCCCCCAGGCCAGCCTCAAGAGCCAAACTCTTCCCGCCCTCAGCTCACTGGCAGGTTGAACAAACGCTAAAGGGATAAGTCTAGAGGACAGAGATCAGGGAGGAAGGACCACCCACGGCAATACTGTGCTGCTAGGCTTTTGCTCCTCTGCTTGCACAATTCTCATTTGTTTGAGTTATTAGTTATYGATTTATCTTAGACACTCTCCTGAGTACACTTGTGTGTCTAATTGACAGCACGTGTTTTAGTGAAAAATTTAAGGATGAAATGAGTTACACATTGTCACACGTTGACATTTAAATGAACAGAAATGTGTTTCTGAGGAAGCACATTCCTTTCCCACAGTACTTATCCACTGATGGCATTACTGACAGGGATGCTGCATTGCTACAACGTTTCTGTTAAATGACATAAAGCCATCTTTTGATATCATGAGGTTGATTTTTGTTGCTTCCTTGCTTTTTGAATGTTTGATGTCCTTAGTATATGTCAAAGCAGAATTTTTCTGAGCTGTTTTTTTGGCTTTTAAACTCACTTTGCTTTTACTTTGATGCTTTGAAGAATCACAAATATATTTTGAGTGTCAAAGGTTTTCAAATAAGGGGATAGTGGTCCTGCTGGTTTTGAAACAGACAGCTAGAATGTAGATATTTTGCATCCAGAGGATAGAAGACCACTGGAATAGTCAGGTTCCTATAATCAGAAAATCCTGATGAAAAGCACCCCTCGGAGATATGTGCTGGTTTATAGCAGAACAATACTAAAAATACACAGTATCCCAAAGAGGACTACTAACAAATACTGACAAGCCTTAGCCTTGTCTAAAGGAAAAAAATGCAGTGATTCATTTCTGCAGGAAATCCTTCTTTGTGCTTTAACTATGCCTGAATACTAATAAGATTTAACATCTCCTGCTCAGAAAAAAATTGTTTTGATTTTTCTGTTTCAAAATCTGAAAGTATAGGAATATGGTTTAAAGTAGCCATTTTTTTTCAGGACTCTACATAGTTTTGAAAGGGGCAGAAGGGAAATGGAGAGAGGGGAGATTTGTAACTCGGGTGTAACTAATGAAAGCAATACTATTTCTTCACATAGTCAAATTTTTATTTAATTTGCCTAGGGAGGGACTGACCGAACATTTTTCTCTCAGGACTATTAAAGAATGTAATAAATATAAAACCGCGATTGCAAGCTATGCACATCTGTTTAACTAACTAAACAAAACACAAATTGAGCAGGGTTGAAAGTGTCTCTAACAACAGAATGTGTTGCCTGCGGCTCAATGAGTCTGTGTGAACAAAACTGCAGTGCTGACCTCCCAGAGTTTTAATGTCTTTTACTTCACCCTTGCAGTGGATAAAAGCATTTAATCGCTTGTGGGAGGCTTCTACACTTCCTGATAAAATTTTATTTTTCTGTTCTTTTCTTATCTCTGTTCTAAAACCTTATTCAAAATTTATTAAACACACATCTTTTGATCAATTGGAAAAAAACAGGAAAAATGCTTACTTGAACACACAGTTACCCAAGACTGTTAATTTGAGGGGGWTTGCATAGACATTAGTGAAAGTGCATATTTTCAGGCATGCTGTATCATGCAGTTGTGTTGAAGAGATYTGAAAGCATTTATAGCATAGAAGTAACCTGAAATTCAGCTCCGTCAGAAAYATCTTCTACCAGAAATATGTATGCTAACAAGTTAAACACGGCTGGGAAGATTCCCAGGTAGTTAGGTGGATTGGAAAGGCTCAGGTCCAGCCCACTGTGCCCCTGAGACYGCATACCACAGCAGGAACGCTACATGAAAATTGCCATGAAGGACATATCTTGGGATGTTTGGATCTCCTGAAATACACCYAGGAATTGTCTGTGATAGTGCTGGTTGGCACATGGCAAAACCATCCCAAACTCATGCCAAATAAGATTCTTGTAACATGTCTGATGAAATTTATACTTTCATGCACCTTGAATGGCTGATTTCCATGCATTGCTGTGCATGAAAGACCCATAGAAGAAGGCCCATRCTTAAGGAGATGTCATTGCAGAAATAAAAAAACTACAAGTTCTACTAACAGCAATTATCAGAGTCCAGAGCTATAGATGTGAGGATTGTTTGCATCACTTGTTTGTTTAGCCCCCATATAAATTTTTCTTCTTTCATTTGTTTGTTTAAAATCTTGGTTTAAACGTTTAAAGACATAAAAAGTCACGATGTAAAATATCTTCTCCAATATTTCAAGTACTTCTTCGTGACTAGTAAAATTARGAGGAGAAGAAAAGCTTGAATGAGAGGAATAGTCAGTTTTCCATAAAAGACCATAGGGAAATGAATTTCTGACTTTTTTTTTTTTAATGTGTTTTGAAGATATACATCATGAATGTTCCTCTCAGACAGCTTGTTGTGGCTCCTGCTCTCTCTTAAGGTTTGATTTGATCATCTCAAACCTTAACCTGCCTGTCCTGCATCTGCACCCRTGCTGGTTAAAGTGGGATTAAGAGACAATAAGGACTTTGAAGAGTTTTGATTTGCACTGTCTGTAAAAATTATGGTATTTTGATACCAAAGATATTTAACCTGCTTCTTCTTGCTGTTTTCCCATCTCTTCTAAAGCAGCTAACAGTAAAAGGATAACAAGGTTCACCCTGCCCCCCAACCTTCCCCAGATTTTCTCCTTTTCATACATGTAGGGTCTGACACAATATGGCACTGTTTGGGTTTTTTTGTTTGTTTGTTTGTTTTTCCCCCATGGAAGATGGCATGCATGTTTAATTGCATAACTGTTATGCCATATGCCACTGAGAACTACCTTCAGGTTAAACTACAGCTGGGATTTCCACATCTTTTCTATACTTTGTGTCCCAGCCTTGGCAATGGAAGTTGCTCTTATATACCACTCGGTTCCTTAGTCTGGRCGATAAACTTTTGTGTCTCGGTAACACTATACTGTTGTTTAATTGGGACAGAAGGACTAACTAACACAAACTGTCTGGACTTTAAACTTCTCTCACTGCAAGCTACAAAGCCAGTTTTCAGGTCAAAGTTAGCTGAAGGGTTTTTCAGGCTAGGACAAGGGGTGAATCTTTTGTGTTTTTCCCTGAAAAGAAAATGCTCTTTTCATCTTTTCTTTACTTGTATTCTCATTGCTTATTTATTAAATAACCCCACAGCTTTGTGTTATAAACTATGCTTAGCTTTGGGGACTTACATGCAATTTGTTGTTTGTCACCTCAGATTCAACCGCAGAGACTACTGTTAAAAATGTCATTTTGCTGTGTTTATTTTTCTTTAAATCAATGAGGCTACACTTGTGGGGCATGGCAAGCTCAAACTTGGAGAATGAATTCTGCCCAGACAGAGCTCCTTAGGATGTTACTGTTCTTGAAGGCAACAGAGCTCCTAGAGGGACATAGATGCACTCTCATATAATTAATTTAAATTCCTCGTCTCTTGTAGAGAGAGAAAATGTTCATATTCTTAGTGACTAAGAGAAGATGTTCTGCCATATTTATTGACATCTTTGTTTTATTTTTTTCATGATTTGGAGCTTTGTAAATAATGTGCTGGGGCACAGCTATCCAACATTTTGATTTTTTTTAAGAGATATATTTATAAGAATCTTCCTTCTGTGTTCCTAATATTCCAATTTCCTATTTTTGGTACATATTTCATTAAGTGCATATTCTAATAAAAGCACAATGGAGCTGTGAAAATATAACAGAAAGTGCTATATATACACCTACTTTTCCTCACTCTTTCTCCATCAAAAAATTGATTCCTAATGAAAACATCATCAGAATTTCATACCATCATAAAAAGGTAAACAAAGTATGTATGCAATAAACATATTAAATTAAAGCCATCAGCTAAATTTGTCAGGCAAAACAAACAAACAAACAAACAAACTCAAAGAGAGTTACGAATCCTTCTGTGCAGAGGCTCTTTCTCACGACTGCAGGAGTTCTGCTCTGCCGTCACTACTCAGACTAAGCCCGGAGTGAGAGCTTTGAGATCACCGTTGTGGATTTAAGAACCTAAAGTGGGAATTAATAGAGACTTGGAGAATAACGGAAGATCTTACTCCAAAGGCAGAGTTGAGATTCTCTGGTTTGAAAGCAGTGCATTATCTTTCAACTAGCTATTCCACATTTCATTTTAGGCAAAATCAATCAAAGTTTTCTTACTGAATGTCTTTCATTTCTCATTGCATGCATTACCATATGTTCAACTCTTAGCTGAATAACCCTATGAGCAAATCCTGTGATACCTCATCGAACTGGGTCAGCGCATTCTATTTACAAAGACCTTTTCTTTTTTTTTTTTTTTTTAGCTTCCAGAAACGTTGACACTTTATGCTGCAATTGCATTAAATATTTGAAACTGCTTCATGCTGGTTGTGATTTCCCAGAACTTTGTTTCCTTTTCTTCTCATTGTTACTTTTGCAAGATTGTTAATCTTGTTTGCATGTAGTTGCAGCATCATGAAAATGGATCTGGACAAATTACACAGCCAAAGCAAGAGAATTGTAAGAACTGGGATCATTTTAGCAGGTATCATTTTCCTTTTACTGCTGGGAAAAAGTTATCAGCYGCAAGCTTGTTTTGCTTTTTCTTCTGCCTTCCATGTCTGGTTCTCAGACCATAGAGATTTCTTAATGTTTCACAAATCCTAGTCCTGAAAACTAATTCTTACTTAATGAAATGACAAAATCTGCATCCTCTGTGCTTCAAATTTTGTTAAAGAACAAGGTTATGTTGAGCAACTCTGGCAATTAAATGCTGAAAAAGAAGATTATTTATTTGAATTGCTGTTGCACCTAGTAATGACAATCTAGACGCTTGGGTGCAAGACACTAAAAAGATACTCTTTGCTCTTGGGAACTTAAAATATGAATTTTGACAAGACATAACTGGAAGWAGTAAATCAAGGAGGAAATTGAAAAGCAAATACCAGAAGACCAGGTAAATTACCTTACAATKGATATATGCTGCCACAGTCAACATTTTTGAAAGGAGACTTTTTAACTGATTTTTTTTTTCCCTTTTTTTTTTCCCCTGAGTGAAGGGGTTTGTATATTACATGTTCAAATTGCTCAGTATGTTCTAGTTGTTCCTGGAACCTTATTTATTTCATTATTTTTGTTTTTTTTATATTGTCTGGCTTACAGATAGGTTCAAATTTAGTCCTTTGTTGGCCTCTGYGCAGCAGTACTGAGAATGAAAACACCCGTGGTGCTTAAAATACAACTGGCTTTTTGCTGACTCAAGATGAGAAACTGGTCCATTTTGTCAATGGAATWGTAAAAACCAGCCTGAATTTCTCTCTGTGGCATTTGCGTATTTGCCAGATGTGAAGTAAAATTGTACTGCTGTTAACTGAATCAGTCCTGCAAAGAAAACTGTAGCTTGTTGAAGTGAAAAAAAAACTTTTAGAAAAKGTTTCTCCTTTTGAACAAAAAAATCTAGAGATATCTGAAAGCTTTTGCTAGACTATTGTAGTCAATCTCACTTTAAGGAAGAGCGAACAACTTTAAAAAAAMCCCTGCATTACAGTGTTCCTAGTTTATTCATAAAGAGAAAAAAATAATAAATCTACTTCCACCCACAAAATAAAACAAACAAATATAATAAATTTTCAAATACTTGCTACTGGAGATCTGTTTCATTAGTAAATGTTCCATCTTGTTAATGTATTTTAATTGTACAGAAGAAATGAAGGGGAACTACTTACTAAAGGAGGTGTCTCTTTCTTCACTTGCATAATTTTTCAGCAGCTCTGTGTAATTAGAGATTGCTGATGCAGTGATTATTGAGAAACAAAAGAAGCTTGATTGCTGCACTATTATATATTGAATGAGGGGGAAATAATTTTCCTTGATTGAATTTACTAATAAATATTTAATGAAATATTCTGTTCTAACATTCTTAAACAATATGCTATGCAGGGGGTGGTAAGTGTTGAGCAGAGCAATTTTAAACTGTGCACCATTTTTTAAATTTAATTGGACGTCAGTCTCGTGTCATAAGTTCTTTGCTATGAAGAAACATGTCTCCTTGTATTCCTAATCATACATTATGATTTGTGGATTTTCAGTTGTAGATTTTTTTTTAGCAACCTGTTTGCTCCAATTTTTCTTCTTTTATGAGAGAGCCAAACATAAAATGGTTTGCTTTTAAAAAAAAATGTTCTTTTTTTTTAAAAAAAAAATTCTAATATTACCTCCCCAAACCAACGATTTATTAGATAAAATAAGGGAAAAAAACAAAGGTTCAGTTACTGAAGAGTTAGTTTAAAACAATCCTTCACTATGTGTTTATCTCTGTAGGCTRTAAGCAAATAGAACATCAGATCAAATAAAAGACTCCATTATGGTGCTTTAGTTTTAGATTATCAATTTCCASAGCAGGCTCCAAGCCCAAGCTTAGCTTCCTTGTGAAATGCATGGGAAGATGTGGTCCTTCAGCTGGCAATCCAAAATTTGACCCAATTGACCCAAACTAAAAAGGATCTCTCTAGAGTAGGAGATACAAAGTACAGTAGCAGCATAAATGGCCTCCTGCTCCTGTTAGACCTGCACAAAGGACTATAAAGAAATGTCTTCATCTATTCATGGTCAAGGGTCTTCAATAAATTCTTCTCAGGGGTACCACAAAGACCATTGCTATTTTTCTGTGAAGAAATCTGTTAAATAATCCTCCCTTTTTGTAGTGATCTAGTCCAACAGATAAAGAAGGAGAGATTCAGATTTGTTTTCTGCTTCAGTCYACATGACTTCAAGTTCACATCTCCCCAAGAAATGCTTTAACCAGTAGGCTGTAGATGTGGCTGAGGGAGTATCTGCAGACCTCTAATTGAAGACAGGCCCTGAAGYACTAAAGAACAAAAGATTCTGGGTGCTGAAAAAACAGAAGAAGAATCCGAGTCTTGGATTCAACTAAAGCACTGTCTCGGGGGCTGGCAAGCTGCAGCCCCTCGGGTACAAGGGTGCTGGATCTGTAGCTCTGTATCCCTGGGCAAGTGCTGCAAACCAGGGCTCACAGCTGTTCTCCTGGAAACCAGCCTGAAACCCAGCTGCACAGAGGTGCAGGGTGGGTACCACAGACCTCGGGGACTGGGGGCAGCCCGTGCGCCAAAACCACTCCATCGGGCACTGCCACAATTGCCACCTTCCCTTCTCTTTTGGGTGGGTTTTAAGTAGAAAATAACTACATCTGTATTTGAAGAGAGTCTATACCTGTCTTTTAGTTCCCTCTTTAATATACGCAGTTTTACAAGTATTTATTATTTAAAAAACATTTTTTGTCTCTTTCCACCTTTATGGAATCCTTTTCAGCAAAAATAAACAATATACATTTGGTGTGAATTCAGATGAAATTAGTACAGTCTTTTTCAAAGGTTTGATGCACTTGATCACCTTGTTCTGTATTTACAAGCAAAGGATACGTACTGACATGAGTGGCAAGGCTTGGATGATCTTCACATTGCATAGAAAAGTCATCATAAGAAAAATTACTTTCTTTGATTTCATAAATAAGTGTGTCTCTCTGACAAGATTAAAGAGACATAAAACTAAACCTCCCAATGCAAAAAAGAATTAAAAAAAAAAAAGAGAGAGAGAGAAAAGATAATTCAAATTATCACTCTGGTCTTTAAAAGATTCGTAAAAGCTAAGTTTTAACCCCTTCCAAAAAAAATCTGAACCCTAGAATTTGCTTTTTCCTTCCTGTCATCCAAATACATGACCCTACATATCTTTTTTTCTTCAAATCCATATCCTATAATTCTCATTATACAATATGTTGACATAAGTCCCTATATCTACACTCACGCACGCACATACACACAGTCTCACACACAACCGTACATGCCTTCTAGATCACTATATTTAAATATCTTTTCTAGAAACTTCTTAGAAAATGGATCTTAATATTAATTTTCTTGACATTTTCTGTCTCTAAAGTGTCAAACACTCCTGAAAATGTTAGTGATTCAGCAGTTTAATCTTGTATTTTACCTGCAAATGTGGCCAAGCATTACAGATTTTTTCTTTAAATGCTTACAAATATTTTTCTTTCCGTATTCTGTTCACAATGATCTCATACTTTTTGACCATACTGCTTTTAACGTCCACACACAGATTGTCCTTTGAATATAAGATTTGTAAAGAAATAACCTTTTGTTAGACCATTTGATAAAAAAGGGAAAAACAAACAAGCTTTTGAGCATAAAACTTTGCAAACCTCGTACCGCTTTTTTCCTCAGCCATCACAATTAAAGCCAAATAACTTATCGAATTGTTATTGATATGTTCTTTTCCAGAAAGATACAAAACCATTAAGTCATTCGTCACCACATCTTTATCCTAAAAAAAAATCTTGTTTTTCTACTAATGTGCCCATCACTTTTCCCATATTTAAATTCTCTCACATATTGAGAATCAGATATCTTTTGTCTTAATATTTTTAGTTAACTGAGATTCACTTCTTGGTTCTAAAATCAGAGCTTGACCTATCTGTTTCTTGTTATGGCAATGAAGCAAGGATTTTTACCCAGTAATCTTCTTCTAATTGGTAATGTAAATGATCAGACAACTGATTTTAAAAGTTGTGTCTTACTATAATCAATTTTTCATTCTAAGGTACAAATTCAGCTTTATGAGTAGTTGATTTTTGGTGTTGTACTAACTTTTTTCAAGCTCACGTAGAGAAATAAACATATACTTTAAGTAGACCTAAAAATATTTCTTTGAAAAATTTCAAAATTATTTTAAATTGTGTAAAATGAATATTTTTGGCTTTGTAAATGCTTATATTTTCATAATATCTTTTCTATCTTTTTGAGTTGAAATATTTGAATTATTTTTGTGAAATAATAAATACTTTGAATTGGTTTAGGGGTGGATTTAAATAAAAAGTTTCTGTCCACAAACTCTGTGCAAAAATTGTCACAGTTCTGCTGAATCACTGGTCGATCCTTACGAGACTTTTTCATCCAAAACATTCAGCTGACCATATTCAATTATTAGCTCCTTTGGTCAAGTATCTGAAAATCACTGCTGTTTTATTTGAATGTCTAGTATTTTTGTCTAGGATTTTGATATTTTCGCATTTCACAGAATCATAGAATCACAGAATCAGTAAGGTCGGAAGGGACTTCTGGAGATCATCTAGTCCAACCYCCTCGCTCAGCAGGGTCACCTAGAGCATGGTAGACAGGGTTGCATCCAGGCAGGCCTTGAAGATCTCCAGAGAAGGAGACTCCACMACCTCTCTGGGCAACCTGTGCCAGTGCTCCGTCACTCTCACAGGGAAGAAATTCCCCCTCACGGTCAGGCAGAACTKCCTGTGCTTCAGTTTCTGCCCATTGMCTCTTGTCCTGTCACACGGGACAACTGAGAAGAGTTTGTCCCCGTCCCCTTGACACCCTCCCTTCAGGTACTTGTACACATTGRTMAGATCCCCCCTCAGYCTTCTCTTCCCCAGGCTGAASAGGCCCAGCTCTCGCAGCCGTTCCTCACAGGGCAGGTGCTCCAGCCCTCTGAGCATCTWYGTAGCCCTACGCTGGACTCTCTCCAGTAGCTCCATGTCTCTCTTGTCCTGGGGAGCCCAGAACTGGACACAGTACTCGAGATGAGGCCTCCCCAGGGCTGAGTAGAGGGGCAGGATCACCTCCCTTGACCTGCTGGCAACAGTCTTTCCAATGCAGCCCAGGAGACCATTGGCCTTCCTGGCCACAAGGGCACATTGCCGGCTCATGGTCAACTTGTCATCCACCAGCACTCCCAGGTCCTCCTCTGCAGAGCTGCTCTCCACAAGGTCAGCCCCCAGCTTGTACTGGTGCCTAGGGTTATTTTTCCCTAGGTGCACTTGCCCTTGTTGAACCTCATGAGGTTCCTCTCCGCCCAACTCTCCAGCCTGTCCAGGTCTCTCTGAAGGGCAGCACAGCCCTCAGRTGTGTCAGCCACTCCTCCCAGCTTGGTATCATCAGCAAACTTGCTGAGGAGGCACTCTGTCCCCTCATCCAGGTCATTGATGAAGAAGTTGAACAGGATGGGACCCAGTACTGAGCCCTGGGGGACATCACTAGCCACAGGCCTCCAACTAGACTCCATGCCACTGATGATGATCCTCTGAGCTCTGTCTTTCAGCCAGTTCTCAATCCACCTCACTGTCCACTCATCTAACCCACACTTCCTGAGCTTATCTAGGAGGATATATGAGAAACAGTGTCAAAAACCTTGCTGAAGTCAAGGTACACAATGTCCACTGCTCTCCCCTCATCTACCCAGCCAGTCATTCCATCATAGGAATCTCATGTCCAGGTTCTGGGATTCCTGAGGGCTGCCCTTAGCAGTGAAGATTGAAGCAAAAAAGGCATTCAGTAATTCTGCCTTCTCTGTATCCCTYGTCACCAGGGCCCCYGCCCCATTCAGTAGCAGGCCCMCATTTTCCCAATCCTGCTCTTGCTGCTGATGTATTTGAAGAAACCCTTCCTGTTGTCCTTGACATCCCTTGCCAGACTCAATTCCAACACAGCCTTAACCTTCCTTGTTGCATCTCTACATACTCTGATGGCATTCCTATAACCCTCCCAAGCAGCCTGTCCCCTTAACAGTACATTCTGTGTACTTTCTTCTTTGGTTGGAGTTTTGTCAAAAGTTTTACAAAGTGTTTCTTCCTTAAGAACAATCCCACTTCTATTTAGCAAAACATTTAGTGAGACGGAATCATGACTAGGAGTCCTGGAGTCCTTTGAGCATTTCAGAGAATGCCTCATCACCCTGATCCTCTGGAAGGTAACGACTTCATATAAAAACATGTTGCTCCCTGTCTCAAAATACCTCTTTATAAACAGACTCTATGTCAATTATGCTTGGCCTATCAGTCAGGAGAAATGGCTGTAGATGGAAGCTGAGTGAAGCCTGCAAACCCGTTGTACAAACCAACGTGTGAATGAGAGAGTCCTGCACTGACCGTTGATCATTCATTGCTGGAAATAGAAAACGCTGCCCTGAATTTTAAAAAATATCTCCCATTTGTCACTTATATAAAGAAGACCTGAAGTGTGAAAAGTCTTTTCAAGCATGCCTCTAGCACTGTCCAATACTTATCCTGGCAAACAGAGGTATCAGGGAGAGAGTGGGAGGAAATAGGCTCTGATGTTGTTATTCTCCCCATAGTTATGAGCTGTGCTCTTGGCTCCTGCTGTTGGGCACTGGCTCCTTATCCTAAGCTATCTCAGCCTATCTGCTGTGTCAATGGGAAGAAGTTTATTCCTTTCCTGAATCTGGAATCTTAATCCTGGATGAAATCAAACACTCACATGTATATATTAATAGSGGTAGTGATGTGTTAAGGCAAGTTGGATAAACTCAAAGCAAAAGTGGGAGATCAATCACTTTTATCTCATTCTATTTGCCAATTTAAAATATTTATTAAAGTTATCTTTTGCCCTTTCTGCACCAGCAATGTTTCCTACATTAATGCAATCTTTGTAAATGCACTAAGCTTCATAAAAGTACAAGGAATGTGTACAATTGATACAAGATGCCACAGTGCAGATCTAGTTTCCTTTTTCACCCTGCTTATGGTGATTTTCTGCAGAATTATTTTTACATCTTATGCTAAAGTTGTGAGAACACAGAATTTCCTGCATTTCCTGACCTTCACACCTCAGAGATTGCAAAGTCTGTTTGATATTTAAAATAACATCTTGACATCAACTACACCATTATTTCCAACCAGTTCATTCAGTAGCATCAGCACTATGTGTTTATTTTCGCTCTTTCCTCGTAGAAGCAGAGTTCAACTGGTTACCAGTGACCTCTGCTATTCTGTATTTCTGTCAGCTAGACATCCAACCCCAAAATCCTTTTCATTAGTTTTTCTTTGCATTCTAGTTTTCAAAATTAGCACCTAAGCACAATTCTGTGAGATAATATGGGGAAATAGCACCAGGTAAACAAACACCTTGGGTCATACAGGCTGGGTTCTGGCTGGATCATCAATTATCTTAGCAAGTGGTCTTCCTTGTTTAACCAAAACAGATTATTTTGCATTTTATTGTTAATCTGCTACTGTGGGATTCTAGAAAGGTTTGTTTAAAATAGCAGTATCTTGCCTCTCATTACCTAAGAACAAGAGATTTAGAGTTGAGAGAATATATAATTTAATCATCACATAATCTATGTTAGGTTTCTCATTGTTCTTTGGATATGTGCTCCTTAGGAGGACCACTTACTGATATGGAGGTTTTACTAGAAAATAGAGCCTTGAAAGCAGACAAATTTTTGAAAATGACATAAGATGGTAAATTCACAGTGTCAGCAATGTAGGTGTTCTCACAAATCATCTATAAAGGCTTTACTTTAGCTTGTGTTTTTTAATGTYACTGTGGTGCTATACAAATTAAAATAATTTATAATTTTTTGATTGATTAAWATCCAAGAAATCATATATGCTATGTTCATTGTCAGTTATTATCAGTTCAACCAAGCAWTTCTTAGCAGAATTTAGAAAGATAGTCTACTACATTAAATGTCAGTTAATTTTAAAATAACATTTTATAAATATTTCTAAATATATATAGTTCAGTTTCTAAATAGATATTCAAAACTTTCATGACGTTAACTAAAGGCAGTTTATAAAGTAATGATTTTGAAGCATTTCTATTTTTCTATTTTATCCAGGATTTTGCCATTACTGTRTATTTTATATCACTTCAGCCTAAGACTCAAAAGTAAAATCTTTACCTTACAAACTAATTCTAAATTTCTTTACTTGAGATTCTTTTATTTCCAGAACTTTTGATATTGTAGTGTAAATGTTTAAAAATACTCAAGATTCTGTAAAAACAGCAATGTATTTCCTGTTACATAATACTGAAGTTACCCAATGATGTGATTAGTTTTCCCAAGCTTGATGCTGACATTCAATTTTAAAAGTACTGCAAATCTGTTCATTCAATGTATTGTACAGTATGCAACACRTTTTAGTTATTCAGATGTCTTTACCTTGGGTAATTAATAAAGAAACACTTAGCTTAATACTATCAAGCTATTACTGAAGTTAACAATATATGGATAGAAGTAATTTTACTAAATGGTAGATCTGTACAAGAGTTTTCCCAGGAGAGTTTTTTGTTCTTGAGATTCATTATAGAATCTCTGAATATCATGAAGGGAAAATGAGAAACAGACATAAAAAGTTCTGCCTGTTTTTGATAACTTATATGGTGCAAAACAAATATGATTTGTTTAATTCAGCTCCAAGATACTCTGTAGAATATTTTAAAATAGTTTTGTGTACTTCTATATCAATTTTGATTATTTCTTATGCTTCACTGTGAAGATTACAGAACACTTCATATGCAAAAGACTTCTTCAAGTTGACATTTTTGCATTTCATAGCGCTTTGCACTTTATAACAAGGTTCAGTTCCCATTGTTTTCCTTTTGAAAACTATTAACTTCCTTTAACAAATATTTCATGTAACAAAAATATTTCAATTTATGGATCTCCATTATGTTTAAAATGGCAACACAGTGACATTACCCATGAGCTACAATTTTCTCARACTCACCTCTCTATTACAGATTCAATAAGCTTTATTTTAAAAATGTAGTTTTTSATCGCAGTTAATGGAATTCAGATARTGATAGTGGATACTATTTCCAGACGAGTGAAGGACAGGAACATGATCAGTAGTCAGTATAACATCACAAGGGCGAAATCATGCTAAACCTGTTAGCTTTCTATCACGAGATGACTAGCTGGTGTACAAGGGGAGAGCAGCGGATATTGTTTATTTCTCAGCCTGAGATAGACTTTCAGCAGTGTCCCATAACATCCTCAAAGGCAAGGTGAAGAGTGAGGTGGACTCAGTGGCAGAACTGCTGGACTCACAGGACTGTAAACCCTTGTTTTTRGGAATAAAGTCTGGATAGAAACCAGTAGCTAGTTGTGTACCCCAGAGGTCTATACTGGGGCCAATACTGTTTAACATCCTCRTTAACGACCCAGATGATGGGACTGAGTGCACCCTCAGCAAGGTTGCTGATGATGCAAAAYGGGAGRTATGGTTGATATACCAGAGGGCTGTGCTGCCATTCAGAGGGATCTGCTGGAGAAACAAGCTAACAGTAACCATATGAAGTCCAATAGAGGGAAATGTGAAGTCCTGCACCTGGGGAGGAATAAGCCCATGAGTATAGGCTGAGGGCTGACCAGCTGCAGAGGCACTTTGCAGAAAATGATCAGGGAGTCCTGCTGGACAGCAAGTTGAATACAAGCCAGCAATGTACCCTTGTAGGTGTGTTTGGGGTGTGTGTGGGGGGAAGCTAATATCACCCTAGGTTACACTAGAAAAAGTGCTGCCAGCAGGTTGAGGGAATCCTTCCCCTCTWCTCAGCCCTGGTGAGGCACATCTGGAGTGTTGTGTTCGGTTTGGGGCTGCCTTGTTCAAGAAAGACGTGGACAAACTGGAGTGAGTCTAGCAGAAAGATGGACAAATGTGGTTAAGGGATTGGATCATCTCTCATACGAGGGGAAGCTGAGAGAACTGAGACCATTTAGCCTGAAGAAGCTGATCGATGTGTAGATCTGTCTGATAGGAGTGTACAAAGAGGACAGACCCAGACTGTTCTCGGTGGTGCCCAGTGACAGGACAGAAGCAACGAGTACAAACAGAAACACAGGAAATTCCAYCTGAACATAAGAAAACATTTGTTCACTGTGAGGATGCTTGAACATTGGAGCAGGCTTCTCAGAGAGAGATTACGGAGTGTCCATCCTTGGAGATATTCAAAACCTGACTGGATAGAGTCCCAGAAAACCTGCAGTAGTTGACCCTGCTTTGAGTAGAATCAGATTCTGTGATTCTGTGAAACGGTCCAAAAACATTGATTATGTGATACTTAAATAAGTGGTATTATAGAATAACACACAGTGAAAAGGAACATATAATCAGTACTTTGACAGCTAATAATTTGGGGCAATATATCAGCAATGTCACATAATATGGAGGATCCATTTTGTCTACTTTATTCAAAGAATTTAACTCTAAAATACAACTTCTGGAGTTCCACTTTCTCTACTTAAAAGTAGTTATCCGTGAAGYAGGGAGGAGAGTGAATGGTGAAGGTTCTTGTTAACAGGGATGGACAAAATACTTTAGCTTCTAACATTATTTGGTACTGTGAGTAACGTTGATTTTCTTGTTCGGAGAAGGCTTTTTAAACACGCTGCTTGGTGGTGAGCTTCTGACCTTTAAACTCAGCAATTCAGGATAAGGTGTCCAAGTTCACTTCAGTGATGTTATCCTTTTCAGAGACGCTCTAGAGAATTGCCATGGTAACATGGGAATAGTTGTGTGAATGTAACTTCAGGCGGATTCCTCACGGATGTTTCTAAGGGCATTGATGCACGGTGAATACTCATGATCTCACAGAAAGCAGAATGCACGGTTGCTTGCCCAAGGGAGCCGGGCGAGACTCCCACTGTCATAAATCACAAAAGCTGACCCTTCTTTGGTGACAGACTCATCCCAGATCTCTGTTATATGGCTTCATATAATTAAACACATCAGGGAAGATCTCATTCAGTTGTTTTATATCATACTTATAGCTCTGGGAGAACAAACRTTAAATGTGATTGCACTCAATATTTTGAACGGTTCTACATGTAACATAAAGACAAGGGAATGATTTTGCTTTCTTTGACAAATAAGAAGAAAGATAAAATATTATCTTTGTGGCCAGAAGATAATATTCAGGGACTAAACAAGGGAACTCTAAAGGTCTATGAAGCAAGTCTGGTGTGCAACTTTCCCACATGGAGGGGACAAAAGACTCAATTATTTAATGTTTTCAACTAGGTAGATATGATAAACAGTGCTCTTACAAAGAGCCACTACAAACAGAGCWAAATTGGGGGCAGGAAGGAGGAATATTGACAGAAAATCCATGACGTGACAAATAAGCTGTTGGAGGAAGTAATACTGGGACCTGGCGCATCCAGTAGTAAAATATCATGAAGAGTTTCTCATATTCTCATATTTTACTCATATTTTTTCTAATTAAAAACATTGTTTGAATAGTAGCTAATTCTATTGTTCTTCTTTACAAAAAATGTACATTGATCTGAGAGTTGACGCTACATACATTCAATAGAAAAACAAACAAAAAAAAGTACTTTTTTGTATTATATTAGTGCTTTAGAAGAGTTAATTTTTCAAAACAAGGTAAATTATGAGTGATGACAGATTTCCTGGGAAGAAACAGTTAAACAAAAAAGAATAATAGAACGAAAACTGAAAATCTTATAAAGAATGTCCAAGATAGCCGTAAAGATGGCCAAGATAAGATTATCTGTCAATCCAGAAAGAACATAACTCTAGTTAAAGCATATTTATTTCAGTGGCAAGGCCAAGAGTTAAATTAGAGATGAAAGAGGATATGTCAAAAGTAAAAAAGCAGGAAATCATTAGCAATCAATACAAATTAAAAGTTATGAGGTAATTAAAATTGATTAAAAAATCTGGAGAACTCAAAAGAGAATCTGTTGATGTCAGTGCTTTAAAAATGCAAAGATAAATTTGAGAACATTGTTTTTCATTTCAGTTGAAAATGTGCAGGCAATATGTACTAAAACTGTGTTTTTCAAAAAAAAATCATTCGAGAAAAGAGGTATTTTTTAAGGGACCAAAGTGTGATGGTGAATGTGAGAGGTCATTGTAATCCTTGATCTATAAGTGGCAAATGGTAAGTGCAGTCAGACACACACAAACTAGAATAAGACATCGTGTGTAATTTGCTTTTAGTATAAACTTCAAAGAAAGTGAAAAGTTCTCTGTCTTGCATATGAAGCCAAACAGAAGTTACCAGTCGCAATGAAGGAGTTAACAGCAAAATAAAATATCCTATGGTATGCACGAATCCAATCTGGCACATTTAATGGACTGTCCTTGTTTTAGACACTGCAAATCTCTTCTGTATTTCCAGTTAATTTTCTCTTGAACACTGGTAAAATAGCTAAATTCTCCTTTCACTTTCATGAGGCCTGTTCCAGAAGGCTCTAGGGAATCCCTTTTAGATCAGAACAAGGCCGTTATATTGTTGTCGTATGTTTATAATTCTTTTCCTGTGGAGATCAACGTGTATATCAAGGTTCAACAATCTGGACTGTTTTGAGAGAATACCTTATTTCAGTGTGTGTTTCATATTTCACAGAGCAATTAGACCTCACTGAATAGGCCTGCTTTCATACTTTCAGCTTTTCTGAAAGTTTCAGCTTTTCTGAAGGGATATCTAAAAGTTAAGAAGCTCCCTAATACAGTTGCTCATGTCAGGCTTTCAGAACAATTATTTCAACTACTGTAGTTACCTATTGCATTAGTATATTAATTATTATATGAAATTGTTATATTTTATTATATTATTATGTGTGAACTTATGGTGATTTGGAACCCATTTTTAAAACTCAGTGAGCATGAGAGTGCATTTGTATGTGAGTACAAACATATAGGTTTGCACATACAAATATACACATATATTTAAAAATAAAACTCTCTCAAATTATCTTTTATTGTTGTAAGACAGAAATTGTATACAGGGTTAGTATATCATCTTGAGGTGTTATTCTCCATACATCATACTTTGATGGCAGCGTTGCTTTAGAAGGTATGAACTGCCTGGATTTCACGGCCMGCCATAGAGGAAAATCTATTTTTGGAAGATGCAAAATAGTTTCTGTGAATGCTTAGCTTCTGTAAACTCACACTTTTTTTGCTTAAAACTCACATTTTTTTTCCCCTTGATGAGGTCTTTCTTATCTGTCATCCACCAGGAACCAAAAAACAGTAACATAAAACAGATTTATGYTATGAGATGACCACTAATAAAGAGTCTTTTGTGTGTTTCCACAAGAGTCACTTTTTAGCACTGAGTTTCTTCAGGAAGGAGAATGATTTGCAATAGGCTACTCRCATGAGCATGTCTCTGCAGGATTTCAGCTTTAGTTTGCTAATCTTTTTTTGATCCTTTGTATCCTATTACCAGCCTTTACAGCAAAAAAGCCTGTAGAGACATGTAAGAACTAGTACTTCTTTCTTTTTTTTTTAAAGCCACTTACACTTTACACTTTAAAAATTGTAAATAGCTTTATTTCCTGTTAATGGAGTAATTTATATAGTACCTACTATCTACATTGACAGCACTTTTTATCCACTAGCAAATGTGCGGCATTTACTGAATCAATTACTTGAGTTATGAAGAGGAGCACAAAGCTTCATTGCCACTCCATTCTTCTCAATAACAAAGGAGAAAACACATTAAAAACTAGCATTGATGGGTTGTTGTGAGATTCAGTCAATGAGCACTCCCAGAGTTGAAATTAAAAGGCAGTTAGGAGAAAATTGTTTTCTCTGGTCATCAGTCACAATGTGAAAGGCCTTTTTCACAATGATTAATTAAAAGCTGAGAAAAGACTGAGCTTTAATAAAGTATCTGGATGGGCTTTTGGTAGCATCATGAGTTAATGGACAGTGGCTTGCCTTGACTAAGTGTTATTGCTCTAGTCCATAATTTCATCTTGAAAATGGGCAAGGGAGTGAATCTTCCTCTTAGTAATTGAGTATTGATTTGAAAATAAATGGCACTGAAACTCCTACTGAACTGTCAGGATATATTCTGGACAGCACTGACAAGAAATGGCTTTTGGTTGGTGTGAAAGTTATGGATCAGCTTGATACTTAAATACATAGAGCTCCACTGCAATCTATCTTCTGATTTATCAAGTTTCAGTTGGTCAATATATGACATCACGGAGGAAATAACATTTATGTGCCTSAAGCAAGAATAGAGTAACATTATGGCCTTCTTTTTGAAATGTTTCCTTCAATTTGTGAAGTTATTTAAAAAATAGCAACAGCAAAACTTTGATTATGCTTCAAATAACTATACCCACATATAGACATTAAACTTTGAACTACCTTGAATGAGCTTAAAATGAAAGAGATTAATTTAATGTATGCACATTTTCTTTGGTAGCATGGTAATTTGGYAGCATGCAGGTGGCGACAGTATGGACTGTGTGACCTGACAGGTTACAAAATTGATGATCACCACCTCTAAGGCTCTAAAGGCTTAGTTTCTTTGTTGTATTAAAAGGTATATARCCCATACTACAGAACGTCTTAAAACTTTCACCAGTGATATAAAATTGACACTGGATGTAAAACTAAAATACTATAATGAAAGGTTATGGAGAGAAAACAAAATTCAATGTATTTTTTTGTTTGTTTGTTTTAACTCAGTAAAGTCAGACCAGAGTTTTAAAGATATTTAAGTGTCAAACAGACAATGAAATGAATAGGTGCTAAACACTTTAGATACTAGAGTCAGAGGGGTCTCCACTCCCCTCTGAGGTAGCTCTAAGTCAGGGATGGCCATATCTTTTCATTAGGTGGGGGGCACGAAGGTGAGTTGAAGAGTTAGGCTATAAATTCATCAGACAAAAGCAAACGGCGTTCCAGAAAGCAGATGCTGAACGGGGAACATGGCCAACAAGGAACATGAAGTGCAGGACTACATCTTCACATCTTCTACCTGAGTGAAGACTACATTTCTTTTTCCTTTCCAAAAAGTGATAAGACCTCTTCAAAAAACAAAAACAAAAACAACAACTTGGTAATATTTATCTTTATATGAAGCATTCATATAAAACATAGTACCGCTGATAGCCGTACTATGTCATAGCCATAGCTAGTGCGAGTAGCTGACCCCCAGGGAGTATTAGCTCGCATTCCTAAGCCTGAGAAAGTGCAGACTGCCAAGTCCCCCTCTTGAGCTCTGCTCCGACTTATGAAGGCAAGCTTTGCGTGATGTGTCTGTGTGTTCAAAAATGAGAACCAGATTACGGGATTAGGAAACCAAAAGGGAATATATCTCCATCAGATATTGTTTATGAGCCATACATTAAACATAAAACTAATTTTTGTATCACAACAATCTAACAATTTGGAAGAAACAGAAATGTGCATGACTTCTTCCCTTTTCCTGACTGAGATTTCATTCTCTTTTTGCTGATCCTAATTGTACCAGATCCATATCTGCAGGAGATCTTTGGTTAGAAGTGACAGAAAAAAGTAATAAATACTTTGGCCTTTTTCATGTCGTCTGTCAATAACTGTTCAGACCTACTGAGTAATGAACCTACATTTTACCTGTCATCATTTTACTGATAATTTAGCATCAGACCTCCGTACTCTGCTTTAGAAGTTGACTGCTTTTTATTATTGGGAAAAATGAAGTTTATTATTTATGTTCTCTTTAAATTCTACTCTGAGAATATATTGTGCTTTGATTCATTTCTCCTACTAATTACCAAGCTAAACAGCTAAAGTTAATTGTGGAGAACAACTTCCTCAGTTAAAAAGGTTTAGACTTGTTTAGGCRTGTCAAGGATAGGTTCCATTGGAATGGAGCAGTTGTTATCTTGGTTTTATAAAAAAAAAAATTATTTAACAACATTGTTTACAAGTATGCTCTATGAATTGCACAAGTTGTGTGATTATTAACAATTATCTTGTAATAATAATTTAGCTTATTAAAGTTATTAATAAAAATTGCTTATTTTGATTCTATTGAGACAATTTCTAGCAGAGTTAACTGAATGAAGTTAATATGCAATGCAACAGAAGCAAAATATAATTTTTTATTTGTTCATCATCATGATGAGTTTTTAACTGTATTTCACTTTACCATTATACCTTATAAAGAAATATAAAGACAGGATGAGAACAGCAGAGATCATCTTTGAGAGTTATAAACAGCTGAAAGGCGCACTTCCATTTGGTGACGTCTAATGACTATCTCAGTCTGTCTAGCTGATTTAACTGTGTTGTCTCAGCCCCTTAAAGTATCTGAATATTTCCCTTTTCACTTGTATTTGTCTTCAAAATAGGTAGCGCCTAGAGAGAGACTTTCTTGAGCAGAGCAAAAGTAAGGTCCAAATTTTTAGAAGTTTTTCTTAGAGAAAAGCAATGGATATTAGGTACTGCTTCTGAAAGTGGGCTGTAATTTATGTACTTTGACATTTAAATATATCGAAAAGACTGACCCTAAACCTATGCCCAAGGAATACAAGGTTTCCTTTTCATATGAATTTCATCCAGGCCTGTAGGAGTGAGAAGACTGTTCTCTGACTCCAGTATTGGAGCATTGAGAGTAGTGGTGTAGAAAACTACACAAAATGGTAATGTCAGTTCAGGTGGAAAATAAATGGGAGCATATGGGARGAGAAGGACAAGAAGAAGCTTTCAGAACAAGAGCTACAAAAATGGCAAGTATAGAGGGCTCCTAGGTCAAGGGTATCTGGACCCCTGCACAGGATCTCTGGACACCCAGATCTGGAGACAAAAGGCAATGAATAAATCCTAACAACCCAAAGAGGTGGAATGGGATGGAGAGACTGATCGCTGTCAGCTCCTACAGGGTACAGGAAAGGCACATCCAAAACTACACATCGTCACTCTGCAAAGAGGAAAAAAACCACAACGAAGCCCTGTTTGCTGGAGTCTCTTGTCCCCTGTGTCACCACAGGGAATGTGAGCACAACACTGGGGTGAATGTCCTGCTGACTGAATGCTGGACATGCTTCAAGGACTCATGTGCACCTGTGCTTGTGGGTGTGGAGGCATCAGAGTGTAAGTACAAATGAGTGAAATCAGTTTTTGCCTTCCTATGAGGTCTAGCACTGCAAGTTGTGACACTTTTGCTATTACTGCCTACGGTGGGAGAGGGAACTGCTCTCTTCATTTTTCTAATTGATCCTAGAAGGTCACACAGACCATACAGTGAGTATGTAGGCACTCCCAATAACTCTGTCAGTTTGCTCTGCTTTCAGAAGTGGTTGGTGACAGCACATTTAAGAGAGCACCTACAAAGGAACTGTTTTCCCAAGAGCTTGGCAGGTTTTCCTGTTCAATTGTCAGCCATCTTAAAGGGGTCATGAAGTCAACTGCTTCCACTCACTCGCAGAGGAAAAGCAAACAACCCTGTTTTCATAAGAAATCCTATCTTCAAGGTTTCACTTGTGACGCATAAATTTGCAATTGACAGTTTCAAGTCCTGTCTGGTTCTACTGCAGCAAAGAATTCAATACAGTATAGGAATCACGAGTTTTGATAAGACAGCAGGGCTGGTTCCAGTTGTTGCACAAAAAGCAAACAGAGCAGCAGGCATCATATTGAGTGCCCACCTTATTAACAGACGGATGAGAATTTTCWGAGCTTTGCATTTTACTTTATTGTGCCTCAGAATCTAGAACAAGAATGAATTCCTCACTCAACCATACACGAAAGCGTTTGTTCCTTCGGAGTTTACAGCTCTGAGCTCTTCTACTCTCACATCTCATCTCTTACTGAAGGAATTCAAATCAATACCTCYGACTTCCCAGAAGTATATCCTACTCATAATTTATTGTTTTCTTAGTAGGAGAGAAGAAAGAGAAAGAAGGGGCACTTTGGAGTCCTCTCATTGTTTCTCTATGACTAGAGAATTCAAAATTCACTTGATGGGAAAGAGAACATGCAAGAATGAGCATGATCCATACATGGAATTAGAACTTTACAATTAAATTTTGTAAACCGTATTGAAACTAAATATGTGCATGTGTGAAGAAAAGGGACAGTCAGCTCCCTCCAAAATGTTGTAAATGTTGAAGGGAGAAAACCATGTTTGTTTTTTGTTACACTATCTATTTTTTTTTAAAGCTATAAAGTATTTCTCTCATGCATTTCAGAGATTTTTCCTTGGGCTTTGGAATTTGTAATACAAAAAGTGCATTTACCTTGGAAATATGATTCCCTTGCTCTGTGGACTATGATGAGTCCTGGCTTTATGGGTGAATGGATCTGTGTGTAGTACCAATTTAAACAGCATGATGAACTGCTGATTCCTGAACACTTAGTTATTCTTGGTGAAAGTTACCCTAAAGTAAAAAAACTGATTATGGACCAAGATAGTGCGTAAGTCCTGTTGCTTTTGGTGCTTAGAAATGGTAATATATTGCAGAACAGCTATCAATATTTTTGTTGTCTCTCGGTTTGATGGTCACATACTTCCTGCACTTACCTGGGTGCTCATATGGGTGGCTGGAATATCTGAATCCTTCTGTGCTGCACATCTCTGCTAAGACATGAATAAAGAAACTTTCACTGTGACTGACACCTTCATCTGCTCAGTAACCAACTGAGTTAAGCTTTCTTCATCAAAATGTCACTTTTACAGGACAAAACTAATCAAGTATCAAGAAAAAATTTTGAGTTTATGTATCATACATTTTCTAGTTATATAAAACTAAAATTTAGTGTATAACAGAACATTAAGTTTATTGTATAATAGTGTGTTTGGTGTGTAACGGTGTGTAAAGTTTAGTGTGCTATAGACTAGTACTACTTGAAAAACTGTGGGAGTTTTATTTTCCTAAGATTTTCTGGCATCATGTTGTACTCTTTCACTCAGTAATTCTGAGAAGCAAAATATTTCTTTATAATAAGCTACATCGCCTATAACTATTTCTTTTACCAGGTAGCTCAACATCACCAGATAGAACCTTAAATGATGATGCATTAAAAAAAAATGTTCTGCTAATTGCTTTTGGCACTAATCAGCTTCTTAAATGAACAGCTGCCATATGTAATTTTGCACCGGCTCAAAGTGACAACTAACAGTTGTTAGTATGTAAAAAAATAGGAAGCAAAATGTAGTTGTTCAGTTCATTAGTCACTAAGATTATCAGTTTTTTAAAAAAAGTCTAATTTTAAACAGGATGAAATGTCTGTATTTTTTTCTTAATCCATTCTCATACTTATAAAATTTGTATTTAAGCAAATTGAATTCTTATGTTCTTAGACTGAGTCTGACAAATATAATTAAAAAGAAGAAATCCTCCACTGAGTGAATCAATACTTTTGTAAATCTCTTCTTCCTTGCTTAAAACTGTTTGTTTTGAGATATATATTTTCATATAATGACAAATTCCTTTTACTATTGTTTTATGACTGCTTTTATGGAGCTAATTTATCTAAAAGATTGAATATTGCCAGTAAAACATTCAGGCTTTGTGACAGAAACATCCTGACTCTATCAAATACATATTTTATCAGTAATAAAAGCCTCTGAATAAAATTTTAGCTAAATTTTTCAGCAGCACAGTTCTTGGAGCAAGAGATGAATTAATGAATGTATTTTGTGAAGCAGAAAAGAGTATAACTGCTTCATCAATACCACTCACAGTAGTTATCAGTTTGATGTTTTCTTTAAAGAGGGTAATTTTTTGTGTTAGGGAAAAAAGATAAACTCAAGGGTCAGGTTACTTCCAGAAGTCTAGGCAAAATATGAGAACATCCAAATTGTTTCCTAGTAAAGATTCTTCCTGCTAATGCCACAAAAGGACAAAGCAGAGCAGTCTGCAGCTCAGTACACCACGGCAGAGCCTGCAGGGGCCCACAGGCAGGGAAGTCCATCTGTTCTGGCTGCGGTTATATCTGATCCGGAGACGGTGCTTGCACGTTTCCCAGGTGGGACCCTGACRAGCTCTTCCCCACTTCTGTGTCCACATGGATGTACGTGAGTGGCTGGACAAGCGCTATTTAAGCTATGAGCTTTCCATGACTATGTTYGCTCTCCCTCTGTCAGCAAATTCTTGCCCCCCTCTGTTCTGCCAGCAGCAGTTTTTGCACAACAGTGCAGTGAATTCAATAAATGCCTAATAACGAGCTTTGCAGAGTTACTCGGGAGCCAGCTCTCGCCCACCATGGGTTCACATTAGTGACAASATCGGTGCTAGGAATGAGCCATAGAGGAGAGATGGCAAGAGTAGAGGAGAAAGATAAGACCATGCTTGTTGGCCGCATCTTGGCTTAAACTGCTGTTGTTTCCATGCTTTAATGTACTTAATTCAGGTACCATCATTTTTAGGTCATCGCAGGTTGTGTTTGCTGCAAATGTTTTCACTTCCTGGCTGAGTACATTTGCACGTCAGCACCTATTTCTCAACCTTATCAGTACTTTACCTGTCACTGCAAATGTTGCCACTATTACTGTTTAAGCTCTAAAACTCAAAAGTATTTTGCTTGAAATTTGCTGTTTCTATTTCAGACTTAAAGAAGGCTTGTGTATGCAGAAGCTTGTCTGTTTTCTTTCCAGCTGTATTCCTTGGTCTATAAAAGATATCACTTACAAGGCTCTTCTTGCCTTAAAAAAATGCTATATTTCAGTGTAAGTTAAAATTAGAAGTAATGTGCCTTCATGTGCCAATGCACAGAGATTTTGAAAATTAATAGTTTGCTGTTTATTTTGATGTCCAAAAAATTTGCTAGTTGCAGTGTTTGCTACTCCTTTGATTAGTCAAATATCAAAAAAAAAAAAAAAWAGGAATTGATGTTTACTTATAATATGTGTTAGGTGCTTGTGGATACTATAAAGGCATTTTTACTTCCTATTTGATTTTTTTTTTCTGAACATAGACACTCCAAGCCAGAAATGCAGTTCAGACAGCAGAGATGGGATGAACTGCGTGAGTCRCTCCAGACTCCCTTCTTTGTGAAGTGAAGAGTTAGTCAGTGTAGCTAAGTCTAGGGAGCAATTCATCTCCTTGTAGTATAGATATCTAAAACAAGTCAGGTGAATCGCACCCTGAAATTGGCTCTTTCTGTCCATCGATTATTAAGGGGGCTGGAGAGAATCACAGGAGTTTGGATCATGGCTTCTAAATATGATTTGTCCAAAGTTCAGCAAGGCAAATCCTAAAAGGAACCATGACCATGGAATTCAGAATAAAATCAATGTGAACAAGTATGGACATCCAGGACAGACCTCAGTAGCCCAAACACACTAAGAAGGCTGTCAAGGGCTGGTAGGTATGACACAGGGTTTATGAGATACAGCATATGAAGATAAAATGGAATAACCTCAAGCATCTCAAATGGCAGCAGATGCYGATGTTTAAGTAGCTGAATCCTTTATTTCCCAGATTAGGGCACACAAACATAGATATCTAGGCTATTAAGCTCCCATCACAGAGTTCTAATTATTTTGGCCAATGTGGACTAAAGAGATATTCCACGTACCAAATATTCTGTCTGCTTTATGATAAGATAAATTACTTCCTAATTCACTAAAAGAGGAGCTTAGAGACTGAACTCAGATGAAGATACTTAGAGGTAAACACCTATGTTTTGATGTCTTAATTTGAAAACTGACCACAACCTTTGCARTCTGGCTATCTAGATGTTACTAATTGCCTAAACTGTCTTTATAGTAGAGATRTATGTTCGCTTCAAACAACATTCATCCTCTCACAAGGTAGACCTCTAGGCATCAGATATGTATTTGTCTTTCTACCRACATCTCTTCTACTACAGTGAGAGCTTGGGGTAACTAGTTCAGTGTGGATATCTACGCCACAGTTATTTCTGTTTGTCAGTCACACACTTAGGTGAAGCAGAGCTTTCTGGCCCAGGGTCACATATGACTGTGAATATTCCCTCTCTTTATGGTGTGTGTGAGCGGACTCCGTACCTCTTCTTGCCTAACATTAGCCCCATCATCTTTGCAATGGCTGATAGGGTAAATGATTGCAAGCATCATCTCTGACCCTGAGTGAATTTCTGAAGACATGATCAACATCTTAGGCTTTGAATTCTTTGGGTCACTCATGAAAGACATAGTAGACACAACTCTTGACCATCTGTCATACCTGCAGGCCACATTTTGTGCTGAACATCTATTTCAGAAACCCAAGCAGCTACCTTTATCCTGCATCATTGCCTTGTTTGCCTGCAATATAACTAAAACAGAAGGTCAGTCAACCAATTCACAGGACGCAGATGTAGTTATTCAGAAGACAGAATAACAACTGAACAATTTACAAAAGACAACCTAGTGGCAATAAAGCTGCCCTTTTGGAGTCATATAAAACAGGCAGTCTTAAAATAATCGTGTACTTCTATCTCCATGTCTTATTTGTTTTTATTATAAACATATTTTTCAGAGTCTGTTTCAAGCTTAGCATGGTGTTGGCTACATTGGGCACAGTAATATAGATTTCTGCCTAAAAAATTGCTCAACAAAACAATAACTTGATGTGCTGCATAGAAGTTACTGAATTACGCTTTCCTACTAGGGAGARCAGCATGGAAAATCATCTTGTCTTTGATGTACTTTGACCTACAACTTGTTTAAAAAATTCTTGATCTGATGTTGCTGGAAGTCAGTCTCATTTCATCTAAATGGAGAAGAAATTCATAAACGAACTTCTTTCAACAAACATGCTTAAATACACATGTCCAAAAGCCTAGGAGGAAGGAGGAAGGAACTGTTTTCATATCACTTGTCTACAATGMAGTTAGCACTAGTTACCTGAGAAGGAAACTGAATTGTCCCAATTTTCAGGCTCTGGTCTCTGTTCTTTCAAATGAATTAAAACAAAACACATTCATTGTTATGACTCCCTGGAAACATTTTCCTGGGTCATTTTACTTATGATTCCTCCTTTTATTGCATTGAACTCTTTTGATCATGTGTTCATTTTGTCATTATGAAATGAAGACACAATTGACCCAGACAGCTGTAATTGTGTTCTGGAATTAAAAATCTATGACTTTTTATTTTCCAAATTCAAGTAAAATGCTTAATACTTAAGGGGCATTAGTATGATGCTGTCTAGTTGCTTTCAAACTGAGATCTAATCATACAGAATAACATAGGTCTAATCTTACACTAGCACTGATTGTTATTTCGTTGCTATGGTAACTAGCAGCAAATATTAGATGTAGTATAATAATGAAATTTTATTTTCATTAAAAATTTGATTGAAAAGATTTCTTGYAGAATTTTCCAGAGGTAATTTCATTTATAAAACAAAAGATTTTGGAACAAAGAAAAAATGCTTTTTTTTTTATTTTGGTTTTGAATAATCATTTTAATTGATTTTTTAATTTTAGAAATGGAAATGAAAGGCTTTTTTAAAGATATGTAAATCACTTCACTGTGTTTTTATTTCRGGGGTTATTTTTTTTTATCTGACTGCTTCCGTGAAATAGTAATTTCTTTGTTGCATTTTCTGAAAAGCAGGTTAAAAATTGTCTGAGGTATAAAGCCTGTGCTGGGAGAAACAGCTGCGTGCTCGTGCTGTTAAGGCCTGCAGCATCCCTGGGAGGGCAGCCGTGAAGGGGCAACGAGATCCCTRCAACTGGAACAGGTCAAATCCGATCCAGAGAACAATACTGCACACGCATAGACGAGTGCTGCCCTTTACGGCAACGTCTTTCTGACACTCCTTTGAGAAGCCGTTCTCCCTGCTGAGCCTGCTGCGAGCGTGACGATTACGTGTGCAAAGTGTCGGAGAACAAACTTACAATCATCTTGTCCAATAACGTGCTGCCACAGGTTCGCTCACTGAGAAGAATAACCAAAATCAGGAAAATTCTGCACTRAATTCTTTTCTGCCTGTGTGCATTTTTTTTTGGTTTTTGTTTTTTTTGTTTTGTTTTTCTAGTGGTCAGGCATAAACTTTCAGGTTTCCCCTTACAAACACCTGAAAACATAAACATGCACATATTGTGAAATGGATATTTGTAATCCTGGACTGTGAATCTATTTTTCCTTAGTTTGTCAGAGTCACTTTAATTTCTACATCGTGAAAACATCACTAAAGTGCTAGTCTGATTTTCTAGGCTCTTTGGTATCATTCTCTTTCATTATCCGTGAGGGATCCAAGTGTACCTGTTTCCTTGTCAGCCTGCCCCCGGTCCTGTTGCCTTGCCACCACGGGTTCCCGAGGATACCTGCGGGGAACATGTGATTCCTCAGGCACTCTGGTCACTGCATTTTGACCTCTTCCCTCCTCATAAGACAAATGCATTAGATTTTCAGGCTTTCAGAAAGCTTTTTCTTTTGTTTTAATCTAGGTAAAATGATTTTTTTCACATTAAAAAAATGTTTTTTTGTCAATAAAAATGTCCTTTTTAATTTTTAAATAAGGTTAAGTAGGGAATCCAAAATCTGAAATATTTCGACATGGGAAATGTGATGATGCGTCGGGAGAGTTTTACCTCACCTGTGTCTTGTCCCTCTCGTCCGTATGGCCAGGCTCCAAACGGGCTCTGTATCTCCTCGTGTGGACCACGGATAGGTAGTCCTGCAGTGCAACCATCATTTTTTATTGCAAATGGAGATTTGGCTCATTATCTCTCACAGTGATCCATAGCCAGAAACTCTTAGGATAAGACTGGTATAATTGATTAATTTTGCATAAGAGGCTAATAAGCTGAGAAGAGTGCAGACATGAGACAACTGAGTTACACAAGCTTGCAGTACCCTGCCATTTCCAGATTAAAGTAATTTGTGTTTTTTCCTAAAAGAGAAAATAAGGATTAGATTTTTTACGTGAAAAAGATGAGAAAACTGACTCTAAGGGTCTCTCTATGGAAACTGAATTCGGCAGAGACATTGTCTATGCCAAATTTCCCCCTCTCTCCCATGGCACAGTCTAGCTTTTGTGCAAAGGACTGAACAAGATTAATGCAAAGGACAGAGGGAATGGTGCTGCAGYGGAGGCATTTCTTCTAGGTCTGATGCCTAAGCTGCAGGGGAGAAATGAACTTCAGTTTTACTTAGAATTTTTTTTTATTTTTCYTCCCTCTGGAGCTGTGTTCAAATAGTTAATTTGAAAAAGCTGCAGTTCTGCCAAATCTGACCTTTAAATAACTTTTTGATCACCAGAGGTACTCAATGAATATATTGGAGGAAAAAAAAAAACAGTGTTTTTTCCTTTTTTCAATAAATGAGAACTTAAATATACATATTTCAAACCAGCACTGTGTAGCTAGTATCTACCATCATATGCCTCTCCTATCATATCGGCGTTAACAGCAACATACTAAACTAGAGAGAAATATGGCAGCAAAAAATAACTAACTTACCATTTAGTTCMTCTATTTTCCTACAGTGAAAAAAGAAAAATATTGAGAAGTAATAGATAGTAGAAGAACCTGTGTGATTATTATAAAAGGCACTATTTTATTAAAGCAAGATTATCAGGGCCCTACAAACATCTTTTCAGTACTCACTAAACTTTAAGTAATTTATCTCAACTCTTTACCACACCAGCTGATTTTAAAAAGAGAATTTTAGTGCATAGCCTTTACAAAATGGAAGAAGCTGCCAATAAAGGAACACAGGAAAACAGCTACATTAAGTGATTTAGACTTCCTTTCTTTTTCTATTTCAGAGGTCTTGCCCTGGGATTTAGGAAACAGACTAAACAAGATCAAAGCAAATGAAAAGTTATATTTTACCTAGCAGTGTTTAAAGAATGAAAGTCTGTCATTACTTCCAGTGCTTCTTTCCTGCATAAACCTCGAGCCAGGCAAGTCATTATTAACTTCAACATGCTCATGTAACTAGTATACCAATGAAAATAATATATACAAAGGATATTTTGGTTAATAAAGCTGAGAGGTTAATTCAGATAAAGTAAGGAAGGTTATAGGGATTTTAGAACAGGGTTCATTTTAATGCCTCTGGCATTRCACAAAGCCTAGTATAACGGGAGCCTGTCATGGCTGGTCGTAAAAGGTGCATTTTCTCTATAAAAGTATTTCCTATGGAAATATTTGTGCCAGTAACATTTTCATGATTTAAAATTCCTGTAGACTACTGGAACTTGTCTATTTTCTATGTAGAAAACAAGCAAACAAGCAAATAGACAACAAACAAAACCAAAACTGATTTGAAGGTCTTGGAACTTATCTTTTCCTAAGAAAATGAGTAATTTCAATTTAYTATTTATTTATTTCGTGCTTAGAAGATACCATTGGAAGTAAAGTTCCCTGAATCTGTTTTTCAGATATAAAATAAACACTTGAATGACAGATAAGAATTTGTCTGGACTTTCACGCTCATGCACATGTAACTTACACGAAGACAGGTGGTCACATCTCCCTTTCTCTCATATCCTCTCACAGCCAGGGTCTCCTTTACCTGGAAAGACAGAACCTTCTGCCAGTGAACGACCTTCATGGTTTCAAGCAAGCAGAAGTTTGCTTAGGCGTTTAATGCTGTCCTCCTGAATCCATCACTTGCACAATGAGGTGTGTGAGAAGTTGCTTAATATATGTTCACAACCCAGTTTTGCATGTAATGCTAGAGAAGGTAAAATAATGCAGACATATAACATGTTTGCAATATTTTTATATGAAACTGGTACCAATCATGCAATTGCATCCACAGAAGCAAATTTATACATATATATTATGTTCTACTGGAATCAGGAAGACTTTCCTGGGAACAGGTTTTTTTCCCACATGGTTACGTGAAATTTAGTTTTCTTATGAGATGCTACTGAATTTAGGGATACATAAAGATTTATAAGAATTTAAAATTCTCAATTAATTGTGTGCTTGCAGTAAATACTAAAAATGACAATCAAGAAAACATTTTGTTTAGTAGATTTTATCCATAATGATCTAAGTGAATACAGAACATACTAAAATTATTCTTCTGTATATGATACTGAAAGAAATGTTGTAGGTCTGCCTAAAAATACAACAATAATCAGTCTGTGCCTGACACTGTCAGGACAATAATATAGATTTCCTATACAAATGACAAGGATAGCAACACTTTAAGTAAACTTGGTTCAAATCATTACTGATTCTGTTTGTGTGCATATATAATACATATTGAATGAAACCAAGGGTACTGGTGAGAAACCAAAGTACATTATTGGCTGTTGAAGGTCACTCTCTCAGTCAACTGGGCTGTAGCTGTTTGATCTCCCATCTTTCCTCCCTCCCCACCTAAAAAGTTTGCTTCCTATGCATTTTTTTCTTTAATTTTTTCACCTTATTTTTGTTGATATGAATGTATTTCCATTCATTATAATTTAGATCACAGCATTTTTAATAAGCTGAAGAACTTGCAAATAAAAAAAGTTATCAACATGGCTAAAATCTTTCTACGTGTTTTATAATTTCAACTCCTTTTTTCATATTAACTTTTTTTTATAGTTTCATTAGAAGAAATAGTAATGCAGCTGCCCATGGTTTAAAAGATCTTTAAAATGGATACATCTAACAGCAATGTCTTTCAGCAGATGTTGGATGACACTAAAAGAAACTGGAGTCTCTGTTAGTGATGGCATCAGGATCCAAGTAATGCAACAAACCAGATCTAGTTAATGGATAACAAAACAGAGCCAGATCAAACCATGCACCAGAAAACCTGTACATAAAACACACACAAAAACCAAGGCTCACAGTGTTACGCGAAAGAAATGATGCAATGTCAGTGTGACACTGTCCGTTTATATTAGATAGCTTGATTCTACCTCTCCCACTATACCGCCTTAAAATTATTTAAAGACGTCAGAATTCCTTCACTCTCTTACTGATGTTTCCTAAAAATGTCTTCCTTGTGCCTCTCACAGTTTAGGACAGAATTTTTTCTTACCTTGTAGGAACATTAGAAAGGCCATAAGGGATCAGAGCAAATGGACCATTGGAGCTACAAGTTGTGTTTTTATTTAATAGCCAACAGTAGGGTTTTGCTCTGTGAATTTCTTTAACAGTGTTTTTTCACTCCATTTATACTTTTGGCCTTCTACTCAAATCAAAGCATCAGAGCATCAAAGTGTAAAAAAGATGAAAAAGGTTCACCATGCCTTCACCAATATTAGGTCTCTTTCTAAAAGAGGGGCACTAATTCAGCTCAAGTTTTAGAAGATAATGCTGAGAGAAGTGAAATTCATGTGTGCATACATACACATGCTTAGGAAGACCCACTCTCTGAACTGGTGAGGTGCAAGCTAATCAGACAGCTGAGTAACCTCGAACACAGATGTGTCCAAATGGCTTCTGCACCAAAGCTGATTGGTAGACTTCTCCATCTGGCCGTCTCTGCTTGCAGAGATCTAAACTCATCTTACATTTGTGTTACAGAGAGTATCAGACTAAAAGCATTGCTGGGAGAGAAGCTGAACCTTTCTGAGGGATTGGAGATCGTATTTGCTCATGGACACAGTTTTGTATTTAAATACCATCAGAYGTGCAAGAAAGAATACTTGTGGAATCATAGTGGCTGTATGTCACCGGTATTGTTCTGCAGAACCAAGCTGGCTTTATAGTTCTACTGTCCTGTTATTTTAAAAGCTAATCTTTAAGGTGCACTTCTCATTTAACACAGAGCAACAGAAAATAACAGTGTGACCTTTACAACTATTAAACTTGCTGAAATGCAGAAATATGGTCTAATCTGCATTTTAAACTAAATTTAATTACAGAGTATTCTTTTCCTCACTATATCTCTCCTTCCCCTCTTCTTACATTTTCTCCCTTTGAAAACTGTCCAGATAGTGCAAAGAAGTGCCACATATACTAATAAAAATTGTTTTGTAGCACTTGGCATTTGGAAGTGTTCGAAAAGGGTCTTAGGACTTAAGCATTTTACGATAACATTAAAAAACTAAGTTTGCCTTATCAGAGGTAAGCTGTTAGAAATGCTAAGGGTATTTTGCCCTTGTAATGTTTCCAATAATAGATTAGCGTCTAAGAAGTAAAGAATTTAGAGAGGTATTACATGTCCAATTTGCTGCTGTGGGCATGTAAGTAATGCATTAAAGTACACAGAGATGCTGCTATGTTGAACATAAACTTGATTTCAAGCAAATTCTCTTGTCTGCAAAGATTTTCTGTTAGTTTAGGGCAGTAGAGATATACATAAAAATATTCCTTCACACAAATAATTATTTCTTAATCGTGAGTACCTATGTGAGATTATATTTGTATATTCACTAGATTTCCACTGTATGACTTAGGAAGTGATAGACTGTAATAATTTGCAGAAATTTATTTTAGACACAAACTTTGGACTTTTTTTTTTTTTTTTTTTTTTTTGCTTTCTGGTCAAATAAAGTTCAATAGTAAGAGTAATGCTGAAAGGAGTGAAATCTTTTCTGATTAATACAAAAATCTCTTAAGTAATGGTTGTTCACTACAGGAAGGTTGGAAATCAAGTTTGCCATAGTCATTTTATCAGTTAACTGAAGAAATTGTTTTTCCATTATAAGTGAAAACAACCCTAACTCAGAAAATGAGAAACAGAATATGTCCAGCTAACTCAYTCTGCCCAAATTTTAATGGAAAAGGCAGAAAGGAGGAACAACCCAGCATGAGCCCCTCCTTAGCCCTAGTGTAGTGGGAAAAACAGGCACATGCCATTCTTTTAGACCCCTTTTTCGCTGCGGTGGCTAAACGCTTCCATGTTTTGTCTGTTTAATTATGAAACCTGAAATGCGTAGTTGACAATTGGATTGCATTCCTATCACAGTAAACTCCATAAAGTCTGCAGCAGAACATACACATTCATCCACTTACAAACTTCAAAGGTGAAACGTGAAAAATGAAGAAGAAAAAGCACACATATTCCTTTGCACCTTCACGTAGGCTATGGGCCAAGTGTCCAGCTAATCCATAAAGTAGAAGAACACATGGATAACATGTGTTCATATTTCCTAAGACTTTCTTAAATCCAACAGATATTGAAAAGGAGTATGTGACTTTATAAACTCCTATATAAATAATATCAATAGATCAGCATATGTAGTGGAATTAGTRCATTTAGGAGTTGAGTTTATACTGCAAGAACCATCAAAATTAATTCACTGGTAAGGTTTTGCACTAGCCTTTCTTTTACTTAACAAAGAAAAGGTTTTTAGAAACTTGTTAATTCTATGAAAGTATAGCTATTAACAGTTGTATAGAACTGAGACCATTTAGCCTGGAGAAGAGAAGACTCAGGGGGGATCTGATCATTGTGTAGAACTATCCGGTGGGAGTGTATAAAGAGGACAGACCCAGACTGTTCTCAGTGGTGCCCAGTGACAGGATGAGAAGCAATGGGCACAAACCAAAACACAGGAAATTCCATCTGAACCCTGCTTTGAACAGGGGAGATTGGACAAGATGATCTCCAGAGGTCCCCTCCAACACCAATGGTTCTATGATTCCGTGATTCTGAGTTTTGTCACCAGCTTCTGCAGAGCAGGATTATCATCCTATGTCTTTTGGCCCTCAGCAGCACTACAAGTAACCAAATCACTTTCTCTCTCTTTTTTTCTTAATTGGTAAGCTTTTTTTAGCTTAAGTTATTGAAAAATAATTCACAACTCATTAAAATTAACACTTCTTGATATCTTAAAGAACCATATTTTTTCAATAAGTAATTTGGAAGGATATTCTTTAGAAGTGGATGCAGAAGGGGAAGTAATTTCCATTTCCATTATTTGCACAACCAGGTATGGTTTGCATTTTCAGCCTCTACAGTGCACTTAAATCAGTTCCACAGTTCAAATAGACCAATTAGAAATAGTAAGTGCAGTCTCTGAGACAGAGYGTTAAAATAGTCTGGGCACAGATCTTTACAGGTTCATTGTTCTGTCTCTCTCAAAAATATTTGTATTCTTCCTTTTCTGAATGGGCCTCTGAACTCAGTAAGTGTTGGTCAGGCCAATTCAAATACATTGTCGAATTCTGACCCTAATCGTCGCTTAGATTGGATATCTTTGTCCATATACAGCTGAGTTCAAACCTAGTTTCTTATTCTTCCTCCAACTCCACAGTAACTGGGGTTAATGAGGAACTGTGAAAATTATTAGTAAAAACTGTAGAGGTCACCATTAGAGCGGGCTTTGATCAGTCTCTTTTCTTTTTCTTAAGTTCAGAAAGTGCTTGCTTCAAACAGCTTTAATAAAGATTTTTTTTTTCTTTTTTTACCGTTGGAAGTTGTAGGAGAAAACCTATTTAGAAAGCCCCTTTGAAGTAGTTAAGAAGAAATATGTATTTTTTTCTTTTTGCTAAAATTTGTTGCARCTCAGTTAGCCAGAAGCTCTAGTAACTCCAGACGAGGTGAGGGGAAGAAGGAACAGAAAAATGCCTTTTGCTTGCAATGCAAAAATGCAACCCAGTTTAGTAGCTGCAAACAGATTTATGGGGGAACACTGCCCTTTCCCACAGGCAGTAGATGTGTGACTTTAAAAGAGAGAGAATAAGAACATGACATCTTGGAAGCTGGGACAGGGACAATAGCTGGGTTATGCATAAGGATAACAGTGAAAATGAGCCAAATGAAAACCTTTTCAGTACAAGATGTGACTATTTTTAAATATTAAGAAGTATTTAATGTTTTACCTTAAATAAGGAAAAACTCTAGATTCAACTAAAAATATTTACTTAGGCAATCGCTTACATTTTAAATTTTTACTCTAARAACAAAATCTGTCTTGTCTGCCTCTCTGTCACTAACTAATTAGTAATTTATTCTAAATTTGTATTCTTATCTATTGAGATAGGAAGTAGCTTACTGTAGGCTTGATTCAGAAGAAAGTCTACACTTTATRGATCAATCTTATTTAAGATTAGATCTGCAATTTTGCAAATAGTAGTGAAGAAATAGCTGATTCATAAATGAAATTTCTGGYTCCACTGAAATCAGTAGATGTTTTCCTATTCATTTCAGCAGTAGCAGTAGGTTTGATACATTATATTTTCACTTTTTATCAACTGTATTTTTCTTTTGAAATAAAGTGGTGTTATATCACTACTTACCAGGTTCAGTTACAATAGTCATTGTACTGACCTTTCAACTCATTCTTGATTTACCACAGTAAAGTTGTATTCATTTTTAATAATTACTGTTTTCTCATTTATAGTGATCAAATTACACCTAGCATTTCCATTTTGCAAAGTAATTCACAACCCTTGCACCTACAATGTACTCTCCATGAAATCTGATTAAAACACACAATTGACTTTTGATTAATGCTTGCAATATTTCAAAGGACCGCAGCAGGAGAGGCAGACTGAGTACAATTCTGAGGCAGCGTAAGGACCAGCTGACCTCAGAGCTTTGAATCACAAACAGATTTTGCRAATTTCAAGTCACATTATAGCTGTGCTGAGAAAAAACTGTCACTTTGCTTACCAGCAGATACATTTTGTGCTCAGRCAGTACATTGCTGTCTTCTGAGATACCAACATGCCCTGTGACTTGTCTGCACTTTCTATGTGCAAGAAGGCAGAAATTTTGCAAGTTATCAAAAATACAGCAGAATGTTTAGGGGTTTTATTTTCTGCAGATACAGAAAGATTTATAAAGGTTATCCTGGGACAATAATTGTACTTTCTAACAATGCTGTTCCAAGCACACAGAATAAGAATAGTATTCCTATGCCACAGTGTAATTCTTAAACGTTTTGTTATGGCATTGTGACAAGTAAAAAAATGTAGATCTAGAAAATATATGGATGTCCTCTAATGATATGACCTCTAAACATGTTAAAATTCACTCCAGGAAAGAGGCAATAAATTACTTTAAAATCTAAATTGAAATGCTCAGTTGAATTGAGAGAAAATTGGTTTAGTATTAAAGGAGCTCACACGAAAAACAGTCATGGGGAAATATTGCTAATCCAGAACATTTTGGGATCAGACATTATTCAGATTAGTGAAAATTCTCATTTTTGCAGGGTGATAGTTGCCACTGCAGGTGTATAGTTTCTAGATTTACTGCAGTGTGTTTTGAGTTTAAGGCAAAAATAAGAAAAGATTGGAATATGTACTAAACATAAATTTAATACAGGTTTCAATTAAACAAAACAAGAGAAAGCAGAGGTGGATTTTACCTTAGGGATAATGGGCTCCAAAACCTTATATCCTTCAGAAAAATCTTTCTGAGTCATTTCTTTCCTGCAGTAAGCAAGCCACATCCACGCTGCCATAACACCTGGCACGACAATGAACTGGGAGAGGAAGCACACACACCRGGAACACGGGGAGACAAACACACTAACACCTATTTTTTGTTTACTTCTTCTTTAGCTAGTCCTCACTGTGATAATCATCATCCGGTCTGCTACCCAAACTTCCCTCTTAATAGTAGGCCCCATTAGTTTCTAGCAGAAAAGAGTATTCACTAAAAAAAAAGAGCTAGGAAAGAAAAGATTCACCTTTCATTAAAGATTTCAAAAAATTCTACCTGTCCCCAAAGCTGAATGTAATATTTTTTCTCAGCATCATCAGGCCACCTTGAGTATGGAAATTTACAGCTCCACATCAGCCTGGGAGCTTCTTAACCACTTCATCTCTCAGGTAGTGGGGAGTCTACTTCATCAGCTTTGTAAAAAAAAAAATAAAAAAAAAAATAAAAAGAGATGTTTCTGAGGACTTGARAGAGTGAATTGTCTCCTGTCTCATCTTAGTGTGTCTGAAAAGATTTAATCTCCATAACACTAAGATGGACTGTCTTGAACCTTTTCTCTTATTAATGGTCTTACCTGGTTATAGCACTTGCATTTATCTCTACAGAAAATTGTCTTACATATTTAATTTGTTTTTGTTTGGGTTTATTTTAATGAAATAATGGAGTCATTTCTCTGCTAGGATATGTGTAGTACAGATTTTAAAAGAGCACAGGCAAATAAGGAGGCCTTGCTGTGGACCCTGAAGGCTCATAAATGCCACCTTACCTGGATCAAACACCTAATGAGAGTCCATCAGGAAACGTTTTACTCTCTATTTTTTTTGAAATAATAAATGGATAAAAAACTGATCATCAATATTAATCTGTCATCAGGTCAGCTAAAACATTCATTTGAAAAATGAGTGTGCATGCTGAAGAAAGTATTTTTCAAATTACTTTACTATGCCCTTTCATCTTTCCCTTCCCCAAATGTTCAAGCACAATGAACAAGATCATCTGAATAATATAGCTTTTTAACCCAGCCTTGCTTTTGACAGTAGGACATCATCAGTTCCTTCTGATGAAGTGGTTAATAAATGTTGGCTTTGCAAAAAATGCTGAAATTCCTTCTCTTGGCACAAATCCCCAAATCTTGCGAAACGATAACAACCTGGTCATTCCATAGGTCCCAGGCAATTTTTGCACTCATATAATCCCTAGCTTTGGAGATCTTTACTTGGCTTCCATTGTAAGATGATGAATGATAAAAAACAAACATGATGGACAGAAGGCTACATTTTATCATTAATCCTCACATAAGCTTTTATCAAACTTCTCAATCACAAATTGTTGCAAACATTGAGAGATTCATTAAACAGCACTAGAATGGTAACAATTCACAATGAAAGGATTGAAATTCTGTAGCTTTATTTTTTTAAGCATAAAACTGTTCAATCTTTTTTGCTTATACCTTGTTTCATCAATCTATTGTTTTAAATGGAAATTTTCCCTTTGGATGCATACTCACATAGCCCCCTCCCCCCCCCAAAAAAAAAAAAAAAAAAAGAGAGAGAGAGCTTTATTAACATTGTCAAATTTATCCAGATAATTTTAAGGCAGAGATGCCTGTTTGAAATGCTACTGTATATACTTACASATCTTTTTATACCTCAACTGACTTTATAGAGTGATCATTACTATATTCTCATCCACTAATCTTTTAGATAAGAGGAACAAAAAATTCTGCGTGCTTTGGAGSTTATGTATTGAGAGAATATAGTGGGATATAAATATTAAATTATTAAAACAGAGAAGGCTTTTACTTTGACTGAATAAACCGAGGACTGCAACAACCTACCCAATTTCTTAATGAAGAGATGGGTGAGTGAGAGCTGATGGAASTCACGGAGACCCAGAGAAGGTTGTTCAGCTGTTGTCTGCAGGAAACTCTCCAGTCAAGCTGATCTGCTAATACTCATACAATATGGGTTTGCTGACTATTCCTAAAATGTTTAGGATCAATGAACAAGCTTCATCTAAACTTTACTTATTGTCTTCACTTACTATTTTAGAACCGAACAAAACTGCTGTGTGTATCCGCTCTGAAGACTCAAGCAGGCCTGAAACTTCTAGTTCTTTTTCTCCCTTTAAAGAACATACCTGAGATGCATGTGGTGATTTCTGAGGTTTATTTTTTAAGAGATTCTCCACTTCTTTCATGTGCTGGTTGAACACATTTGAAAATGCTTATGAAGACTGTGTTTGATGTAGATACTTTGAAAGTAAATGTGCACTTAGGGGAAAATAGGCTTTGAAAATATCTTTGCAGCTGGTTTGAAGGGGAGTAGAAAAGTCTAGAAATAACATGAGAGGTATATTTCATATGTAGCATTTCACCTGCTTCTGTCAGAGGCATTCTGTGTCATATTTCTAGAGAGAGATTCATTGATTCGTACCAGATGAACTGGCCCAAATTTTCAAAGCAGGACAGAATCACTGTGTTATAAAAAGCATAGATGTTCTCTTATTGTTTTTATGATCCTCAAATGTGAGCAATTTAGGTGATAGCACTTCGCTATAAGAAATTAAATTTTCTCTAAATTAAGTATTACTAGCTGTATTAGGAACTTGGTTCTATATCTACAGAATATCTATGAAATGTTCTGCAAAAGCTGAGCATATTCCTAGCTTATCACTTGGCATATCCTACCTCTAAATTGTGCTCCATCTACTGGGATKTGGTTAAAGAGGGGATGTGATCCATCATCTCACAAAGAAGTCTGCCTAAGCAAATAGCACGATCTCTGTAGAGGTACACAGTCTCCTCTAAATCATGACCTTTCTTCTTCTTTATGAAAGCGCTGTTACTCCTAGATTGCTTTTTAATCCAAAACAAGTATAGAGTGCATATAGACCATGAGGAATGTAAAGACCTCAGATGTGATCCTCTGAACATGCTCTAATGCAGAGGGCTCTATGAAAACACAGCTGCTGATAGCATTGGCTAGTTGTGACCGCCAGTTGTCCTTCATCCTGCTTAGCTCTTCAATGATAAGACAATTTACCTTAGATGTGGGAGACCAGGGTTTATTTCCTTCTGATGTCTAATGAGTCTCTACTTGACTCCACCTTATAAGGAGTTCCATGTCCCTCAGGCTACTGGATCTGGGGATGGAACAGATTCTTTGTACTTTATCTTGAATCTGTTTTGTCTGGAAAMCAAAAATCAAAGTCTAATCAGGTTAGAAATCATAATGATGAGCATGGATTTCTAGCTTAGGTGGGTGCTCTCTTGATGTAGTCTCTGCTCTGGTCTCTGTTCTGGAAACGTCATCCTCCATCTCCTATGACATTTGAAATTCTTGGTCATTGAATTCTTGATYATATTCCTTCCCTACTAAGATACGGATCTTTCAGGAGTTTACCGCATTCAGAGATGTTCTTTGCTGATTTTCAGTTTTGAGTCACTATCTGCTTTACTGAATGAGAGTGAGAGAGTTGGGATTAGTAAAGAAGACACATTCAAGCTGAAAGCTGATGTTAGACTACACACCCTTGCACTACAGAAACACTGTTMGTGGTTCAAGGTGAAATGGAGTAGCTTTCTTTTTAAGAAGAAATATCCTATTCAACATCTATTGTTGCTCACACTTCCATAATCACTGCATCTTTGGGTAAGTAAAAAAGAAGAGATGATAAAATGAATCACTACAGAGTATGAAGACTTTAATGTTAACCATCATCTTTGATAAAGAGTATACAAATGCACATATACACAAACATATACATATGTTTGTGCATGCATACATCTAAATATACACAAACACTGAAACAAAATGGAGAGCAGATTTAGATCTCAGCTAGTCTGAAGAAATCATAATTACGAGGCTTCTTATGCCACGAAAGSTGTAAAGTATTTCACATACACTATAAAATAAGTGTGAGCAAAGAATTTCCACAGAATACCCAYTGCACTAAAAATCCACATTCTTCTCTCACAGAAACCCATTTGTGTACCCATGTTCAAGTGCTATCAATTTAAAGAACACAGTTTGGATTGTCACTTTACAGTCATTTGTGTGTTGAGAAATATCTGGAAATTGTGACTGAAATGTGTTATAATCCAGGTCTCTTTTCAAGTAAGTGGATGACACGCTCTTGCACATTCTGTATTCTGTGGATATTTAAGTGAGACAACTGAGGAGAAGCTCAGCAGGACTGCTTGGTAGCGCAGGCTACAGGGAGTTGGGAATCGTGTTGAAAATCAAATGGAAATTTCAGTCTGGTTGTTCATAACTTCTACCTTGTTCATAACTTTCTGTTCATTATTTGAAATGGATCCACTTATGTATAATAATTAAGCAATCATTGAAGAGGAAACTTGAACCTTGGCTTCCCACAGTTCTGCAGTGTGCCATAACTTTTGTCAGTCTGGCCTCCCTCTCCAACTCTTTTTCTGATTGTAGCTGGAATTTCCCATCATTAAGAAACCCCCTTTGATTCTATTTTCACTGAAACTTGAGCCTTGGAAACCTTAAATTTCAAACAATTGACATTGTCCGTTGAAAAAAAATCCTTCATAAAAGGATTCCTGACAATTTCTATGTACAAAATTGAGTTCAGGGATTGACACRCACATCCTGCCTGTCTTAGAGGTTAACCTGGGAGTTTCTTTAGTTAAAGAAAATAGCATTTAGTGTTTGATTATACATAYGTGGTTAAAGTTTAGAGGTCAAAATGAAATATCACAGTGATAAATATCAATCTAGAAAGAAATGGCAATGTGTGTGAATGACAGGAAGAGGTTAGATGGAAAGCTGACACTAATTCTCTACTAGGTCCTCCATGTGATATAATAAAAAAATTCATCATCAAGATAGGATCATAAAAACRCAAAGGATCAGGCAGGTAATACTGAAGGTGAATCAAAAGGCAGTGACAAAGTTCAGATACCTTCCCACCTCAGGAGAAGTATGATGTAAAATCCAACAAAGATACCTTTAATTGTTAAGATTTAAAGAAAGATTTTTGTCCCTGAAAAAATCTCCTTGATCATTCACTGAGGACAAAATTCTTCAGTGGGCACACTGGTATTTTCTGGTAATCCAAATTGAGTTTCAAGCTAGTCACTACGTAAATTCTCAGTACTGATRGCTGATGGAGTGCCAGAGTAATGCATTTGGTCTGATTCTCTTTTCATTTAACCTTATGAAAAARTACATTTTGTAATACTGATCCAGTGTTTAGTGATCATTCTCCTTGTGCTGAGAGTTTCTGCAGGTTGCCACACTGGAGGAAATAGTGGAAGAAACACAAACCACCTGAAGCACAGATAAAAATATKCAGGTAGGTTATTAATAGCTGATAGTGTGAAGCTCATTCTGTGGCTCATGCAAACTGCTCTCACTGCAGTTTATGCAGATTATTACAGGGAAAAGTGCTTGCTTCTGCCTCTGCTTCTGCCTTTTCTTTGCAACCATTACAAGTTACTTCGTTTTTCTGTGTTTCTTCTCTGCATAGAAGCAGAAGCAATACAACTACATGCAAAGGGTGGCATTTTGTAAGGATTAGTGTTTGAATAGAAAAATAAAGATTTAAATGGTTTGTATATACTGCTATAAGTAGATGGTAAGAATAGATGACACTGTCAAACGAATCTATGGCTATGTAAGTTAATGGTGAATGTGCCTGAACATTGTAGGCCATGAGAGTGATATACATGGAGCAGAAAGTGTAGGTGGAGTCACATGAAAGTCATACAATACCATCTTGCTCTGATTAAACTTTTATATTAAACTCTGCAATCAGACCTGTTCAAATTTCAGAATTTCTTCTTTCCAAAACAATGCTTTTATTCTGATTTGGAACAAAGCCAAAAGTCTTTCAACATTTTTTCTCTCAAGTGAACATTTTTCAACAGAAAGCTCTAAAGTTAAATTAAGAATTCAGAACTCAAGATATTTAGAATTGTATTTAGTGGAGGGCTTGGGGCTTTCTCTTTCTGTATACTACAGTCAGATATGTCATGATGCATTGCCAAGTTAATTGAAATTAAATTATTTAGCATGAAACYATGTAGCTTCAGAATTCCAAAGGATTGCTTGGTTTTGTTTTTGTTTTATTCTCTCTGGGAATTATCACCGAAACATCTAACATTTAAATATTTGGATGAGGCTGCCACTTTAAGGACAAAAAATTAAAGGATTGCTGAAAAGCAATTAAAAGAAATTCTGYCATCTCTAGACAGCCAAGATATTACTTATGTGCTTTGCTACTTTTTTCTTACATTTTATTACATTTATTCCTAAAACTATTTGTCTTTTTTTTTTTTTTTCTCTCGTATACTATCATTCCTTAGGACAGGGAATGTCCTTGATGTGTTCAGTGTGGACTATATGAAAATTTCTGTCTCAGCAGAAACCAAGTTTTGAAAAAGGAATATGTCCCTACCCTAAGCGCTGCTGAAAATTAGGTATCTCAAAACATATTTTGTGAAATAGAAGAAACCTTTAATGCATTTCAGATGAAAAAAGGCAACTCCCCTAGCCATAAAATTTAAGCTGAAATCTTTAAAACTTAATATATGTATACATTTCTTGAAACAGGCCACTTAACATCAATTCTTTCTCACAGTTTTCAGATAGACTGGTATTTTCTAATTAAAAATAACAACAAAAACAGCCCAAAATTTTGTAAAGCATTTCCAGACTGCTCTGTCTAAGGAAAGTCTGTCTTTCCTTAACTTATGAAGAATAACTTATGTTATCAGATAAATTACTCCTTATTGCACCAGTCTAAATCTGACCCTCTCTGTTTAACTCTGTTTTGAATTTGATAAGTGTGAATAGTACCCTTGAATGCAAATAGGTTTAAGTAATGATCCTTCTTGACTGTGTCTGTCTTTAGGAAATAATGTAGCATTTGCTAAAACTTATGAACTATTTCTTTTTTTCTTCTTTCCCCCTATGGTGTTTACTCTTCTTTTATAAACAAAATTAATTACATATGTAGAAAAGCTCTTTACTTTGGGTATTTCAAAGATGACAGTGTTGAAAATCTGATATACTTCGGTTAAAGTACTTTAAGTCTATATTACTTCAACTTTGGGTTTCTTTCAGAAGGGCTAAAGCTTCATGGCTGTGAGGGTGACATTCTTGGAAAAGTCTATAATTTCCCTTGGCACCTGGCTTAATTTTCTCAAAATAGTCCATCCAGTGATGCCTTCCTTTTTCCATTAGAATTCTGATGTCTTCTGACATTGATGACTGTTGCAGAATAAATTTTTGGGGATCTCTCTTTGATTTATTGCTTCAATATTGTATTTTCCTTTTAACRTTTACAGTTCTTCCTCAGGAAAAAATCCTTGTATCCTGACTGGTGCATCCGTATTTAGAGGCAAGCAAACAGGTTAATATGGAATAACTATGGGATCCTAACCTTTCTCCACCCTGTAATAATTTGGACTTTATTTTTGCATACATTGTTTTAATATTGCTACATTTTTTACTGCCAACTAAGATGAAAAATTCCTGCAATTCACCTCTTTTAACAGATGTATGGACTTTTTTTCAAAGCAAAGGGGCTGAGGTAGAATCATTTTTGTACGCCTTCCTAAACCAGGTCTCTGCAGGCTATTCACATGTCTCGAGAGACAGTATAAACTGCTGCAAGGACTGGACAATTGTCAGAAGAATGAAGAGGAAATAGAAAATATTTGAGGATGGAAGGCATCAAGGATGAAGTAAGGACACCGAAAGACTGACTAGGACAAACTGTAGTTCGGAGTGTGACAGCAAAAATATCTCAGCTCACTTCTCGCGTCTCTCTTTTCCCAAGCAACCTACAGGTATTGGTCCTTCAGGCTTTCAGGCCTGGCTGATAAAAAGCAGCAACTRTCATTAATCATACTGATTCAAAGTCAAACATGGTGAAGCAGGAGCTTTCCCAACATCTTATTGCTACTGCATCAAAAGCTACAATAAATACATCTGTGGACATATGTAATTCTTCATTTACAACTATAGTATTTCTGATATGGTAGCTGAATAGAACAAGAATTCTCAAGACATAAACTGAACATACCCACATGAATATCTATATTTTAAAAGAAAAGCATGCCTATTCCCATTGATATATCTGAAATGTATTTTTTGGTAAGGTTTTATTTAGTTTGTGAATATAATTGACAATTAACAGGGAATATCTTAGAGGAAACCAAATATTCAGTAATTAAACCTTCAGTTTTAATTGCTTTTCAAACGGAATGTGAAAAATTTATTGTGATATCACATTAACTCCAGTTATATAATATAATTTCCCTGAATGCTTAGAAAATATAAATGACAGTTTCAAGATAAGTAGTATCTGTAGTAATAAGTCATTAAATGAATCCTTACAGTTATCAGTTATATTGTTTTTAAATGCATTTCACTGGGGTTTAAACATTCCTGATGGGACAGAATTAATATTACCATACTCTGCTTTTATTTATTTTTCAGTTTACCTGATAATTAAAAAGAACMACATACAAATATATTGTTCCAGATGCCTGTTAATTTTGGCAAACAGCTGTTTAAATATAAWCTATCAGGAAATTTGAATAGCAATCTAGCACATTAGTCCCATGAATATTAAAATCTATAGAATATATAAGTACAATCACAAAACAGCAAGGTAATTGCCTTCATTTTTAGTAGTGGTATATAGCAGAAGGCTGAAACCAGTGCTTCAAAGCAACTAGGGAGAATGCAGGCTTTTGACGTGGAGCAAAGCCAACAAAAAATTGAAAATAGCAAATAGCACTGTTATTTAATTAAATATTATAGGTCATAACTTGTGGGAGACAGCTGCATGTTGCTTTGTAACCAGCTGTTTTATCTGAGTGAACCAAACTGCACCAAAATAGGAAATTATATGAAGTTTGAAAAACTATCCTCAAAAAGGAGAGGATGAAAAACAGCAAAAAATTAATACAGTACTGTTCATTTAGCAGTCAGAAGTACAGCTAATTCAGTTCCTCAATGCTCTAAAGAGAAGGTTTTTCCTTTTTTTTTTTCTTTATATGAAAGGAAGAAAATGTTTCCCTTGTATGATAATTTTTCAATAAACATTTAGGTTTTCACTGAAAATTTTCCTAGAAAAAAATACTTTCTTTATTGAGGGGAAAATATTTCACTTCTAAGTTTTTCTAGATAGTGGGAAAAGGGAGAAACTGACAGTATAGGGAAAATATGCACCTTTACTGGTGGAACCAGCACGGAGAAAGAGTTTCTTGAACGCCATTAAACAGAAAATGGTATTTCTCATACTTTTGAAATGCAGTACATTTTCTCYCAAACTTTTTCTAAAAAGGGGAAGAATTTCAGATTTTCTTCCTCCTTTTTTCCTGTAATGCTATGGTTGGAATCCTATATTTGTCAGATGTCAAACTTTTTTTTTTCTTTTTTTGGTGCCTTTGTGTCCAACCAGTATATCAAAGCAGCTAGAAGAAAGTACGTGTGTACTTACAGACCTATAAGTAAAAATCTAATCCTCCTTTAAGGATGAAATTCGTGCACACTTATAGCATGGAGGACATACACAGGAGATTAGAGCTAAGAGTAGAGACAGGGACACCGAGAGCCATACACACTTACCCATAGTTTTTCCTGTCTGCCCATTTGCATAGTATCCCCTATTCTGATATATGTGTTTCCCTGAGTGTCTTTGTGTCATGAAGGATGTATGCCTGAAAATCTCCGAGCTTCTCCCCCTACCTGACAGGTAGGCAGACCAATCAGTTTTGTTTTGTTTTGTTTTGTTTTGTTTTGTTTTTCAGACAGAACTATGATGCCAAGACATCTTTGACAATGAGGGCAAAATCCAAAGCTGGGTGTGCATGAGCTTGGGCTCCAGAGTAATCTACAGCTCCACCAAGCTCACAGTGAGCCACTTTACCCTGCTGAGGTATGAGTTCAAAATTAGTTTGGTTATCTGTGCATGGCACTGTGGGGTTTAACTAGTTGCCCTGAGCACAGCAATGCAGCAGGGTGGGACTGGAAGGAAAAGAGGACTTAGATGTAGACAAGTGGCCATTGTGCAAGACTTCCAAGGCAAGGATGAGAGAAACGTCAACTGTGGACTGAGGGAAAGTAGAGACAGGCAAAGGAATTTACCAAAGGGAGTAATGAAAAAAGGAATAGAAATTGGAAATAAAAAAGTGTTTGTTCAGAATATTGGGAGGGGAGGATGACTGTAGCAACAGYACTTCTGAGAGGGGACAGTGTAGTGAGACAGGGAAACTGCTACGTTTGAGATGGATGATGTCACACTTTTAGCAATAAGGAGAGAAATAAACGTTAAGATTCTCAGCTGTCACAAGTCACTGACTCAGGACAGCTGTAGCTGTGGGGCCTGAGACAGAAACTACTATAAGATTCCCAGTCAGAGAAATGACTCCAGCAAGAGAGAACTACAGCACAGGAATGACTCTTCAGTTGCATCTTATCGTTGCCACTAYGAGCAGAACAGTGGAAGCAAACAGCAGCCCATCTCCTAAGAGTCTTCCAACATCATAACCCCACCAATAAAGTGTATTATCAGTTCTGCCTCGTGGAAGAAAACTGATCAATAAAACATACTTCTAACGTGATTGCTTAACACAGTAAGAACAATGCCATTTAGCACTTACATGTCAGGTTACACTCACGCTGCTGCACAAACATTGACTAATGAATCAATAAAAACAAAAGAAGGAAAATCTCTCTGTTGTCACCAACATTAAGAGCAACTTTTAACAACAATTCAATTTAGTAAACTGAAGGCCTGCCCCCAAAGTAGCGTGATTTCTTCTGCTCTTATTGCTTATATAATTGTGGGTATGTAATAGTACTCTGACTTTGGCTACACAGTACCCTGTATATTAATTTAGCAAGAGTGTTGCTTAGAAAACTAACACCCTTGTATCAAAGCGCTGGAGAAAGTGTACAGGTATCTCATAGTGACTCAATGCTGCAGACACAATAAAACCGGCAAAGCAAAGTAATCATTCATAAAGAGCACAAACTGATTGAAGGAGAACAGATTTTTATGTAAGAGAGGAGATTTTAGCAATTAAGTAGCTTTTCCAAGGATTTAAAGAAGTCCTCCTATGTGCAGGAAAATGTTTTAATACAGTAAAAAAGAAGACAGGGATGGAAAGAGATAGCTAACATGAGAGAGTGAGTGACACTGAACAGAGGAAACAGCAGGACTGTCAACCTRCGATGACAGTCGCACATGAATCTGTAGATGACAGCGAGTGAGTGTAGTTAACTATCATGACAAGGCTCAGCAAGGGGGTTTCAGATATGGCCAAKGCCTGTGCTGTAAAACTGTTTGGAGACTAGCTGGATGATGCTGAACACCAATTTAAATAGAAAATTCAGGTTCTTTAATTCAGGATTTGATCCCCCTAGGCCTCTCTGATGGAAATAAATCTATGCAAATATCTTGCTGAATTTCTGTCACTAGCCCTCACCTTGATGCCAAAGATAGACCTCATGATTTTGAAAGAAGACATTCATTGTAACAGAGCATGATGCTAACCCATGCAGATAAGGATGGAGGATAGGTAACTACATAATCCCTTCTTCCCGGTTACTTCTTTCCAATGTTAAATAAAGTTTAATGAATGAAATAGGTAGTTATCCTAACTCATATAAATTACCTGGTGATTTTTATGTGGAMTAGATCAGAAGACCTTTCAACCTCATTCAGCTTTCCAAACCCCAGTTTTCTCCCTTGCCATAGGAATATCCATCTTCATGCTTAGTAGTACGGTGGTCATGCGTAATCATTTTAAAGTGTTCTCCAAAGTGAAAGAGATTGATAGAAAAAAAAAAAGTAGGGCAATCTGACAATAGATGATTGTTCATAATTCTGTGGAAAAATTAACAAATCCTATGCCTCTAATACTTTAGTGAAGGTTGGCTTCTCTGAGGATTAGCTCAAGCATTTGAGCTAATCTCATCCTATATATTTTGAAGGAACACTGCAAAAAAATGTTTTAAAAAAGACCTGTTTTTTTTTTTTTTTAAAAAAAAAGACAGGTTTCTTTAGTGCTGAAACAAGAGCAAGAATACTAGTGAATAAGTATTCCAGGAAAAGAAATCTAAAAACAGAGGAATACAGAACAGTAAGATTAATATATGTCAGAGAAGATGAACTTAGGGTGAAAATAAATAATTTTCAATATGAAATTGTCTTCTACCAATATGCCAATTAATGACTCCAGTTCAAGACAGAAATTTCAGACTTCTGAGGTTCACCTTTTACTAGTATTACGATACTWTGTAGAAAATATCTGGAAAGTATCTGTGTAAACTAAGACTGAGACATTAAATGATATGGTTGTTTCACCATTTTTGTTATTGTTATTGTGTATATTGTCWTTGTTCCCAGAAGAATCACAGGCCAGAATACAACTGTGCTAACTGCTACACAGCTGTACTGTAAAAAACACCTTAAATGTTAGGTAGCTCTAAGCATTGGCCAAAATGCTTCATCTCTATGTTGTTCCAATATACCTCTTCCCCTGTGAACTTTGTATGACCTTATTAAAATAATAAAATGTTTAAACATTCATGACATCAGGTCATGTATAGTAGCACAATGCTTGCATTTTATTAAAGGCCTAAGCATTACCCAGCGTTTATCACCAGCAAAAATACTAATTGTTCATATGCTCCCAGATGTGATCATTATCCTAGTGCAGCACAGTAAGTTTCCAAACTAGTGGTTTTAGCTTAATATCCTCACATGCAAAGACCGACTGAAACTGGGGACAAAAATAGTGAGTTTAAAATAAACATAATCACAGTCCCCTGTGATCTGAAACATGAGCTTTAAAAATACCTTATGGGTGTCAAGACAGTTTAAGATCTTTACAGAGTGACTGTTCTGTAAAGCCATTTGTTTTGAATTTATCTCCTGACAATGGAAGATGGAAAGGGAGAAAGAAGGAATAGTGAGGGAGTTGTTAATTCTATAGGCCAGCAAATTAGTTATGAAAAGTCAGGTTACTGGAAGACCTGAAGATCCATTTAATGTACAATTAAATATCCCTTTTAACAAATAAAGCAGATATAATGCCAACAAAAGGAAGTAGGAATCGTTAAGTACAAAATATGCTGAATGAAATGGAGATTCCTTTGATGTGAAGGAATGAAATAGATTTCTGAAATCGCATTATCTCAGTCTGAAAAGAAAAGACCTCCTCCCCAGCACACTGAAATGTAGAAATTTCAAGAAAGGATAACAACAAAGACTAGAATGAAACCAAAGTAAAGTCTATCTATGGATATAACTGTGAAGGATTATAATATAAAGGGACAGTCCAGAGCTGCAGACTGTAATACATCTGAGGAGAATTGAAGCTTCTAGTTTTTGCTTTACTGGTGATTAAAGCTCATGAAAGTAATACAAATAAAAAATGAAAGAATAAAAGAAAATAAACTGTGAGGCAGGCAAAGATGTTTTTGCAAAAGGAAAAAAGGATGGTAGAGAACTTCAGGTTACCTAAATATTTGTTTTATTTGGATTGAAGTTATACTTTTAGTCAATATGAAAATATATACATCTATACATATATACATATATGTATACATATATATATATACACACTTCTTTCTCTCTATATATAAATACATAGAGAAAGAGAGAGAGAGARAACTAAATGCACACTTTCAGACTTGTACACACTGGGAAATATTRCCAGGATACAAAGTTGCTAGATACTCACCTGTTAGGATGTTAGGATGACCACTATCTTCTGAYCCTAAAATATTTCTAAACAAGATTCAAGGTATGGTATATTATTTTGGGCTCCCCAGTACAGGAGAGATGTGGAGCTACCGGAGCGCAGGGCTACGAAGATGATCAGAGGGCTGGAGCACCTGCCCGATGAGGAACGGCTGCGAGAGCTGGGCCTCTTCAGCCTGGGGAAGAGAAGCCTGAGGGGGGATCTTATCAGTGTGTACAAGTACCTGAAGGGAGGGTGTCAAGGGGACGGGGACAAACTCTTTTCAGTTGTCCCATGTGACAGGACAAGAGGCAGTGGGCAGAAATTGAAGCACAGGAAGTTCCACCTGACCGTGAGGGGGAATTTCTTTCTGTGAGAGTGATGGAGCCCTGGGACAGGTTGCCCAGAGAGGCTGTGGAGTCTCCTTCTCTGGAGATCTTCAAGGCCCGCCTGGTTGCAACCCTGTCTAACATGCTCTAGGTGACCCTGCTGAGCAGGGAGGTTGGACTAGGCGATCTCCAGAGGTCCCTTCCAACCTCAACCATACTGTGATTCTATGATTCTATGATCATATTATATATTTGATTTACCTGGTATTTGAAGAGAAGAAAGGTTCTTATTCTGTAGAATTCTACCATTCTGTAGATGGTTGTATGTGATATAGTTAGTGAAAATGATGATGATAAACTTGCATACATTCTCTAGAATTAGATTAAGAATGGAAACAAAAATCTTCATGGTAAAATATGAAACAAAATATGCTAGTTTGATAGACTAAGTATCATTTTTCATCTAATTTTTGTCTTTTCAGGGACCTTTAAGAGAGACAAATGTGACCCCATCTTTTAGTCTGTACAGTTCTCTTTAGACTATAATTTTCAAAGTATCAAGATGGAAGGGTAATTCTGCCCCTCCTATCCCTTCTTTCTTTGATCAAAGCAAGTTCTGTCTTAAAGATGGAAACGTTTTGGCAAGGTGTTTCTCTTTATTAGCTATTGATACATAAATTTCTGGACTTTTAGTAGGGACTTACCGGTTCTGCTTCAATTTTTGGGAAAGTATCATAGCTCTCAGAAGAAATTTCTGATCAAAAGAACAGGATATTTCCTCCACAGGACCAGCTCACACATGGCATGGGTTGTGACAGAAGGGCAGAGAGGGAATTATTCTGGCACAGTTTCTTCTGTGGTTTAACTTGGAGTCTGCTCTAACAAAGAGCATGAGGCTATTAACTGTCATAGAGAGTGTATTCTCTTATTTTTTCACTAAAAACTTAAAAAGCTTTAATTTTCTTCCAGTATAAAATATAAAATATTGAATTATCTGCAAATTCAATGGAATGGGGAACTGTTTTGACCTTAACTCGATTTCCATGACATTTTCTYTTCAGTTTCACAGTGTGGGAGCATACACATTCGTGTTCCTCTCAGCACTTTGTATTCTAGTATTTAGCTCTAACTTCTAAAAATTAAAGGGAGCTAAAGCCACTCAGTTCAGTGAACTCATAGTCAAATCTTAAGGGATCAATTTGGAAAAAATGTACTACGTATTTCCACAAGCATTATTATCTATAAGTAGATTCATCAACAGTATAGACCAGATATATTATKCAGTAAAGCATTTGTAGATATCATGGTTTAAAGTCTGTTCTAAAATTTAAAAGCAGAGAGTGTGGAAGTAGAGCAAGAACTATATATTTCTGTATCTATCATCAYATGTGAAATAAAAGTTTTATGTTGTAAGCATACTTGAATGTTTTTTTATTTGAGAATTTTACATAAATTCTGTTCAGTAGAGTACGGAATTGAAACAMAAGTTACAAAAATTAAACATATTAAATCAAATAATTGAGGCTAGATCTAGGCTTAGTATAAAGGGAGTAGCTCCACAAAAGTAATTGAAGGTACTAGATAGACGTCTGGTCCTAAGACATTTAGAGCCTTCTGAAAGGAAAGGTTCTGCAATTTTAAACTAGAACAATAATCATCAGCATTTTTTTGTTTATTTTTTTAGGTTAAGGAGCTTGTATTTAATTATACATGACTGAAGAAGTTTAAACACTTCATGGAAGTCACCCTGATCATGACAGCACTTTTTGAATTTTAATATAGCTTTTAGGACTTGYATTAAAATTCAGAATGTTTTACAATCTTTAAAGTTTTAATTCTCTCACTTGGTAAGAAGTCAGTTAAAAATATTGAAGTTGTCTCACTTAATACTTWCTTTAAAACTGGACTTATGCAATATTTTGAAGGTGAGGAACTTTAGTAAAGCTCAAGATCTGAAGATAAACTTTATGGACTAAATTTCTCCTTTTTTTTATGTTAATGAATAGTATTTTACAGACTAGCAAATTTCTTGACAAAATATTGANAAAAAAAAAAAAAAAAAAAAAGAGTCAGTAGAAAATAGGTTTGTCAGATGAAAAGAAAAAGAACAGAAAACCTTCTGCTGGTAATGAGTTTGCAGGTTTTAGCCATCACAGATTCACGGGTAGACAAGATTCTTTAGGAGCTGCGACAATAGCAGGACTGTAATAACCACAGAATAAAATACAGTGGTGGTTATTTGGTGTTAATAGGATTCTACTTTTGTGAAACACGCTGGGAGATTTAGAATAGGCTACAAAGAGAGACAGAATGACACAAATTGGATTTAGCTACTAGTTTCATATGAATTTATGGGAACAATAAAGCAGGTGGAGTCATACTTGACAGTTTTAGGGGATTGAAACAAGGGAGATCCAAGGCAAAAGCTGTATAAAACATACACTTAGAAGCACAAAGTTCACCAAACAACAATAGAAAAATGTGCACTTCCAAGAGGAAATTRGAGACATTTAGCATGGCATTCTTCTTAAACCCATTTAGAGATTTTTTTCTTAAATCACAGGTCAGTGATGTTAATTTTTTGCATAAAGAAATTACTCTCAAAGCTATATTAGTGTTTTGAACACTACTCTTCCAGCTACTTTTTTGTGCATTTGCTACTAGTATTCAATATTTTATAAAACTGATACATCTTTACCTTGTTTTATCAATATATATTTACTGTTTTATTATAATAAACATAGTAAAATAATTTGCAGTGGAGAGTAAATGAAGAGAAAATAACATAAACAAAGAAAACTGTAACTTTTTATCATATATTCCTTTGTAAAAGCAAATTTATTMATTTCACTGCTATTTGTCATTAGGCACTCCGTTATATAATAAAGTAACTAACTTATCACCTAAAAGAGTGGTAACCGGTAGCGTAGATAAGAAAGAAAAATGTGTAGAGATACCCCAAATTTTACCTCATCCAAGACTGCATTTTTTCTAATCCTCAAAAATAAATCTGAATTTAGAAGTTTTTCAAGAAAGATAAATGCCAAATCCCACATTTTCTGGAATAAATATAGAGTAGGKTTTTTTAAGCAAAATAGAGTAGGAGAAGCTAGAATTCATCAAAGTCGATGACAGCGGAAGCTGCTGCTGTAGATTTAACCCTTCCCCACACTGGACAGCTTCCTTCCTTTGTTATGTTGCATTCTTTGGACTTTCTAGTTCTTATGGAAGGGATTGGCGAGCAGCGTAACAGCATTCATACAAAATACACGATCTGTATTTTTGCTAACATTACCACGTAAAAGACTTTCTGACCAGCTTCTGGCAAGGATGATGAAAGAAAGCTTACTTGGCAGAAGCACAGAGAAAAGACATAGAAAAGCAATTTGTGGGAATATTGAGAGCTGAGCTTAGATGAAAACATAATGATTAATGTGTGCAGGAATTATATGAGCATAGAGATTTTACACTTTATGTACATGAATAACAAAAAGTGAATATTAAGTGGAACATTATAACACTCAAGTTTTAACATTTAACTCAGAATRTTGCTTATAATTTTCATTCATTACCTGGAGCTAGGGAGAAGGAGCATATATATGTGTCTGTCCATGAGAAAAGAGAAGTAAAAAGTTCTCTTTTGCTCCTGAGTAGGTGGCTATGACCATTTTACAATTGTCAAAGCCGTGCACACCTGACAGGTCAACTGTTTCTATAATTATCTTTTTCTCTTCTCTTACATTCAGATTGTTTATGGGAATGATTTGATGCATTTTCAAGCCCTGACAGTAATATCAAATGGCCAATCAGAAGTGCATTATACATCTAAAATGATGTCCTTTGAGTACTTTAGGGTGGATAAGGTTTGCTTCTTACAAATTGTCTCATTATAACTGTCAAAAGCTTCTCTAACCTCAATGCATTCAAACACTTACGTTAATGATGAAAAGTGTGAAATCTGGTAGCTTTGGACTCTTTTTGACTTGATTCAAGAGTTTTTATTAAATAATTAATTCCTGGCTGTCCTAATTTTTTCTTACTCTTAAATTACACATTGATTTTAACTGAGCTGCTCCCAAGAGTGTTAAGCTTGTACCTGTTTCTTTTTTAAAAGTAAGTTTCTTGGCAAAAGGGTTTTTCCAAGCTCTCACAGCYTTACCAGAGGTAGACATTTGGGTGATTAGCTGAACAAATGCACGAATAAGCCAAGATATTTGCAAGGGTAGGTAGGAACCCGTGAGGCAAATTAAGTGCCATTTGCTGAAGTCATTTTAAAAATACATATCACAAGGAGGAATGTGATRTGCAAGAATTCTGAGGTACTGAAGYGCTGTCATGTGGAAGGCAAAGAATAAGGGAATTAAGCAGTGAAGATTATATGACAACTGGCCCTTAAAACTTGCAGCTGTTTGTAACGCCCTAGACAAAGGAATCCCTGGAGGGTGCACAAGTGCCACACATGCTGTGTTTGAAAGTCCAGGACTTGATGTTATTACTTTTAATTTCATAAGCACAGGGTTTTCTTTGYTTTTACATTTGTGACAGTCAGTTGTAATATTTGGCTTTATACAGGCAGATATTCAACACAGGAGCACAGCCATTGCGATGCTGAGCACTACAACATTTCCAGTTTTACAGCTCAGGCTCCTGGAGTAGAATAAAGAACGTCAGTCCATGTTCCCAGGGTCCYAGTACACTGAATAGAGGAATAGGTATACCAGACTCCAGAACTGGAAATTCATAAAAGSCAGAGGATATGCGCCAGAGAGGCATGTCTGAAACTCTGCTTCATAACATTTTGTGTTGTACCTGTYGAAACACTGAACTCAGAATAAGATATTTTGATCAAAGTTAGCCAAACAATTGCAAAACACTTCTTTTCCTTGAGGAAAATTTTAAGTTTCTTTTTTGACTCTTCATCCTAAGGAAATCAAGTGATGAATTTAATTTTTGGTCACTTCTCTTGGTATTGATCCCTTCATATTTGAAAATCAGAAGTACATTCGAGATATGATAATGCCCCCAAAATGTAATTGTCAATGTCACTATTATTTTGGGCAAAAAATGATTAAAAGACTAAATAAAGAGGAACTAGAAGAGCTCTTGAGTAAATCAGACATTTATTGACAACCTAACAAGGTTAAAAATGTTTTTAGCATATATTTATCTCCTCCATGTGGAAATTGACTTCCATGGCTTAAGTTTTGCATTTTTGTCATTATATTAAACTGATGCAATATAGATACGTCATTAAGAGCTATTATGCATAAACACACATATCTGCATACTCAAACACAYGTACATCCCATATTTCATGCACTTATTTTGATTCTTGGTAAGTCCTGTTGCTTGACAGAGGAATGGGTTCAGTTCTTCAGGGAGAAGAAATCCTCCCTTTCCTTTGTAAGTGAAGGGTTGTGAAGCAGGGTCCAAAAGGTTGGGTCCTTCATTAGAGCAGCTCTGGAGGTCAGAACAACCTGGGGCATGACACCTCATTACCAAATGAGCTTAAAAGCATGTAAATGATACCAAATAGGAATACAAATGTATGTTGTCTGCATTTCCCACTCTCGTTACTATAACCTTGTAACTGGAATCTCGTACACTTCTTGCGGTCAAAAATCAAAGCTGACTGAAATGTATGTGGTGTGTAGGAAATTTGTCTAACATGAGGGAAGAGCGTAATGGAGATATCTTTCAACTGAGCTCCAATCAGCCAGTGGTCTGAGCATAAAAAGGGAGAGGCGTGGGGAATTTCTGAAAAAAAGATAGGGTAATGGTGCCAGAGCTCTATTCATAATTCAAGAAGAATATTAATAATCTAAAGTGGGCTCAGTGAAAGATTAAAGGACAGGACACTGTTGCTTTATTCTAAAAGAAGGAAGGATCTCAGGTTGTTTATCTTAACAAAGAGAAGGCTAAAGGGCATGCTTCCTATGCAGGAAATGAAATTTAATAATAAAGGGCTCTTCAATCTACCAGGCAAAAGTAAAATAAGACCTAAGATAAAGTTTGACAAATGGAGACTGGAATGATGCAATTTTTAGCAAAGAACATATTCAACCACTGGAACTATTAGCAAGAATATTAGCAAGATAGTTGGAATAAGATATTTCTCTTTACGTGAAAGAGGAAGTATTTTAGAGAAATATGTATCCAGTCATGTAAAATTTCAGACTGGATAATTACAGTGGACTTTACTGTGTTTTTAATCTATGGTTACAGAGTGCATATCACCATTATTTGTTAAAAATGATTATAGTAAATCAAAAATTTCATTCTAGATTATCTTAGTTCTTTTGTTCATTTTTCTGTATTGTGGATCACAGTTTTGAGATACTGAAATAGACAGATAGGATGGTTCCTGATATATGTACTGCAGATAAAATAAATAAAATGCAACTGGATGAAYTTGAATCAAGAACCCTTGTTGGCCATTCTAAAGGCAACAGATCATGAAACAAAAAGTGGCCTAAATCTTCTTGAATGATGCTTTAAAGTGTAGGAAGTCATAAACTCTAAAATTAACATGTAACTTCTTTCAGTAAGAGAATAAAGGAAAAAAACCTGTAAATTAAGCTTGTCTGGAGTGAATTAATAATAATTGAGTAAGAATCCCTTCAACTCTTTAGTGAAGTTACAAAAACATTTTTGAAGATTTCTGGAAAATAATATTTTCTGTTCAGTGACCATTTCAAGGATGTCCCTTCCAGACTTCATGTCTCTCAAACTAGGCCATTTTCAGGCTACACTTCCCAATACTGTAATCAGTATTTGTACCACAGTGTAATGCCACAATGTGCACCTATAACATAACTGAAGTTGAGGTGAGAATGAAATATGTATAGTCCTGTGGCTCTTCCTTCCTTCTTTCCTTCCTTCCTTTGAGATCCAAGAACACATCTTTGTGACTTTTATACTTCACTAAGGAATATGTAATTAGAAGAATTTGCCTGTATTTTTTTAAGTAACTTTGAATATGTAACCTGGGAGTATAACATAATTTTACAAGTTAATTTTTAAATTGGATTTGACTAAGATTTCAGAAGGTGTGACTCTTGAACTCAGTTTCCTGTCTTATACACGCTAACATGTTAATGTGGTCATCTAAACTTTCAAATGCAGTATAGAGATTGCTCCTTCTAACCTTCCTCTGAAGAACAAGCACATAGGATATACGTGTKTGTGTGCGTGCGTGTGTGTGTATACAGACACATAGTTGAATTTGGTGTTTGGGCTGTACTCCGTAATATATGTCTTATGATAGATACTCTATCTTAATATTTATAGGAATGTGGTACAGCTGAGAGTAAATTRTAAAGTAAATTCTGTTACAGGCTTGCCGTCTGAAGGAGTCTTTCTTTCTCTATTCTTGATGTATCACCAATAAGAAGTTATAAAAATGTCCTGAAGGAAGGAAGGAAAGTTACCAGCAGATTATGTCCATTTTCTAGTTACTGTTGACTTTTACATACGATGTCAGCCAGGCTTTCCAATGTACTATTACTTCTGTACAAATGCTTATATGATTTATTTTTTGCGTATATTAATATTCAGGTGAAAAGCTCTGTAAAGATAAGACGGGGGAAATGCCTGGACCTCTGGTAGAGGCAGACACACAAACACAAGGCACACTATGTTYGATAATAASTGTGTTTATTACCTCTGTGTCTGAGTGAGGGTTCCCCAGTGATGTCGCAGTCAAGGCGGTAAAGGTGTGGGAATATCCTTGGCACCACTGAGCGTCGGTTCGTGGTGAGGAATGCTGCGTGGGACACTRCAAGAGGTTTTTACGTATATACATGTGCGATAAGAATACTGAGCTCATCACTAATTTTGACTCAAAGCCCAGGTGTAGCATCACATTGGCACGKGCTCGACCATGTGACTGCAGGTCAACGTGCCCTGTTATTGCTCCTTTTCCCACAGAACGGTCTGGCTAGCTTCCATCACCTATCTCCTTGACGTTCTTCCACGCTTTCCCATGGAAGCTCCGTCTCTGTAAGCAATTCAAGTGAATCCCAAAGCTCTGCACAAAAAGAGAATACGGCCAAAGTCAAGTCATTTCTAATTTCTAGCTAACATTTGCTGAAATGCTTTTCTCTATTTGACCTGCTCCACTCAACAGGAGCCAATATCCTCATGTTGTCAGTACCATGTACAGCTGCACTAATCAGATCTTTCCTTGCAATGTAATTCCTTTTTTGCTTAGCTTCATTGGGTTCTCCACCAATACTGCTATATGCTGTAATGCTACGGTTACAGACTACCTGCTGTATGTTAGGCCTGAAGAGGCTGCAAAAGAAAATTCTTCACTCCACATAGGTAAATATTATCCTTTCCTTATTTTAAAATTATTTACATTTATTTAAATTACAATCACTGATTATTTTTCTTACCATAAAAGTCATTTTTAGTACAACTGCAATCACTTTTAACCAAAAGAAAAGGATTTTGACATTATGGAATATCTTTACTTCCGCTTTGTTTCTATGATGATCTGAAAACTATAACCATGTAACTATGTAACTATGTAATAGTATACTGCTTTTGACACCTTTCTTCTTTTTTTTTTTAATTTAATTTTGTTTTGTTTTGTTTTCATCATGATTTGAAGGTAAGAAAGTTACTGATCAGAGTGGTGGAGTTGGCATCAATGTGTGCAGCATACATGGTTAGTGTTGTGGCAGGAGTTGGCAGCAAGAATGAACGAGAGTCCGGAATTTCCACTCTCTGCAAAACAATGACRACATATTCCTAAATATGTATATTGCATTAAATAAACATTCTTGTAGCATGCATATACTTGCCTTCCAGCATTTAAAATGTTCAGCAATGGAACTTAGTTCACTTTCAGGAAAGAGCAGTTTGGAGCATTCTAAGGGTGCTTAGAATGAAATGCTGCTGTCTTGTAAACTTCTGATCATTCATTATCAAGGCAATATATCAAATTTGTCTTCTTCTGGATCCAGTAACCTATCCTATACCTACAGCATYGGAGATGTGAAGATCATTTTTAAAGATTTGAGATCTATTTTATCAAGTCAAGATGTGGCCACAGGAAGGAACAATAAAGTAACAGAAATATTTACACTCATACTGAAGTATACTCTACTAGTTCATTTACAAAATGTGATTGATATATGCAGTTTGAATGACTTTAAAATGATACTTCGGACTCTGTCTTTGACTTGCATAGAAAATATTTGGTGGAAGTAAAAATGAATCAAGAATTAGGGATTATTTATGAAACAGGATAAAAAAAAGATTTCACATCTTCTAGAGGAAAAAAAAATAAGCTCTTTTCTTAGTGAAAATTACATCTTGTTTTATCTCAGTTTATTTGTGCTATTGCAAAAAAACTCTCTTTYCTGAAACTAACCTATTTGTGTCTCTACTTTCAGTAACTGCATCTCATAGCTGGTAACTTCTAACAAGGCAGAGGCTGTTTCTTCAACTCTCCTTTTAGCAAACTTTGTAGCTCACACTTCATTTTCACAGTAAACTAACCTCAAGGAAACGAGCTAYGAAGACAACAGAGCTAAGGCACGAAAGCCTAGGCTGCTGGAATTTTTATTAGATTTCACATGTTRCTGGTTCCTGTACTCCTGAAGATACCTGAAAGCTGCATGACAACCTAGGAAGGTGYGCAAAAAAGGTCTAGCATTAAGCAATTTATATGTTCGTCCAAATCAATAGGAAAAAAGATTATCTCACRTTGCCTGCTGCAATACATATTTTTTAGAACTATCAGGCAACTGAAGGAAGAAGTCAGATATGTGAGGAGCTGTGAGGTGAAATGTAACAATATTTCATTAAATATGGAGATCTGAAGCTATTTCCCAGATGAAAAAGTGATGTGTATAACAGACAGGAACAAAGGATTTGTATTATCCAAAAGCAGGCATATATAACAAACTGTTACTATTCTTTTCTTTGATTGCAAGAGGTTATCCAGCACAGAGAAGATCTTATTACCGTAATAGTAGATCAGACAAAATCATAAATCCTTAATAGGTATATAAAAACAGACAAMCACATTTGATGCTGTAGCATAGCTCTTAGATTCTAGCTAATGATTCAAAGCATCTACCTATCACATTGTTAGTACAGGAAAGAATGTCCCAATTAGCAAGACAAGTAGAGGTCTCCATTCATGGTGAACTGAAAAATAATTTTTAAAAAAACTGCATCAGATGATAATCACAATATTTCTTTTCAACTTYGAATTTTAGACAATTGGAAATAACAGTAAATGTGATGAAATTTTGAAATGCAGTACCTCTTGAACACAAAATGTCCTATTTTGTTTGYAGAAAATTATTTTGACATGATCAAATAAGACATTTGATGAATACAAATCTTTTTTTTCAGTGAGAGATAAAAAAAGTACAATGATAACACTCTCCTTCAAAATGTCATACAGAAGTTATTTTGATAAAATATTTTCTCTGCAAAAAAGGACTTGCCAAATGCCGGTTAATTTATATGGTCCATAACGATATCAAAGAAGCTTCTAAACTACTTGTTTGGCTGTGCTTCTGCTTCAGACCTCCTTAGAGAGTCCTGAAAAGAGATTTTTTTTTTCTTTGTGCTTTTTTAAAATCCAGAACAACTAATAGAATATTCAAAGTTTACCCCATCCCAAAATCATTATATAATACTTTCAACTCCATTCCCAAATCCAAGATCTTAGAATTCTTTTATATTCAGACGAATAGTAACATTCGCCTTTCTGTTTTCTGAAGAAATAAGTAAACAAACATAAAATGTTAATGAGAAGAACACATAGATATCACTGTAGAAGGATGTGAGTATTTTGCAGATCARTTAGTTTCCCTCTAAAAGGTATTTTAACTGGCAGTGGCAGAATGGCTTTGTAAACAGACTTTAAATTCATTCATTAGTTCATTCATTAAGTTTATTCAGTATTTAGTCCAGATTTTATACCAATATAACATTTTTGGAATTGGTAAGATTGTTTGGTAAGATTATATTTTTTGGTAGTGCAAAGAAAGTAATTCTTCTTAAACTAAATTAAATGCAATTAAAATCTCCAAATCTTAATAATTGTCATCTATTTTTATATTATGTGCATATGTTCAGTATAAGCTTAAAATACAAACCTTACAAATGGAAAAACTGAATATTTTTTCATGTCTACCAAGATATCCAATTAATTCAGCACTTAGGATAAATATACAATATATTTTACAGACTATCCAGTTGAGAAGAGACAGAATTTATTAATCTCCTAAACTRTTTATAATGTATGCAATTATCTGTTTATTTTATTAATATGAAAGTGTCAAAGTATTTAATTTTGCATATATATGCACTTGTTAATAGCTTACTAGAAGTAGGCTTAAGAAGTAAACAAACTACAAATTAAGGATCTTATCTACAACCGTAAATACTTGAAATATAGTAACAGATGAACATGCTAAACTTGTGAAGAGCTGAGAAAAGATTTAGGTGCTTAAGAATGCTTTCATACATAAAYAGCTGTAAGTGCATGAATACTTTATAGACACTTCCTTGTCCATACATTCTTTGACTCTTACTKAACTCTGAAAAAACTTGAGATTATTATATCTCATATTAGTATAAAATCATAAATTTATTGTAATATTATGATGGAGATATTATATTAAGTCAATAGTACTAAGTATAATATAATAAACTGTTGTACAAAGAAACCCTACTTTAAAAGTCAGGCCATCAAAATTTTGATTGTCCTGTCAGTATCAATCCAGTCTATAATAATTTAGATGGAAATGGTATGAAAACATGACACGGAAATGTACTGACTCGCGTAGTTTTTATCAGCAGGTCTGAAATCTTCGACTACATAACACGGGCCTTTACCAACCGCGCTGCTGAAGTAGGGAGAAGCAACCATGGGAACACCACGCTGTTCCACCTGGAGAGTGACCACTGACCAGCTTTCAGCAGGGATGAAATCCTGAGTTTCAAATCATTTGCAGGCTGCCACAAGAATGCTGAACCTTAGTTATTCTGATTTCAGTTTTAATGTCAACAGGTTTTATCAACTGCACAATCTTCTCTTCATGTCTCYGTGGCTGCTCTGTGGTTATCTATTCATTTTTTCCCAAAACTCTTGGCGCTTCTCATCCTGTCTGCTCCCATGAAATTGGCTATTCTACTTTCCTGGAGTATGACAGTGTGAGGATTGACAGCACAGAAGGAAAAGGCTCTTTTCTACTCAAACCTTCTTCCCATTTCTGTGTTCARCKTCACATTATTCTCTCTAACCTCTGWGTCTACAAGGAGSAATTTCAAGGAAAGCAGAGTTCAAGTCTCCATTCTTATAACTGAAGAATCTTGGTGGGGACGGTGGATCAGCAATTGTGAGAGGCTGAAGATGAGCACATTTGGATGAACATATGGATGGACTGAACAGAAATATAGGAGGAGCATCAAATAAATCTCTCCAAAACAGCTAAGAAACATGCTTTTCAGAGTCCCACAACTTGAGTAATTCAGGAATATTTTCATGGGTGGTGGTGGTGGRGAACAACCTAAAAGCACAGTGAACAGACAATGCAAAATCTTCTCCTGGCAAGTCATGTGTTACAAGGATCAGTTGTACAACTCTTCCATTAATCATACRTTTTGCACAGTTGGAAATGTAGACAAGCTTTCAGGTATTCAGCTTGCAGACCTTCTTCAAAATAGAAGTATCAGAAATCAAAGGTAAATATAACAAAGGGCAATTGATCAGAATTAATCTCTTAAAGGAAAAGGAAAGAAATGTAGTTTATTCCCTCTGTAACATAGGGAAGTTAGTGGTGGAAAAGRAGTTTAAAATGCMTCATAACCCATCACTACTGAGTGGTTCTTGGTAGCCAGTATCACTGCTGTCTTCCCACTCCATTTCTTGCACAGGARCCAAAGGTGATCTTTATGTATACACCTATTTAAATGTCAAGTAGTTCTCCTTTACTTGTATTTGAACTTGAATTTGCTGTTTTGGTTTGAGACTTGAAGATGCRTTTTTTTTCCCCCTAAAGATTACCTACTTTTCCTAGCCTTATTATTCTTATCTACAAATACGGTTTTGCCTGTAATCTAAAACTATCACAGATACAGCTATGCTGTCTCTAGAATATTATAACCTGGGATACAGTGCTAATTTTGCAAGACRTCTCCCATGATAAACAAAACAGATGACAAATGGTTACAGAAGAAAACARATCAAGCCCAGAACATGACAGCAGTTTGGGGGATTCACTGCAAGACAATATATTTTTTAAACCTAATTTTGCGGTGGTTATCCTGGTTTGCCAGCCTGATCTCTGGCTGGGGTATTTAGAYGTCAGCAGCAGCAGTCTGTGTGATAACACACATATGCATCCAAAAAGTGGTGGCTATCTTTTAGCAAAAACTAAATAATATCAGTAGATAACTTYTAAACCTAGGAATCATCTACAGAGATGTGGCTATCTTTCTCTTCTATAAATAARGAAAAAAAGATTTTTTTTTAAAGCCAGTATTGTTAGAGACAGATTTGTCACTTAACTGAAACATGCAAACTGAAAATACAGTTTTAATGAGGCATCAGATTTGTAGTTTATAGAGTGAATATTACTACCATGATACAGAAAGAATAAGTTCAAAAACAAGTAACCTTGCATGGGTATCTTTTGAATGAGCCCAGTGGCTCAGGAGGGTTCAGATTGTGCCTTCTCCTGCAATTTAATTTCTAGGTAAAACTAACCTTTCTGTATAAATATAAACACATATGAAAACATGATAGGGAAACCTTTTTCTCCTTCCCATAGGTAAAATAAGTGGAGGACACTCCCAGCACATCACAACTGTAAATCAGGAACACGTAACTAGGCTACTGTATTTAGTAGAGTACAGCAGATGATACTTACTTGTGGTATGTAACTTTTAAAAGAAAATTAGATGCTTTTATTCTACTAGATTTTGATAGCTTTTATTAGATGAGTATAATTTGCATATTTCATTCAAACTATATGCAGTGGACTGATAGTGGATGTTGTTGGTGCTGGTGTTGTTTTCTTAAACTATTAAAATATCTTCCCTATGAAATTCCCTCCATTCCTGAAGCTTTGGTTATATTTGGGTATTTGTAATTGCAGAAATCAGAATGTTGTTCATCTTTAGTGTTTTCTTACAGTACTTCATAATACAATAGTTTAACAGTACTTCATAATATCACCATATACTTTCATCAGCAGATGCAATGCTGTTTTTGTGAAACATTTCTAAAAACTCAAAAGCTGTGGCAAAAGGTTTTTTTTCCTGGCATTCTCAAAAGATTGCAGGCAAAAAAGAACAAAATGTAGAAGYTGGTGCCAATCGCTAAATAATAGTTTCTAAACAATGCTGGGTCAAAACCGTGTAACAARCATTCCTTCGCAGAATTCATAATCTGAATGTACGAAAATGTTGATAGGAAAGATTTACAATGCACAGAATTTCTTCTGCCAGCTCACAAAGGATGTCAGATATATCAAACAGTGATAATAAAGGATTATAAGTCTTTAAATTCTGTGGCAAACCTGCCTGTGATACGTTGGGTATGTCATCAGGTTTGGAAGCAGTGGCAAGCGGAGTGCTACGTCTGCTGTTGCAGATGTAATCTTCTTCAGTAGATAGACTACATCTATCTTTCAGGCATGAATCGAGGTCTATGGCATCACAGGACAGTTCAGGCTGGATGGGAACTCTGGAGCCTCGTCCAAGCCCCATCCAGAACAAGTCTAGTTTCAAAGTCATATCAGGTGACTCGGGATGGTGTCCAATGAAATCCAAATGATTCCTGAACACAGGAATGGGAAGAATCTCCTAGGATGAAGATTCTTCATGCTCTCCTCAACCTGTTTCGGTATTTAGCAACCTACCCTGTATTATTGGTTTATTACATAGGATTGGAATTTCCCTTRCTGCAAYTTTTGTTCTTTACTTCTATTCTTGATTCCTTAGTCCTCTTTGTCCGCAGAGAGTCATGGTCCATCTTCTCTACAGCCACCTGTTAGAGAGATAAAAGCAACAATTAATTTCCTCCCCTTAGCCTTTTCTTCTCCTGGCTTTTTTGCGGCTTATTTTCCTAAATGCCTGTATCATGTAGATACAAACCCGTGCTCAAGGAATGCCTGAGGAAAAATCCTTTATCTATGCTCTCTCTTTAGCATGGACTCAGATCTCTATCTATCCCTCTATCTATACAGTAGGGCTATACAGTGTCAGTTTCTAGTTGTTTCTATCCGTTTATCTTCTGTCCTGATGGCACTGTCATATTACTGCACCATTTCTATTTGGAGGGTCCCACTGTCAACCACCATGGTGCAAATAGGATTCCTACCCAGGAGGAGCTCAAACTGCCTGTAGAATAGAAATAACAGATTTAGCCTGTCTTYGGTGATCCTAGACGTAGCAGTATGGATTTGTGGAGCTAGGTTATGGGAGAAATGAATCTTGGAACTTCTGGTAGCTGCTCAGGTCAGTGTATAGGCAAATACAGAAGACAAGAGCTTCAGTATTTCCATGTTTCTTATGAAAAAAGATGGCCACTAGAAACTTTATTACATCTATGAAAAGTATAGATGGAAATCCAGCTTTTAAACTATCTGCAGCTAATGACGATGTGAACATATACATACATCCTTCTCAGGAGATTTATTTCTCTAATATTTTGTTTTCTGTACAAATCCTAYGGGAGAATCGGTGCTTCTACCTACATTTATGTTTTAAAAAGTGTTAAAAATAACTGGATCCAGGGTCGTTTCCAGAGAGAATGATTCCTTTGAGCAGAAATGTCATGTCATGTAGGCAAGCAGGTCCATTTGCCACATAAAGCCTCCAGGGGTTATAACTACATGTGCAATAGCGTTTTTGCAGTAATCACTGGATTTTTTTTTAAGTGTCAGTCCAAGCACAAAAAGATTAGACTTTATATTTTGCAAATTATTCATGAAAAGAGTGCATATAATATTGAGATAGTAGTCATAATCTGCATTTGAATGGAGAAGTTTCAAAATGCTTTTAATAGGGAGGAGGAGGGAGGGTGGGTGATGAAACTGTGAACAATTATTAGTTGAAAAAATATCCTATATTTTCTGCCATATTTGTCCTTATGCCAAGTGAGTCTGAACAAAAGTAGCATTACTGGCACTAACATATGGCAAGTTCTGAGAGTGTTTACATGATGGACCCACCAATTATTACTAATGTTTTAGGTAATGAACAGAAGACACTTTTTTTTTTATCCGATCATATGTCTTTCCTTTTCTCAATGTGAGAATTTGTGAATAGTTCTTTCAAAATAATTCTTTTTTTTTCATCAGCAAAACAATAAGACCATGTCTACATCAGGATGTTACATTGATCTAATTTGTTCTCTCTAATTGCATTGATTTAATGTTATTGAACTGAAAGCTCCTACTACTCCTCTGTGTTACACAGTCTTAAGGTAGAGTCTTTTGTAATTGGAGCATCTACAAAACTCTATTTTTTTTTTCAAATTCAGTATTTTCTTGTGATGTACTGTGTGCAGTCTATCACAAATAATAAATAATAAGCCYAGGGATTCTGCAACTGAGAGGGAAGAATCAGATTTCTGTGGTCCTTTCCTAGCATCCATTAGTTTAGCTAGCATAAGTATGAACTGAACATGGTAGTCATAATATAGAGGACACTTCACTCCACATGCATGGATGCAGCATGAGTGTTGTAAGATACAGCAAATGAGAGAGATGGAAACATACATGCRCACTCGGAGACACACATGCAATACCAATCTCATCCTCTTCCCSTATCCTGGACACCAGCCATGACACAGCTTCCTCAGATGACTTTGCCATTCCCTTAAGGAGAACTGAACTGAAAAGTTAGAAGATTTGACAGCTAACTGACTCCTATTGTAGAATCATATTGCAGAGGTAAGGGATCAAGACGTCCTTTGCCAAAATGCATCCCATCATCCCCTTGCTGCTTCTGTCTCCTACTTGGGGACAGTCATAGTTTATGTGACTAAGTAGGGCACGTGCTGGAAGCAGTATCATTCTGCATGAGTAGTCAGTGAGTAAAATACTTTGTTTTTTTTGACATACATAATATATCAAACTAATGGATACCAATTTAGTCATGGAGGAAGATGCCAAGTTAAGAAAGTACTGTCTTGTTAAAATATCATGTTCTGGCTCTCTGTGCTGTACTAACTTGTTGGCACAAGACAGATCTGGGCTGACTGATAAAAGTGATAGAAATTCAGGACATCAAAGGCCTTTGCAGAGCATATTCCATTTTTAAAGACCAATTCTGACCAGAATACTCCTTGCTTTAGAAGAAGCATACTATACCACCTAAATGTTTGTTACTACAACTTATTGTTTTTCTTACCGTGTTTGCTGTTGATAGACCACTTATCAGAATTCCTGACACTGACATTGTGATACATAGAGGAAGGTGGTGCTGTTTTCTCAGAAGATGGTAGTGAAGAGGATATCTTTGGTATATTTGTGCAGATTGAATTTTCATATGAGGGCTATTGATTGGATATAGACCTATTTTTACAGAAGGCCAAACAAAGACTTTATCAATACATGAATATATTCCCCTACAGCAGGTCAAGGAATGACTAATCATTGTGATGGTCAGTTATTTAAAAAGATATGCAGAGACTATACCTTTTAGCACTTGAGGAATAMATTTCTAAGAACATTAAGAATATAGTCCAGTTACCTAAACAGAGGAATGTAGTGACATGACTGAAGTCTCCACCTGGGGACAGATCCATATGGAGCTGACAGTCATGATACAGCATGCTTTCAGCAATATCAAAAGGCACTAGACAGTTATTTTTAGGCAGCTAATTCCTACCTTGACATCTAAATTGTGGACATCTATGTACAAGTTAATATCTTTGGGGTCTCCTCAAAATCTACAATGAGACATGATCACTCTTCACTTGTAAATCGTGTGACTTATTTTACCTGTCTCCCTTGGAATAGGAAGAAATGGAATTCTGACTCTATTGGCTCTATGGACTAGGTATTCCCCAACTAGGGAAGGATCCTAGGATGATTAGCTCAACCATCAGTCTCTGCACTACAAAATGATGCATGGGATAAGATGACCCTCACTCTTGTGCCTGCTTGCTTGAATGTGCAAGGAAACACTTTTACCTCCCAGTCAGCAAGGGGCGCAAAGAGATTTGTGAAGCCATCAATCACTTTCTGAAGATGTGGATTACTCTCTGCCTCCTTTCATTCTGGAGCCTTTCAGCAGGCAGATGACCAAGAGAAAGGAGACATTTAACTTTATCCTAAGGAACTGCAAATTGTCAGTGGTRTGTATTTTGGAATAGTGGTGATAAGTGGTGATGCCTTATGACAAGACTCATCATTATGTGCTTCATGTAGTAAGTGCCTGCTGAATTCGACCCAACATCTGTGGAATGAAGAGAGATCCTGGATGATATGTCTGCCAAGTGGTATGACATTCTTTGAAGGTTGCAGTTGGGTGGAAGGATGAATTGCAACAGCTCCTGCATAGTCACCGAGGTAAAGTGCATTGTGTTTCTATGAGAGCTAGAGGGGAGAGTCATTGTTATAAGAGGTTATAATCAAGCAAATGTTATATAAAAGTGAGGGGAGTAGGTTGACAGTACTCAATAGCTTGTTTTACTACCTGCCAAAATAAATAGACTGAAATGAAAGAAAAACAAACTAYGAGAAGCATTGTTTATCCAGAGAGACAATTTAAAAGGTCAAACATGARACCAGTGTAACTATGTCAGGTTGAACTTGTCAGTAGTCACGTATGTCTAGGAGAAATGTACTTCACTTCTCCCGTGGAATCAAATATTCTGGGAAGATCTCACACTTTACTTGATTTAGTACTCTGTAAGACTTTGGCAGGTTTTCATACAATGTCCACATGGACTTAAGTGAAAAATACTCACTGCAAAGTAATGGATATACTCTCTTGTTTTAACTAAGATTTCTCACTGTTAAAAAAAATACTAAKTATATCGATTTAAAAGCATGTTGTGTGAAAAACAAACCATATTATAACAATTACCAAGCTTTTATTCTAACTTAAAGATTTTTGTAAATACAGTCTCAAGTGTATTCATACTCATGATATCCATGAGTAAACCTAAATCTCCATAGAACTCTAGCAATATAAATATTATTACATAAGAATTATAAATATTTTATTAAAAAAAAATGTAATCTTCAGGAAATTATCCTTTCCTTTGTTTATCTTATCTTTTTTTCATTCTGTTTGTAAAGGATTTCTACTCAAACCAGATGACTCAGGCAGTTAATGGACTGGATTCACTCTTCTACAGTGAACAGTTTAGTTTCATCCTCCAGAATTAGCTGCTCTCTCTTTTTGCCCATGTGCTACATTTTGCTGTAATAGGAGTAGGCACCCTAATGAGATAGGGACTAACTCTGCTTGTTTGCTTTTAAAGACTGCATTTCTCAGGCCTGCCTGAATCCTCCAGGTGCTACTAAAATTTTAACTTTGCAAAACTGTACAAGTTAGTCATTTCCATCCACTTTGGCTACATCTCACCTGCAGAAGGTAGAGGATCTGGGAATTTAATACATATGTACCCAACTCCATGCTACAGCAATGTGCCAGGATCAATCTATCTGTTCAGGAAGTCGCATGCACCGTCAAGACCTCGAGATACAAGTTCATGTGCAGTCAAGCAGGATTTATGGTACATGCTTCATATGATTACTCTGTGARCAGCCTTAGTGATCACTCTGTGAGCAGTATTTGTGAAAGGCAGGTCCGATACCACTGATTGCAGAAGAAGCTTTTATTGCATGTAAAAATATTTTCTGCAATACGTACATAGTAAGGCCCCAATCTCGGTGCAAGATCAGATACTTTGCATACAACCATTCTAGCAAAGACTTTCAAACAAGCAATAGAATCTCTTTCCTTTCCCTGTAGGTAATAATAAATAAATGACATTAAGCTCAATGCAGCATTAGTGTCTTTAAGTGGCAGATAAGCACATGAACATTAGCTGGTTAAATAAACACACTAAACAGCCATATTTTGCTCTGACAAAGTGTATTGAACAACATTGCCCTTTAGGGGTTATATAAAGTGGAACTAAGCTACTAAAAATGTAAATTTATTCCGCTACATATTGCTATTCAAACTGGGAGTATTCAGATGTCTCTAAGGCCTTTCTGGATAATTTTATCAGTTTATGGCTGCAATACTTCAGGGCCAAATAATAATATTATTTTTTAAAATGAAGTAAASAGTAAGGCAATTTTTCCTATTTGACAACTCTGGGGATCCCAAAGTTCGCTTCTGCTCATCACTTTAATTCGCCTGATTTCAGCCTGTTTAAAGTAATATATGGTATCATAATACAGGGAAATATGAAGCAAATTTAAGTAATTGATAGAGTAATTTCTAATAGGTTTTTACAGTATTTTCTTACTATATTCAAACTATGAAGTCTGGAATCAGCTTGGGATTCATTTGCAGGGCAAAGCAAGAGAATTTTGGAAGTCAATGGGAATTTTACCATTGACAGTGGGAACAGGACCTGAATGCAAGATGCTACAGCCGGAATTTATGTAGTCATTCCATCAGTTTGTGGCTATTTTTAACGCCTTCCTTGGAAGCAGAGGTGGGTGCTATTCAAGGGAACTACAATAATGAGGAAGGAACACACAATATCGTTTCAGTTTAATGTTCTCCACACCATGTATCGCTGTTTTGTTAAATTCACACCAGATTTGTCTTGATATGTGTGATATTCAGTGTAATCTTCAAAACACCACTGCCTGGGAAGCTGGCCCCATTCACGTTCTGAACACCAGGGTGACGTTATTTAATGGAGAGTGCCAMTGTTAAATGTTTTCTTTTGGTTAAGTTTAAAGCAGCTAGAGAAAACTGTGTCACTGCTAGACAAGAAGAAAGATAAAAGGAGCCATCAGTGCCCACATATCTCCTTCCCTCCCCTCACTCCCCCACAGATGTAAATAGGAAAAAACAGACTGGATGAGATATGACTAGATGATTTTTAGCTGGTGAATCAAGTGGTTTATTTCTTCACATTTCTGGAGTCTGCTTCCTGCATTAGTGTTTAAGCATAAGGTTGTTTGTGCTTACATAAGAGAAGAATTAAGTCGCCTATGATCTTATAATATTTAGGACATTATTAGCTTTCACACTCCAAAAAGTGTAGAAGAAACTTTCCAAGTTTAAGGGTTGTTTTCTAATACAAAAATGCATATATAATTATCTATAACAGCTGTGTTCCTGGCTTTGTCAGAGACAAGTGAAATTATCCCCACTGTATCTCATTATCTATTTTGAAAAATCTTATTTCTTTCCCTTGTACTGCAATGATTGAATAAAAAGGTTAAGTAAGAAAGAGAAAATGAGTAAAAGGTTAGTTCCCCAGACTGACAGATGTAACTTACAGGTAGTATAAAAGTAGAAAGTAGTTTTTAATTGGAGAAGATCTATGGAAGTTAAAAATACTACCCATAGATGAGAAATTTTAGGGGCATTCAGACTAATTAGAGGACTCATACTGCATATGAGATAAAAATGCTTTTCCCCCRTTTTATTAAAAAGGAAACAAAACAAACAAAAATAAATAAAAAGGAAACTTTGCTCTTGGTAAACAAATATATATTTAGTATCTGACTCTTTTTGCCTTTGATATACAAAGAAAAATATTTCAGGTTGTGTTCTTCTCCTCTATGATTTTCTCCTGAAAGCCTGTTTCTATCATTCAGTGTTTCCACCTCATCCTGAATAAAAAGGTTAGATTATTTGTTGACATTCTATCCAAAAGCTTCTTTCTTTGGTGAACTAACTCTGTCTTTCAAACATTCAAAGGCACTAGATACTTCAATTTTTAGGTCTCTAATATCTGGCATTGCTGACGATGACAATTTTTTTTTAAGATGGTATTTATATTCCACATGGTAGAGGAACAGCATCAAACCCAAGCCTCTGTTAAGCCCCTCCAACTACTGCAATCTAGATACTACGCAACCTTTGATCTGGTTCTCAGCACAAATTTCATTATTGTATTCCATTTTCATTCTTTTTGTACCACTCCATAGCCATAGTATCTGAATGCCTCCCAATAGCCCATTCTGAGGCAGTCGTGAGATCATCAACGTAACACAATATTCTGTTTTGGGATCCGCACTTCAGAAATGATGTTGACAGATCGGAATGTATTTGGGAAATGACCTACCAGAATGCTCAAGGTCTGGAAAGCCTGCTGTAAAGTGAGGAAACCTTCCATCTGTTTAATTTATCTAAGAGATTAGGAGCTGTCTTGATCTGATTCCACACAGAGAGGATATTTCTGATAGTAGATGAATCTTTAATCTACCAGAAAAAAGCATAATAAGATATATAATTTGGAAGCCGATATATGTCATGTTCAGACTAGAACTGAGGTGAAAATATGTAACAATAAAATAATTTAACTATGCGGACAACTTACCTTGAGATGTTGTATACAATCCATCTCTTGCAGTTTTCAAATTTTRTCTACTTTTCTTTTTTAATGATCACCTGCAGCTAAAGTACAAGTAATGAGATCAGTGCAGGAAGTATTGCCTGTTCTGTGGTGTACATTATGCTGGAGGTYGTGAGATGGTCTTCGTTGTCCTTTCACTTTCAGAATTTATGACTAGTTGCCATGTGGTAAAGATACATCCCCCTTTTTCATCCTCTTTAGGAAGTGATTTTTTTTTTTAAAAAAAAATGATTTTTGATGAGTCATATCGATGTGTTCTGTGCCATGTATTTTCATTAGCAATAACCATACTGAAGAATTATACACATCAATAACAGTGGAAGAAATTGAGGCTTGTAACGTTTTCTGACTGGCTTTACTCATCAGTGTCGTACACAAACAAACTTTATCTATCTTGCGTGTTCACAATTGTGACATTTACTTGCAAGGCTCAAGCTTTATATTCAGCAAGTAAAAATCTTTTGTTTTTTTTTTCACTTGGAACAAAAGAAATAAAAAAAAACATATTCAATGTTTCTGTTTGAAGYTCATATAATAAACGTCCTGCATACAATAATGCCTGTAATATAAGACCTGAAGCTCATATAATAAATGTTCTTATCAGCACAAGCAGATTTGTTCACACAATTGTAACTACTCACATTAAAATGCTTGTCTTGTGGCTCAAAATTTGGTGTTTACTCTAACCAGGAAAAATATGCCATCTAAATACTTAACTGTTCTTTCCTAGTTTGAAACCAGGGGACTACATTTTTGGAAATAAATCATGATGCACAAAAACCTCTCCCTAAAGCATCCTGCAATGATGACACTGAATTCCTTTTATATCCCCTCAGAGGTCTGTGCACTTCTATCAATTTCCCAAACTCCCTTAACCACATGATGCAAATGTGACCCAAGTCCTGAACTTACTTTCTGCATAACCACATGAAACTATTTATATCCTTCACTTCTCTACGCTGGTCATTCAGAAACTGTAAGCTTCTTCCTTGGCTGTCCTTTAGGATCAGCAGTGACATGATGATCCCAAACTCATAGATTTGGTCTGTAGCCATTTTAACACTAACTGCTCCCCTTTTAAGGTTTGTTAAAGATTTGGGGTACAAAATGTTTGTAAAATTAAAAAAAAAAAAAGTTTCACGGTCCTAATTTAATAGTGTGAAACCAATCTGGATGATAGATTTATTTGCTGGAATAGTATTTCTCATGTGATCCTAGTGATCTTTCTCAGCTCTTTAATAGCACAACTAACGAGGAAAACTTGTTAAGAGACTGGAAGTGATCAGCTAAAAGCAAAAAAGCAGGATTTTCTGTATGTATGCTGAAATGTAAGATTTTCCATGCTGATATCTGATTTGGAAGAGTGTAATAAAACTGGCTACTGTTACAAGGAGCTCTAATAAACMAGGGACAAGCTCTCATAACCCATAAATCTCTGAGTCTCTAAGGACTATCCCCTGACAGCAAATATTGATCACAGCTGTGGACCCCTTTCCTGAAAGAAAGGAATTGTTTACTGTGTTTCTACAGCCTGATCTTGCCTTTTCAAGGGAAATGGTATTGTGAGAAGCTGGGTATATTTGGCAGACYAGTACAATTTGCTTGAATACCCTGTTACTAGCCTTATAAATGGGGAATGGAACCTGACTCACATAAGTAGTTATTTTGCTGCTTGCAATGTACTAGCAGATTTGGGGTACAAAATGTGAAATATCTARGATGGAAGCCAATCCATCTTGCCCCCCTCACAAACAGTGTTTAAAATRCATTTGTTTTTGATATAATAACCGAATCTATATAATTTCTAGGGCTACTTGCCCAGTGTAAACACTGATAAATTCACTAACACCAGTGCGTGGTTAGAATAGGTTTTTTTAGGGAAGAGATTGCTAGAAAGATTAAGGTTTTAGGGCATATAGGAGAAGAGGTGGAGGGATTTAGGCTGACTGATGAAGAGGCAGTCACAGAAGAGATGTCTAATTATATTCTACAGTTACTTGATTAGAAATTAGAAAGACGCTGGATCCAATTTCTTCCCCATAGGAACTGTGGCGAAACTTGAGAGATTCATATTGGACATTAAGAAAAACTTTCTCAGTAGGAAGGCAGTCTAGATTATGTAGAGATGTGAGGGAATCTCTGCTCATCGAGGTTTTCATGATTTGGCTGATCAAAGCCACTGACTAGTCAACAGACCTGCTTTGAGATGAGGCAGGACTACACAGCCCCCTGTGATTCGTTTAAGATTTCTTTGACTCCGTGATTTACCTTCCCAAAGCTCTGTTTTAATTTGTATTGATAGGCATCTAGAGACCTCAAAAATTACATAAGTTTGTAAAAGATGGTACYGAACTTTCACCTTACAATACAGGCTTTTTATAATACAGCATTTATCCAAGAAAAAGGATCTCAGTTTCTTCTGAAAGAAATGAAATTGAATGCCTGTTCCTTGTACATGAAAAAAATGTACTCACCACTAGACTATGATGAATGTATTTGTCATCCCATGTCTTGAAAGAGCACATCTAGACAGCCAGGAATATGAATATTGTCCTACACACACACACACTTATATGTATGTATATATATATATATATATATATATGAATATATAATAACATACTTGATGATTGTGCTTCTGGATTACTGTTTACGGCACTAGGACTATCACAACTGCTGTTCTAGATGAAATCTTCCAACACATGTACATTTTTTTAACATTAACACATCTATGAATTTATAAATAAAATTAAAATAAAATCAGTATGAGTACATGAGCCAAATTTGTAGACCTCCACACCTCTCTAGCTGAATACATTAACATCTAGCGAAAAATCAYGTTACCTYTAGCTGCACAGTGAATCTGTTTTARGAGAAARTATGGAGATTGCAGCCCCAGGACCTCATGGTCAAGGATTTTTTTGTATCATGGAGACAGAGAATAAATTCCATACCCTTGTTGCTTACTTTCTGAGGGACTGCAAGTACTTACGTGAAAGGAGTGGTGGTAGGGGTAGTGACATCTAACATTTGCTGTTAGTTCCTCTGTGGAGGTATGTAATTTCCCTATGCAATTCCCCTCTGCGATGAATAGAAACATCTGAGTTGGGTGAACTGTATGACTCCTTTCAAGTGTCTRTCTATGCCCTCTTCTCATCACTGATTGCATATGGAATTTGGGTCATCATGCTAGCCAGATCATATCAGCTCTCTCCCCCGCTCTACTTCTTCTCCTCACGTGCTCACCAAGACAATACGTGAGTGAGAGCACATCTCGGGAGCCTACAGATTATAAGGGAAAGGAGGAGGAAGTTCTGGATTTTATTTTATATTCTGAAGAGTGCTTCTTCATTTCAAATAAAACTTCCATTGTGAAATATGATTATATTATTCTTGGAGCAAGCTAACACACCACAATCTTAACCTCCTTAAGCGAGCACCCTAACAGGTAGTTTACAGAGAAACAAGTGCTCTTGTGGCCCAGCATGTCTTGAAATGTATTCTACACAGGGGGACAAATCCTAGTAAGAGGGAACAACAGATTCATATGCATACATAGACGTATATCCAGACTACGCTATGGGATTGATAGTTTTAGCAGTATTCTTCTTGCAGATGAGGTATGTGGATTTGAACCTCACAAGGCAGAGGATGATACATAAACTAGGTCTTTAAGCAGTTGCTCTTCACTGGACTAAAATGTGGGAAGCAACAGCTGTTACTCCATATCTGCTCCTTCTCCAGATGCCTTTTAAAAGTTATAGCCAGTACAGYTGTTTTTTGTGAGGCATTTGAATCTGTAGATTTGTGATAGGCTACTCTAAGCACTGAATCCTTAGAGGATGTGGTAAGAGAAGTGTCTAACTTCTAGGTCCTTTTTAAGCTTGCACCATGACCAGATTTTTCAGACCTTTCAAGATGGAGACAATTTTAGGTATAGAGAATGACCCTGAGCACTCAGGAAACGTCAATGTGCAAAGTGAGCACTGATGAGTTTAGATGACTGAACTATCATTAGGTGGTCCGGATGGTACTGTTAGATTTAGTAGCCTAAATCTCACTCTAAGAATATAAATACTTTTGCTTATCTGGGCCTAATAGCTTAGGATTTTAAAAGAGCTCAGCACCCTGCAGCTCCTAGCTGGAGCCTTGAATACTCTGCTGGATATTAGCCGTTCCTATGCTACACTGCACACAGATAATCTACTTGACAAGAAGCTGCATAGACTGACCCTCCTTGCTGATACTGTATTTCTTTACTCTTTCCGCTCCTAATAACTCCTGATTTTGCATCTCCACTCCTATTTTTCTCATTCATTTCCTATGTACCACTCTTTTATGCTCTCCTTTTTTCTTTATCTTTCCTACCTGCTTTTCTCATCCCCACTATTTAATATTAGCCATCATAAGAGCACCTAAGAATGTTCCTCTATTAACAACATATTGTTGATCTTCTTCTTTATTGCTGAACCACTTATGTCCCCGTTATGTAACTCAGACACTAGTGATCTGTGAACTAAAAACATATCTGCACGTATACTGTTTGCCTCTATTAGTGTAAGACTCCACTTACTCCTAACTCTGATGAACTGAACTGGAATCCCCAGCAAATCTTTCATTTCTAATGAAATGATTGCATTTCAAATAAATTCGTYATTTTTTTACATAGCTTTGTATTAGTTACTGTACTGTATAGTCACAAATATAAATATCTTTAAGGGTTAAAATATTGTTTTTACCACAGCTGTTCAGCAGGAGAGGCAGTGAATCCTTTTGAACAATGTCTCATTAGATAAAAAAAATAAACTGAGATTTAACGTTAAACACCAACCTTCAACTCCACCCCTCATCCCCCATACCCTTTCACATTTCTGGCAAAGCTAGTTTAGTTCAAATAAGTTTCATATAGAATGAAAAAAGACCATATAAAACATATTTTTGCAAGAAAAGTTAAATCTCTATAATGCCACTGTCTGTACATTTCTTGTGAAAAATATTTTGATTCTCTGATAATCAACTAAATTGTTGCATTTTCTGTATGTATTTTAATATTAGGAAAATAAATTTATGCTACAGAACATATATGGATGCATTCCTATAGCCATATGCTATAGCTGTCTAGTGCTTCTATGATTTTGCCCAACAAACCAGACATGCTAGATTTTCTGCCATTTAAAGTTCAATCATTACATTGCTATTTACCGTTAAAACCTGGCTGGCAAATTTAAAAATTGTTTGATGGCTTTAATAAAACAAACTTTACATTCAGAGTTTAGTAGATTTTGTTGTTTTAACATAAAGGATTTAGTTGTACCATAAGTTATGGAGAATGTGCCTTTTTTATAATGCATTTCTCCCTGTTTTTATGAAATCCTGAATCTATGTGCAGAGGTGCAATTTATTAAATGTCATGGATGGGTCATCTGACCAGTAGTTTGAGCATGGAATTCATATCCCATGATTCTGAAGGCTGAAAGGTTAATACATAACAGATGCTGCTTCGGAGGAAACCATTACAGGCAATGCTTTTCAATCAATGAGATGCTATTATGAGCAATAGAGCCAATTTCTTTTAATCAATGAACCTTTATTACGACATTTACTAAGAGAAGCTCTATGCAGTTCTTATAAACCATTCTTCAGTCTTCTAAAAATAATTTTTTTTGTTTTTGAAGCTTTTTTATAGTTTCTCTAGTTTTGCTCATTTTAAGGTAGCACACTGGGTTAACACTCTACCTCCCAGATTAAAAGAGAGCAGAATAATTATGGCATACAAAACATGCCAAAACATTTAAATCTGAGATGCARTAAAGGCTATATGTGGGTCTTATATGGTATTATGGTAAACTCTATCACACAGCTATAAAAAACTGTCAGAAGCAGCTCAGCTTGCACACTTTCAAATAGAAGATTTCATTTTGCAGGAGAGCAGTCAGACTGCTACTGATATTTTTTCCTATTCTGAAAAACTAGGTAGGATGGAGTGAAAGCATGAACCTTTCCCTAGGCATTAGTCATGGGCACTAACTCTTCACATTTCTACTGTGAGATGCAACCTTCCTTCCCCTTCCCCCCCAGGACCAGGGTGAGCTGTTTCATATTTTTCAGGTTCAAGAGAGACCACTGTAGAAATGGGGAAATCTGTCTCACTCACTGTTCCATTCCTCATTTGGGAATATTCAATCCCTACTAGCACAAATGAATCTTACCACTAGGGCTGGCCTTTGATAAGCATCTTCCTGTCTTTCGATCTGTGACTTTTCTCTGCGTCTCGTCAGAGAATAAACCCCAGCAGTTTGACTCTATTCCAGTAGCACCTAGGCCAATGCCCACTGTGCAGAAATGAATTGAAACATTTTTAATAAGGTCTTTCTTTAAGCAAAAATACATAGTTTTCAGACACAAATAATAACCAGAGGAGGAAACTGAAGGCTGGAAAGAAGGAACAGTGGAGAACCTGGAGTTTGTGTTCCAAGAGGACTCGCTCCATGATTTCCCAATGGATTGAGGTAAGGTTAACTAGTCTGAAGGTCCCTGAGTTGTCTTCTTGGCCTTTTTTGAAGACGGATGAAGCATTTGTCTCTCCTGATCTCCAATTCAAAAGTGATAGAAAACAGCCTTATATGGACATCTACCAATTGTGCCCTCAGAGGCAGTACGTTGGGATTTRTACAGATCAGGTTCTTGCAAGCAGTCCTTCGCTCTTGCCTCATCCATTGCTGGTAGTTTCCCTCCTTGAAACTTGCTTCTAAACACAGAGGCCTGGGAAGCTTTACTTGTAAAGGYAGAAGAAAGAAGGTATTGAATACCTGAGCCTTATCTGTGTCCACTGTTACCAGTTTGCCTGCCCCATTCAGCAACAGGTCAACATTTTTACCTCTCAGCCTTTTACTACCAGTGTAGTAATAGAGGTTCTCCTTGTTGATCTTGATGTCCCTTGCCAGGCCCAACTGCATTTGGGCTTAGATTTTCCTAACAACATCCTGCATACCCGGGCAACATTTCTAAATTCCTCCTTTGTAGCGTGTCCCTGCTTCCTCCTCCTGTATGTTGCGTTTTTGCATTGGAGTGCCTTCATAAATTTCCTGCTTAGACAAGCTATTCTCTCTTTTTTTGCTGAATGTTGGGATACACTGTTCTTGTGCCTGGAGGATGCTGTCCTTAAAGACCTGCCAGCATTTCTGAATGACTTTGCCCTTCAGACTTCAGACAAYTTTGCCACCTCCCATAGGATCCCACCTATGGGAAGAAGGACAAGAAAAAGAAGTGTCAAAACAGTTATAAAGCTTTGAAGTGAAAATGTTTTCAAACATTTTTTTTTTTCAGCCTGCCTCCTCATGTTTTTGTGTAGGTATCAGTCTCATATAGTATATCATCAATTATAGAATAGGGAGCTCTCAAAATACTTTTTTGCTGTATTGGGAACTTGGAAAAAAAAAAAACAGTACTTCCATAGCTCAGCTTCTAAAGCAGTCCATCAGTGTTTCTTTTTATTATGTGATTATTTAACTGGAGACATCACAGAAGCAAAGAGAAGCAGCAAGGAGAGGAGTTGTCTCCTTGGCATACATCCTGTACTACAGAAAAGTACAGCTTTCATTCAAGGATGCTTGCAAAAACCACTGGACATCTTGCCAAATGCAATCTTTTATAAGAAAAGAAAAACACTGTATCTAACACATGTTAACAAGGCACCCCAGGTGGGGCATTTGAAAAATAAAATGGAGCATTGTGCCAGCAGCAAAATCACACCATTATGTAGCTGTGTATGCTGGCAAGGAACTTACCTGGAGGCTGGCAGTGAGGCTTCCTGGTGTCCCTATTGAACGAAATGCACTGTACCAAGCCATGACTAACAGTTTTCACATCAGTGATAAATTGGAGTAGGAGCTGTTAGATCACCAGATTCATCTGATGCATTCACTCTAGGTCAAGTCCAGGGGAGCTGTTGCAGGAAATTTCTAATATTTGGCTTTAATCCCAGGAATCAAAGTCTACAGAGAATGAGAATTCCCTCACTTTCACTTGAAAAAAGAACTAGAGAATTATGTGCACAATGCTGTATCTCATATTTACAATATTTTGCAAGACAACTGTCATATGCTGTGCTGACTTCCACTCTAATCACAGTAGGAAGAAAGTAAAGGATGTTCAGTCTTCATTTATAGGGACTTGATCAACGTATTCATTTTAGAAGATTATTTTAGGATGGAAGATTTGAATGTTGTTTTTGGATGGATAGATAAATCATAGATTTGGGATGCCACAAGGTTTGAGACAACTGGATAAGGTCTCAAAATTACTAGGAACTAACTCTTTCAAAGAGGAACTGATGTGCTTCAAAAAAGGTACTTATTATACCGTAATTGTTCTTTGCAGAAAAGATATCTTGTAATTCCATATTGGATGGCTGACTGAGAATTAACTTTGCATGGCAGGTTTTAGACAAAACAATTCAACCTTTTAAGAAAATGTGTTTCAGGAAAAAATAATATATTAAAGTTAAAAATATTGCAGAGAATATTAGTGCCTCCTATTTTGTAAGCCAGGGTTTAAGAACTATTAGGAAAGATGCCCTGGAATTGGGGAGATGCCTTTCTACTCTCTCCTGAAATTAATCATTTTTAGATAAGACAAAAGCTTGGAAAAAAAAATATTTAGAAAATCTAATCAAGTACTAAACATTGCAATATTTCTGATATTCTAAACCTTAATATATATAAATACTGTATCAATTTTACATATTTCTGAGGAGAAGGTTCTGGTACTCCTTGTGGAAAAGTTAACCGTGAGCCAGCAACATGCCCTTGTGGCCAAAAAGCCAATGGTCTCCTGGGCTGCATTAGGAAGAGTGTTGCCAGCAGGTCGAGGGAGGTGATCCTGCCCCTCTACTCAGCCCTGGGGAGGCCTCATCTCRAGTACTSTGTCCAGTTCTGGGMTCCCCAGGACAAGAGAGACATGGAGCTACTGGAGAGAGTCCAGCGGAGGGCTATGAAGATGCTCAGAGGGCTGGAGCACCTGCCCTATGAGGAACGGCTGCAAGAGCTGGGCCTCTTCAGCCTGGGGAAGAGAAGMCTGAGGGTGGATCTGATCAATGTGTACAAGTACCTGAAGGGAGGGTGTCAAGGGGACGGGGACAAACTCTTCTCAGTTGTCCCATGTGACAGGACAAGAGGCAATGGGCAGAAATTGAAGCMCAGGAAGTTCYGCCTGACYGTGAGGGGGAATTTCTTCCCTGTGAGAGTGACAGGTTGCCCAGAGATGTTGTGGAGTCTCCTTCTCTGGAGATCTTCAAGGCCCACCTGGATGCAACCCTGTCTAACATGCTCTAGGTGACCCTGCTGAGCGGGGAGGTTGGACTAGGTGATTTCCAGAGGTCCCTTCCAACCTCAACCATACTGTGATTCTGTGAAATCTTAATATGCATTAGTAAGTCAACTGTTGGAGACTATAAACGGATATAGATGCAATAAGCCTGAAAAAATGATATTTCAAAACTTTCCTTGTTATCAAATTCTCTGGGATTCTGGAAATATAAATACAGGAGATTTTTATATAAAAAGCCCAGCTTCCAAATTCAGAACTTCTGAACAGATTCCATGCAATCCAAATTTGCTAAGCGATTTCATCTGACACTTGTTAAACTTCAAAAGTATTGCCATGCCAGATTTTGAGATTGAGAGACTATGAACTTKGCAAATTGAAAAAAAAAGTCAGAGAAGGGTGGTAGAATGATATAATTCACTGCGACATTACATGCTTACACCAAAATAGTCATTTATATGGAGAATTAGGGGTCCAGGAAGCAAAATAACTGAAGCATATGGCAGACCAAAGTGGAATGTAAGTCAATGGCATCATGCTGCTGCAAAAAGGCCAATGTAAAGCTGGGATGAAGCACAGAACAACCAACCCCTGTCTACATTAGTAAGTTATGTATGATCAACACGCAGATTTGCATAGTGGCACCAAGCTCCATATAATTGCTGGCACACTCTCTGGCTCAGTTTTGGCCTATGCCATGTCCAGAAAGTGGGAACCAGATAAAATGTTCAACTTGGAGCTTGTGTTCTGTTCATTTCAGTGAGGACTGCTGTAAACACGCAACTTTGATGCCATCACAAAGCCATGTGGGACCTGGGTCCACAGGGTGCCAGTGAGCAGCTGCCACAGCCTAACAACTTGGTGGGAGAGACATCAGACTTAACATGCTGGCACAGAAGACTGCAACTTGCATGTGCAGGGAATATGGTCTTGCTACTTACGGGATAGCCAGGATCTTGTAGACAGCTTAAACAAATTCATGCGGACTCACTATCCAGGGAAAAAATAAAACACTCACGTAYTGACTTTTTCTTATTTCTTTCAATCACTTACTTCTGAAACACAAACTCAGAGCAAATCATGCTGGTGCTCTGCTAGAGCAATCCTGTGACTTGTCTGGCGGAAGAGGTAACATATTTCCTTACTAGCTTCCTTATCATCATTTTCAGCTGTTTATTTATAGCTCTGCCCAGATGTGATAGGAAAAAATCTACTGACCACTTATGTATATTTGCTTGTTCTGAAAATAAATGTTGAGATTGCCTTCAGTCCTTAACATATGTAAAATTTTCTAAAAGTCACTATTATGTATTTTATGTGAAGCAAAATCAGATATCATTTTAAATAACAGCAACATAAGCCCAGTAAAACTATTTTCTGGTGCTAATTCAAAATTAACATTGAATAAACTCTTTGTCTTCATGAGTTTCTCACAGAGTTTAAAGATAGCTTTGGGAGTCCTTACTAGTAGGTAAGTGGAGTGAAAATTAGTATAATCCATTTTTATGCTTCTGATAAAGCATTATTTTTACAAAAATATACAAATCCAWATTAATACAAGAATTGCTGCGAAGTACTTTAAAGAATTTGTAATAAAGTGAAGCTCGAAGTAAACTCATTTGCAAATTTCTCAGCGTTCTTTTAGTTCTACACATAGGATATAAACAAGCTGCAAAACTGAGATTTGTCAAAATCCCACAGATCTTGCCTCTGAAAAATTTTAGTTAAAATTAAAAAAAAAAAAAAAGAAAAAAACTCATGGTCAGTGCTTTCATAGTTATTTCCCATCAAAAATCTCGTGGGCTACATCAACTCTGATTATAGACTTTAAAGTATTGCCTTTACTATCAATATTATAGATGATTAATAGATTCTCAGCTTTATCTTCCAAGCTCCTACTCCTCTCCATACTCTCCTGCTTTTGCATCACTTTTAGTTACCTTCTTTAAAAACAATTTTACTTATCCTCTTTTTTCTCCCTGCCATTCTTCTCATTCTATGCACCATCATTTCCAGGATTTTCCTCATTAATTAAATTAGTAATTTAATTAGTAATAATCGGTAATTAAATTCAAAAGATTGTATATGCACACAATATATCATTATTAATAATTATATTAATAACAACATTAATGATAGTAATATTGATAATTTGAAGATTTTAACAATAGATTATTATATTTTGAAAAATATATTTTTGTCATTTCCTTTCACAAATTGGCCTGGGCACAGATAAAAATATCCATTGCTTTAGATTGTTCTATGTTATTTTCTTGTATAAACATTTTTCATATATACATAATAGCTAGGCTTCATATACTTTTTATAAAGAAGGATTACTTTATTTAGCATGAAAGGAGTATCCTTGTCCTGAGCTTGAAGTATAGGAGCTGAATGACTTAAAATTATAAATTAAGGAACAATCTGAACAATCTCAAAATCTGCATGTGATACAGGAGTGCTATTACTTATGCCAAAAAAAAAAAAAAAAAAAAAAAAAAAAANAAAAAGAAAGCGTCACGGTGTCATGTTCACTGTTGTGTTTAATATTTCATTCTTAAGATGGTGGGATCTAGAGGTGAATACTGAATTCTCCAGCAATAGCTTATAAAATGCCTAATTGCGTTAACCAAAAATGGGTTACTAGTTTTGAAGGATACTACTATTAAAAAGGCATGTAGCTGATCAGACAGTGAAAGGGAGAGATTTCCCCCTCTTCCATCATTTTTCCTGTTAACAGCAAAGTCAACACAGTTGCACCTCTTTTATACCTTTTCACATGACAAGACAATTACACTGTAATTCTTCACTAATAAATGAAGTCATCATCCTACAAAAAGTGTTTGCACCTGCAGTTAAATGCTTCATGAGAAACCACACTTACAGGATGCTTGATTTGGTTTCCAGAGATTTTCCCTTTTACCCTTCACAGATCCCCAAGACTTGTGAAGGACGTTGGGTATTTGACAAGCACATATATGACAACTTGTTTGGACACATTCAGGCCACAATAGCAGTTGAGACTCAGCTTTTTTGAATCARTGTAGAAGAAACTCACAGCTGGATATCTGTCCAAAACCACAGATCGCTTTGGAATTGACGATTTTCAGCCAGCATCAATTACCATTCACAGTTTTTCATCGCACTTTACGGACACCTATATACTTGCCCGCAGAATATTCTAAATCTACTAGGCCTCCAGTTTCATTTATTTCCACCTCAGTACTGCTAAAAATGCATGTTTCTAGAGAACAAAGAAGAAAATATTTCTGTTCCTGTCAGAATTTCATGAGTTAAAGACAGAAAATGAAATTTTAATTGTAAAAAAATATCCCTCTATGGCTCTTCTGGCACTTACTGCTCTGCTGGAAGTGTAATCTACACTTATTCAGGTATCCAGAAATTGAAACAAGTGCTACTGTCCAGAGCATCTTACCTCCGTTGTAAAGTGGTGGCCCACAGGAGGAACGAAGGCAGRAGGTCTAGGCCTCAGGTGGCTAGCCATCATCTCCAAGTGTGAATAAAGAATGGTGAGAGTTAAGAAGTGTGTCTTCAWATATGCCACTCTTTCTTCTTTCTGCTGCCTATTTTTTCAGTCAAAAGTAATCTTTGGTATGTTTTCTCACTTTCTAGCTTACCATCYAGGTCCATTAATTCTAGCTGTCAGGGGTTTTATGGCCTAAGTACATACTTACAATGCAGCATGACAATCTAATATAAGAAGACCTTCAGTTTCCAACCATCTTGCTCTGGTGCCATTTATAAAAACAATTTGATGAGGGCCTTTAACTTTGTTTTTATATTCCACATACGGTGCTTGAGCAACTACCAGTCACAACAGGTGACAGGGACATTTGAAGACCAGTGAGAGRGTTTGCTTTTCTCCCTCCTCGAAAGATCTCAGGTCAGGTATTCTGTACGAATCAWTGTCTGTGCTCAGTAATCTCTCTCATTTTAATCACCAAAACATGTTTTTACCACATTTTTTCATTTAGTATCTATTGATTTATAATAGAAGACAGGCTGCTGAATCAGAGAGGAACACTTGTGTCTACATCTCTCTTGTGCCTCGACTGTGTGTTCCAGTCACTTAATGAGGAGTGATGAGATTAAAAACTCAGTGTAGCTAGGTATAGTTTAAAATAAGTTTACATATAGTAGAGTGAAGGTGTAATTGTGGATATGTTGATGGAATTAAACCTTTCCTAAAACTTCATTGTCATTAGTGACTCAAGGCTTCATTAAACCTCCATTTATCCTAACRTTTATCATCTTTTCTGTCAAATGTAGCCTTCAAGGGATTTCTCCAAGCCATTAAGAGTGCTATACTGCATGACTGCACTGTGGTCAATGGACCACTCACACTGTAAGCACAATAAAACTTTTCAAAATATATTTATTCATCTATGAAGAATCAGTTTCATTTAGCCAGCATCTGCACTTTTTTTCAGCTCACTTCTAAGTGAAATTCAGGTGCTGTCCTTGATCTGTTAAATTCTACATGATTTGTTTCCTGGAGTCTACTGAGGCAGCTAACGACAAGATTGTCATATCCGTTAAGAGACTTTCCAAACTGCTGGGCACCGCTCTGAGTGRGACTGAATCACTCACAAACAAATATTCAGTTACAAAATGAGGGCTAACAACTGGAATTGCATTTCTAGGTATATATCTAGACTTTCAATGGTGTTTCTAGAAATCTGGATATCAGAACTAAAGTTTGTGTTTTTTTCTTAGAATACATCAGACTTGAAGTAAACCTGTCCTCAAGAGCAGAACATCTGCCTAGAATTAACTCAGTGAAAGAACCTGGGCATGTCTCTCAGGTTCCTCCCTCACCTCTCTCTATTTTTTTTCTTTTTTTGGGGGGGCAATGGTACATGCAGAATATGGTGCTACTTAATCATTTTACTGTCTTTAGTGATATTCACAAGATAAGTGGATAATAATTTTAATAATTAAAAATGAAAAACTTGATAGAGTCTTGTTATTACACTGTTGAGGAAACAATGTTAAACAAAAATAACGGTTTTCATGTAGRGTTTTTCTCAGATTTCTTGCATTGAGCTTCACCATCACTGACATTCACTAAATGATCATCAGCTCCCACTTGAGTACTCTTGGCATCGTCCACCAACCACTTTACTGTACAGTGCCYGCTATTAGAGACACTTGACCATAAGTAAGTGCCCATTAACCAAGAAGCAGTGAGCAGCGATATCACATGAACACCTTCAGAGAAGCTGGTGAAACAGGATCACACATTAGCTGAGTTCATATACAGATTAGAAGAAATGAAAGGCACTGTACCATGAAGGGGAAAAAAAAGTGAAAAACTATATGTGATGACAGCAGAAGGTTTTGCATATGTGAAAGAGGGTCAGAAGCTTTTTCTTTGCTCACTTAGAACTATTTTTTTTCCCACTCCACAAAGACAGTCTATAGATTTTGTAAAAAACTATGTAGGGTATTTTATTTGCTGTCTAAAGCCTTTTAAAATGATACTCTCTTGAGGACATGTTACAGGTAATAAAGCAGTAGAAAGAGGCCTTTTCTGCAGCAGTAACTTACAGGCACAGTTTTATGGGGGGTGGGGGAGGAAGACCTCATATTACAGGAGCTCAAACAATACGGACATTTGCAGTCAGAATCACAGTGAAATAGAAGAAAACATTAGCAGCCATATTTCCTGAACCACTTGTTTCCAAGCCAAAAGATCTACTGTGTTTTTTACATGTCCATGGTCACATCACTGGTATGATCTTATACCTTTATTGATAAAGAGTAGCATCTGGATACTCAGGTAGTCCCTGACACAAAGAAAGACTTTGGGAACAAACAGTTCCTCAGATCCTGTTAGTAGGCATCTAATTAGATCTTACTGTTCAGTTACTATGAAGTTAGATTGAATGTTAAAAAGTTAACAAAATTAGATATCAAAAATAGATCTATGGCCCCTGAAATTATAGTTATCACATTGTTTAAACATACTCTTAAACTATATAATAGATGGTAGACACACACTTGTAATTAGTGATATAAACAGTGCTTCGTCACGTTTTAGAAGTCCTTCTGGTCCACCATGCAGTTCACTTCTGTGTCCTGGCTACTGGCTGCATACCGAAATGCCTTTAGCCATGTGGGGTAGCAGGACCACACAAAATCATCAGGCATGCTTAAGAGAAGGAAGGCAGARCAGTAAGGAAAACTGACATTATGTAATTTGTGATACTTTTCAGGTCAAGAAGTAATTGGGAACTTAGCATATCTTTTAAAGGTAAACTGTTACTGCAGCAGTGTTATAAGTTGGAAGAAATTTGTTGTTAAMTAGTAAGCAACTGGAAATAAACAGGCTGGCGCTGGCTTTGACTCTGCACAGAGTCAACAGCCTTCAGCTGTTGACATTAAAGAGAACAGGATCAAATTCACAATATCTAATAACATCTTGATAAGAGCAAACAAAGAAATACTCAGCCAAGAAAAGAGCCAAGAAGCAGAGTGCTCTTCTGGAAGTTGCACGACTGACTGCAGTTCGGGGAAGACTGTCAGAAAGGAYTGATTCTCCCTTTTCTTACACCAGCCTAAACAATACAGTCACACTACTGGTGTCAGTGGAGTCAAACTGGTGTAAGATATGAAGGAATCATGGCCAGGAGGCTGGCATTAGCCAAAGGCTAGTTTAACTCAGCTATGATTTCTGTAGAAATTCTAAAATTCTCTTTTCAATTTTATGAATTTAGCCTTTTCAACACTAGTTTTATTGCAGTTTGAATAGCATTACCCAGAATTATCATTTTTATTGCTATTACAATTACCATTACTGTTTGGCAGCCTTCCTAACATAACTGAATATTTTAAGTTAGAAGATCTGATAGTCTCTCTTCCCGACTTACCAGCAGGACTGCAGTGATGAACTCAGCAAAGATGAACTGGATTTCTGGTTTCATTAATTCAGTCTAAGTGATCTAGTCAGAGTGAGAATTTCTGAGAATCCTTGAATTTTCTTGAGAATTCAAGCCACTGACTTGAATATATACCACTGAATAGATAAGAAGTCTATGCCCATGTGATATATTTAATGTTGATAATGCAATGGTATGAGGCAAATATGAGTTCAAGCACGTATCTACATATCAAAGCACTCCTTACCATTTTCAACTATTCTTASCAGCTATAGACAGAGTTGTATTTTTATTCAGTTTGTTCGAATTTTGCATACTATATCCTGACCCATAACTGGTGAAAATCAAGGTCTTCTTTCATTAAAAAAAACTATATATATATTATACATATGAAATCCTGCATAAGCTCAGTGTGCATTGTTTATATGATCTGTTTCTGCTAAATGAAAAAAGGAGCTTGCCTGAAAGACACTGCTCCTCACCATGAACTGCGACGCCTCGGGGTAAAACTTCTGCTTCTTTTCTTCTGTATCRCTGTCGCGTTGCCCGTCTTCCATCCTCCCCGCAGCCACAGCCCTCTGTGCTACGGTGCCGGCGGCAGGAATACCGTTGATATTCAACAGATAAAGAATTGTGCGAGATGCAAAGGACAGTTTCTCTCTGACTTAGTCTTACTTAGGAGGCCTAAATTCTAAAATTATTTCCTGGGCAAAACTTTTTCTGAATGTAGGTAGGTAAAAACAGGTTTTTAAATCACAGGCTACTGATCTGTAGTGTGGAGAGAGCAACTCCAAATGATATTTTTTCCCCCAAAATCAGAAAGATGAATTGAACTCTCATAATTTTCCACAAGCTAATAGAATTTAGCATGAAATTTCTTTGCTCATATTAGTCTGAATGTTGTTTGATTATATTTTTTTTCTTTTGTCTTTTGATATTTAAATTCTTGGTCTTAATTTATTAGCAACCTTTTCAAACTATCTTCACAGGAAAGAAGAGAACTTGAAAACTTTCTTCCTAAATATATTAAAAATAAGAAAATAATTAAAACTGCTTCTCTGAGATAAGTTCTTTCTATTTTGTTAATCATTATTTCCAGAAAAAGAAATAATTGTCAAAAATAATTTGACAGTGTTTATCAGAGACATTTAATTTTTACTTTTGTGCTCTACAGAGTTGGCAACAGGCAAATGCCAAGCTATCTCCAAATTAAAACACAAATATTTTAAAAATAAAATTGCCAAACTTTTTAATTTAAATAGATTCTTTTAATTTAAGAAACAATTTAAATCTTTAGCTTTAGATTTTCTCCAGATTTTCTCCATTTTTTTTATATATTGGAAAGCTTTAATTCATTCGAAGTTGTTTATTTAACAAAAAATGAAAGCAGATAGATTTGGGGAAAATGCTATAGTCTACAGATAAAATTATTTTCAGAATTGGGTATAAAAGTAAATATGATTCTTTATTTACATTTTGATCAGGAATACTTTTTAAAATTTCAAATGTTTTGTTATCACAATACAAATTTGACCAATTCACTTATTTCTAAGCATCTGAAGGTTTGTTAGTAAATCTTTGCTAGGTGTTTTAGAAACAAAAGTGTCTCAGGAATAGACCAAGACAGTTCAACACTTTAAAATTAGGAATTCAGATTTTCCTAATGATACAGGAAGTACTCTCAAATAGTTCTTTACAGACATTTATTCTGCATGTCTATTCCATATAGTGCCAAAGGGGAATAGGAAATTCTCAATTTTGGTATGAGTAAAAAAAAATAAAGCTGAGAAATAAGAAAGCACTAAAGAAATGATTATAATCTAAATAAATTTTGAGTGCTGAATAGATTATCACTGGAAACTTTGGCTATGTATTTCATGAGTGTTTTGGAAAAGGGAATTTGACAGCCAGATATCCAAGCTGTCAGATGAAACTGTGTTGTAGGAAACAACAACTGCTATATAAAATGCAAGAGGAGGGATTAGAATCATTTAATAACTGTACTTAGGTTATTAGAGATTACATTTTTCTAATTTAAGATCCAGTGTATGTTTCATTCTGAGTCATGGAGGGAAAAAGTAGAGATATTTAGCTAATGCAAATTACTAGGAAGAAAAACTAGTGGGGGGGCGGAAATCTCTTCTTCTTTTATCCTAATTTGCATCTGTACTTAAGAAGAAAAAGAGTGAATATAATTGCTTCAGAGGGGTGCAAGTGAAAGAAGCTAAATTAATATCAGTTATGAAGCAAGATTAAAGTAATTCTGCTTTTTTTCTCATTTAAGAAGGACTTCACAGTGACATAGCTGAAGTTTCTAAAATTATGAAGAGTGAAGATTAACAGAAGTAAAGAACAAAACCTTAAGAGAAAAATGAACTTATAAAATTGACAAAAGAAAGAGAACATACATAGACCTACTTTAGAGAAATAGCAMTATTCCTACAGAGCCTCTTACCAGAAGGGAAACAGACATGTAAACTCAGGAGAAGAGAGACACTCTTCTAAGCAAAAAGTTAATGCAATGTAATATAAAGAAAAACAGAAACTGAAATTTAAGCATGGGAAATGAGTCTGAAAAAAAGCTGTCAGCTGACARACATGTTCAGCTAAAGCTCAGATTAAACTTTTTCTGGTTTAAAAAAWTGGAAAGTTTTTCCTCTTCAGTCATTTTTTTTCCCCTGACTTACATATCCTTGCTTGTGTTTAATAAGATTTGATTCCWAAAGGAGCCTTGCTGTAGTCAGTTGTGAGCAAGAAGGTCAGCATGATCCATTTATACCTACAGGTACAAATGTAGATGATAGCTGGAAGAGGTGATCACYATGTCTGGAAGGGTGGGAACATAACGGGGAGTAGTGGGAGAGAAGATCAATTATTTAGAATATTTTTAGAGTGATTTGAATTAGAAAGTTTCTTACCTCAGGAAATACAGTCTGCTTTTGCATCCTCACAGCTTTCCTGCACATGGATGAGAAGCTGCATGATGCAGGTCCCAATATTTTAAATTTTAATTAATATTTTTGACTCTAATAGTTGCTRAATAGCAAAAGCAAYTAGTGTATTCCTGTACAACCTTTCTTCCCTAYGYCGGAGAGCAGTTCTTAGTGGAAGTTCACTGCTGTTATGAAGGCAACGTATAACTCTGGGATGATCACGCACCTCAGGAATCCCTGTAACCATCACATCTCAAAAAATTACACTGAGAAAGAACTGAAAAAGATAAAGCAAAAGGCAAAGAGCATGACCAAAAGTAGGGAAACTTGCATTTTTACACAAGAAAATATTAAACTGAATCTGGAAAGTCAGAGTTCCAGACACTGTTCTGGGAAGAGCAGATTAAGAGATGACTAGAGAAAAGAAATTAGAAATATGAAGAGCATACTTAAGGAACAATGTCCTTAAGGAACAGTTTCCCCTTTTTCCATATAGAAAACAAGGAGACTGAGAAGAATCATATAAGACAGACAGGTAGCCATTGAGAGAAATTACTTTTTTTTTTTTTTTTTTTTCCATCACCACTTAGTTACGCTATGGGACAATTTGTCACAGTATATTCTTGATAGCATAGCTTACTTTCCAAAAGTAACTATGCAAATTCCTAAAAGAAAAATTCATAAAAATATTGTAAGCAGAAAGAGTATCAGGAATTCTTTCAGGCAGAAGCTTGCTGAAAAYGAGGAGGGCATACAGGAAGGAAAGCACTGCCGTGCACTTGCTTGGTTCCCCCGCACAGCCCAGGCACCCRCTCCCGGCCATCATAAAACACACCGGATCCTATGAACCTTTCCTTTTATACATCTAAACAGCACTACGTAAGACAGTTAGCTGAGCAAAGGAARAAAAAAGCATATAGAAAGAGATGTTTGTATACTCTGACTTTTTAATAAGTATTATTTGCAATTATATTCCTAACCAAATGTCATTTAGGTGTTCTTAAATCTAAGTTTACTTTAATAAATCAAAACTGCTTTTGAAACTGATTCATTTCAAGTACTTTCTGATATGGTATAGGGAGCAGATATACTGATGCTGTGTACCCAATTAYTTATATCACAGGTACCTTTGAGACTCTTTTGAGTATCACTTTGCTTGTCATTTTTTATGGGATATTTTGGTCTTAATTACGTTCCCCATCTTGGTAGACYGTTTTATGTTTCTGAAGTTACTTTTTCTGATAGATTCCTTTTTTTTTTAATCCATGTTTGTATGGATATGCTATAATTATTGAACGGTTGTTTATAAGTGATCTGAGATACTATCAAAAGGAAACAAATAATGTTAGTAATGTTGGAAAGATTTAGAAGTGATCTTGAAAATAGGCTATCATATGTCAGGCCTGAAAATAAGGTACACAGAATAAGCATGGGTAATGCATGAGGCATGAGGCATTGTGGAGGAGAGAGCRGTGCTAAAATCATGGAAATATCATACAGTGAAAGTGAATGAGTGGAGTACAGGGACTTTGATTGGGAGATACAATTGAGAGGCAAAGCAAGAGGGACTCATCAATAGAATAGAGCACAGAACAAGGAAGTTAAAAGAAAATCTTTGATACTGTCAAGAAGTATCCTAAATCACTCACCCTTCATTGCAAAGTCATCAAGGCAGCAGATGGCAAGAAGCTAATGAGGCTGGAAAACATCAATAACTGCTTTGAAAGAAGACTTTGGGAATTATACGAAATAGCAAGGGATATTCTAGGCTTGACTAGGAGTGAAATACCCTCTGCATGGAACAATGCCCGTGCTATTACCTACAATAAAACTAGCCATTAAATTGAAGTAAAATAGTTACCAAWCATATATAGAATAATATATTTCACCATCTAATTATACAAACCCAATCTCTACTTGAATTATCAACAGAAAATGGTAAAAGCTTGACCATTTTTGAAACCAATAGCATTACAATTATCATAAAATTATTTTGTCCTGCCATTGAATGGAAAGTTTCTGTTAATATTCAAATTGGAATTTAAAATTAGAAACTTGACAATAGATAATAAATATATTAGATCACTAACTACCAAATAAGAGATTACTTGAATAATACTAGTATCTTTTTTTCAGATTCTTAGGCCTTCTCTGGCCCATGCACAGGGCTGAATTCCATGAGTTCAGGCACAGAGACTGCTGTAGGCTTGTGTCAMCACAGCCATTGCATCAGGGTTGCCCACCACCAGCATCCACTGATGATGAAGCTTCTGCTGCATTTCATTAGAGATCACTTCAAGGGAACGATGGGGACAAAGGAGACGGAGAAGACAAGACTCATTGACCATACACAAGTCAAGAGCACACTCCAGCTAAACAGCATGACTTTCAAAGGGAACGGTCCTCCTGCTTTTTTTCCCCTTTTTTATCGCTTTCCTTTTTTTCTCCTCTTCCCCTCCTCCCTTTCCTTATCTCTTCTTTTTTCTTCCTTTTTCTTTTTTCTTTTCTTATTTTTTCCTTTTTCCTTTTTTGTTTTTTTTTTTGTTTTTCTGGGTTTTTTTATTTTTTTCTTTTTTCTTTTTTTCTTTTTTCTTTTTTCCTTTTCTTTTCTCAGCCATGTGCTGTTTCGGGGTGAAGATAATTCTCTTCTTAAATGAGTTTCTGTAAAGATCAATAGCAAGCTGATAAGGCAGATATCTGAAAGACATACAGAATAATTATGGACACTGGCATATCRTGATTTGAACTTTAATTACCTGCTAGAAGTAGCCTAGATCAGATAATAATAATATTATATATCCTATTGGATAAAGTATAGCCTTTACCTATCATACCTAGAATTAGCTTTATTAAARTCTTGACTACTGAGGATGTTAATTGATTCTGTTGATCTTAATAAATGGTAAGACACCATTTGAGAGGAAGACACTAGGAAGTGGGATAGAGTTGTTTCTAGAAAATTCTTGCAATATTTACTACTGTATCAAGATAGAAATTTGCAGTTCTGGCTATTTGTATCATTTTTAAGTGGCTTACTGCCTGCTGCTGTGACAACTAATCATATCAGGGAGATAATGTATCCAGCCCAATCTATATTAATGTTTTCAAACAAAAATCAATGATAGTTGCCAGAAAGACTGTATTTTTATGTAAATACTAGAAATTTAATGAATTATATGGAGGAATATGAACAYCTAGCCTTAAGTGAAGATGTAAATATACTAGGTCCATCAGAAACCTGTGGGAAAAAAGACAACAAACCAAACACTGCAATCTCATGACACAAAATATACAAGAAAGACAGAGTAAGTGATGCTGGTGTCAGAGTATTATTATATGTTAAATAAGCTTTTAAATCAAATTAAAGGAAGGMAGATGATTAACCACCTCACTGAGTAGCACAAATGTATAAATTAAAAACCCAAGCCCAAAGTGGATGAGTATAGCACTGGATTTATATTACCAATTTCCTGATCAGCTTGGGGTTGTGGACTACAATATGCTGCGAGAAATCAAACAGATGCTAAGGGCATAAAATGTAACCGTATTAGGTGACCACAATTGCCCTCATATAGACTTGGCAAATGCCACACTGGGATGTGAACTAGAGATTAAATTTTCAGACGTTATTACGGAGCGACCAGATAGCAGACCCAAAGAGGAACTGCAGCCCTTAACTTGGTAGAGAGCGATGTTCAGGATTTGGCTCAAAGTCTTATAGAAGGATCACCCCAGAATGATGACCACAGCTGGCTCATATTCAGCATTTCTAGAGGAACAACAAGAAAATGATCATAGTATGTTTAGACTTCACTATGAGGAACAATGCAAACATGAAGAAGATAAAAAGAATGGTTAAGATAAATACATACAAATTGCTTCAAGATTAGTGAAGGATGCCGTAGTGGGAGCACAATGCCATTACATAATAGCTATTAAAGAAAACGTGAGATAGAGTAAAAGGAAGCCAGTGTAACTAAACAGGAAAGTGAAGCATACTAGTAGAATTAGGAAAACGTCATTCAAAAAGCTCAATCTGCATCTAACTGAAGAAAATAGATAGTAATAATCAAATAGAGTATATGATCAAATGATCATAAACACTGGAAATTTGCAAAAGTATACTCAGGTAGTCCACAAAAGACTTTGTAAAGCTACTAKCTAATCATGTTATAACTAGTACGTAGTCCTTTTTGCTTCATTAAATGTAAAAAACCTGCCCAGAGAGCTGTTTAATTTTGTATTGGTTAGTGAATYAGTTGACTGAAGATGCATAAAGATGASTAAAGATAGTCATATAACACAAAGCTAAYGCTTTGGACTTGGATCAAAACATTTCATCAGAAAAATAAAAGCTATGCTTTAGTCATTGATTTGCTAAATTGTGTGATTTGCTAAGGGTAAAACTACTCTTGGGATCTGTATGCATCTTAAAGAAAAGCTTCTGAAAGAAAGTGACCTGTCAAGAATGTGAACTTTATAAGCTATGACACAGAGCAAAACAAACTCCACCACTGTCTGTGTTAACATTTCATAACTGCGCACAGTAGTTTTTCTCTTCTGCATTGTTAGCATCTGATGTTTGTAATCATTGTAGAGTTTTAGTATTTATCAGTAACCTAAATTCTGTGAAATTGCCAAAGACTTTGTATGAACGCTACTCTRCAAAGAATACAGATGTTAATAATGAGATTTGCATTTTTCAAGTTACATTCACATACACACACACAAATCAAGAAGAAAATGCTCTACATTCTTCATTGTGTGAATCAAAAATGAAAGAGCAATTTATCAAMGAAAAGTATATTAATGACAAGTTTGGCCTTTTTTGCTTAAGGTGCAAAATTTCTCCCACAGATCAGAAACATATGGCTCCCCAAAGACCTCAAATTTTTATTCTTTTGACCTTTCAGATCACCCACAACCTTTCTTTTAATTTATGGTTTTATAAGTTACCGTTATGTTTTACCAGCCGTTGGCATTTTCATSCTTTAAAACTGCACCCTTAAGATTTAATGGTTGTGTAGGTGTATGTAGGYGAAACGTCTTCCAGCTCAGCCACTGTTGTTTCTTCATTACTTAGTCTGTTAGATTTCTAGCTTTGGGATTTGACTGACCTCTTTGTCAACTCAGCACTCTTTCTGCACAGCTAATATTGCGGGAGACATTTCACTGCTGTACGTAGCATGTGCCAAAGCCTCAAGGAGCAGAGGTCACTGTATCTGGAGTCTGTATAACTGAATGTTTTAGCTAAAATACTCTTGTACCTTTTCAAATATAAGGTAAAGTCACTTTGCCTCTATATAGCCTTGTATCTTGTTGATGTTTGACACTTCAGGGCAGCATATGCTTTTTTTTCCAGCAAATCAATGTAAACTGATAGAGTAGATGGCTTTCTTTGGCTCTTAAAATTGAAATTGAGTTAGCCAGCTGCATGGGAAAAAAAATGTGTGCAGTTACCCTAAGCTGTGAGAACTCATCCAAAGACCAACAGAACATATATATTTTTTAAAATGTATTTATTTGAAAAGAAGGTCAGGATACCTTAAGCAGAAGGTTTCTAACATCTGTTTTAGGAGTGAAGCTGCAGAAATGATGCTCAGGCAATGAAATTGTTCCCTCTGGGATAATCTAGACCTTTGTTCACCATGTTGCTTAGGATGGTTAAAAAGAGCAAGGCATCTTCTGGGGCTTGTACACAGTGCATTGTCGAAATACAGTTTCCCTCTTTAGAATATTATTAAAAAGTCTTTTGCAGTGTGAAACTGTTTGTAAAGTGACATTGTAACTGCAGGTAAAATTTCCTTCTGTACACAGAGGTCACAGAAGACCGTCAGCAAGAAATGTGGCTCTGTAGTTCRTGGGCAAACCTGGGACCATTTCTGATAAAAATGCCCAATTTGACCATTTTGATAAAAAACTTCAGATAACTTAAACAAATATGCTTTCTGGACTGATATCAGTCACAAAAAAGGAAATGAGAAAAGAGAAGATGAGGTGATGGCATTTTTTCTGCTTATCTCCATGAACTATGATCTGGAATATTATGAGTAGAATTTACTGGATTAAAAGTAGAAACTGAGACTGTCATTTGGGGGTAAATATCCTTCACSCATATATTTATTTGCAAAAAAATCATTCAAATCTACTTTTGAAAGATAAAAGAGTTACACAACAAGATATTATCATTTCCACAGCAATCCCTATCTGTTATGATTATCATATGCTGAAATTTGAGGTGCAACACATTTGCARCCGAGCTTGTATTAGCCATTCTAGTGCTATAACCGGTGGCAAGCATTTCCTTTGTATTAGCAATCTAGCAGCTGCATATAACTGATTATTAGYACGCAATACAAGTGGTCATTATTTTAAGTTCGGTAGTGAATATACAACAAAATAAGAGAACAGTCTGTAAACCATTTGCTGGACAAATGGAGAAAAATTTTGCTTATTGAAGTGATTTTCACATATATCCTATTAGAATTTTTTTCTAGGGAAAATCATTGCCTCTTTCTTTTATGAAGAGGCGTAATTTGTCATTGTGATCTTAAAATTTCTTTTTCTTTTTTTGTTTTATCTGTATGCCTTTGATAAGAACCGTTGAGGTTAGGACAATTTTACACGGTGGGTTTGGTGCAGAAGCCAATATAAAATTCTCTGTTTTCCTGCATATAAAAAGCAAGTAAAGCATTTAGAGTAGGTGAATTAGAATCTGAAGATTCTTTCCTCCCCTTCCCTTCCAGCTGGAAGAAGGAAAGAGTTTTCTTGTTTTTTCCTTCTCTCTTTCTTTCTTTCTTCCCCATTCCCCCCTCCCCCGCTTAGGACAGAAATACTTTTGCTGAGAACTATCTCCACACAAAAGCTTGCAGAGTCGAATATGATGTCTTGTCTTATCACTTCTGAACAGACTCTGGAGTTTGAAAAGAGTTCTGAAATTTGCTTAACTTGCCGTTTCCTAATATAATGAGGAAATCAATGCGTCTTGCTTTTAGAAATGCTGGTGGCTTCAGAATGATTTGAGAGTCTGCAAGGATAAGCAGAAATGAAACTAAGTACTTGCTCATCATAGGAATATCTGAGATGATTTACAGATAAAAATGTGTTAGTTCACTGTCATCGAGGAGAATATGTGCTTCAGATTCACTTTCAAGTCTCAGCATTCTTAGAATAGGATTATTTAGGTGTTGGGGGGKTCTGGTGAAGCCTACGGGCATCCTCACCCCTGCGACCGCTAAGGAAGTGTTTCACAACGGGATTGCAGCTCGGGAATCAGCTTTGCTGGAGCGAAAGGCAGCAGTCCAAAGCGTGCACCGAGCAGCATCCAAAGCCCAGCCCTGTGACCACCCTTCAGCTCAGCCTTCTCCTACCTTCTTACCAACCTCTGGAGGAAAAGGAGAATCTCTAGAGAAAATATATATTTGTGATTGAAGAATCACAGAAAATTACAAGGCCAGTACAGAACAATGAGAATTCTAAAGATGTTTATATCTAAAGATATTTATAGTTTGGGGGACAGTAGTTCAAATTTATTTGTCTTTACCGCTACATATGTTCTCTTACATTGTTGCTGAAAATTTTTAGGTGATTTTCTCTGTAGAATATAGAAGCTAAATTACAGTTTGACATTTAGGCAATTTTACAGTCATTTCCTATCATATAGACTCATCTGAATGAGGCTGGTTTAATTTTAAAGAAGTCYGAAATTTATCATAGACACAATGGTGTCTACGGTCTATGTTTAATTCAAAAGTTATTTAAAATGGTATTGTAAGTATAACTGTTCAAATGATTACATTTTGGTCCTCTTTTCTCCAACAACATTTTGTGAAAAAGGTTATTTCAGATCAAGTCTTTTGATTGACCTGAAATGAAATATTTTGTTTATCTTTTAAACATTTTATTTGGTTTTATTTTATTTTATTTTTTTTTTGAAACTATATGGAAGAATATGGAACACAGGCATTTTTCTGATGAGTTTTCCTTCCTGTTTTGAGAAAAGATACAAATTCTGCCTGTGTATAGAAGCTGTATGTACTTTTCACTGCTGCATTGCAAGAGCATCCCTCATTTTGATGTCCTCTTATATTATATATTTTGATAAACATTTTTCTGTGATAGGATTTTCTTATTTTYCTAATACTTTTGGAGAAATTCTAGTCTGCTTATCAATGGCAGTTGTTAAAAATGTGTCTTTTTCTTCGTCTGAAAACTATCCTCCTGACCTAAACTACACCTGTAATGATCTGAACAGACCTTCCTGTTTATTCTAAGGTGAGTTTATTTTTCAAAGCTAAACAAACTGTACTTTCCCATGAAGACTCACAGGAATGTCCRTCTGTATCCTCAGTGCACTCTCATTTTTCGTACCTGAATGTTTTACATTAGAAACTGAAAGAAGTTGCAGGCTCCAGTCTGAGATGTCAAGATGCATAAATCTCAACATTTTAAATTGAAAACTGTTTGTGTTCATGTTATTACATAAGTAAAAATATRGAATAAATATTTAGGAAAGTATTTTAAGATATTTGTCAGTATTATTGAAGTATCAATGTTTATACTGAGAAAAAAGGTTCAATTCAGTATTAAAAGGGAGCCATTTTGGGGTATTTTACAGTTCAGGCAAACAAAAGGARAGTAATTTCCTTACCACTAGAGAGAGCTGTCACACTAAAATAATAGAACATTGCTTTGGGCACTGACTTGGGAAAAAAATGGAAGACGGAAACAAATGTACCATCTGGAGTCATGGTGGGAAGATATGACCTGACAAAAAGAGGAGTCCAGGGGCTGGTTCCAGCTGGACATGGGGAGAGAAGAACATGTTGCATTCATTCCTTACTGTGGTGGATTCTGCTTCAACCACAAAAAATAGAACGAGAAATATTTAAAAGTAATTAGGTCTACTTTTTCCACTTTTGGCAGACTAAATGTCAGTTAATGGGGCATATGGTAGATGCTCCCATTTTTTCATATGCCTAGGCATAGACAAACTGAACAAGAATATAATGCATTTTGCCATTTTCAGAAGCAATCAAAATATGTCCCCAGAAGGTAAGAATGGACAAGAGCTATCAAAGATGTTAATGTTTCTAAAAAAAYACAGGATAAAAGACTGCAATAGTCTTTTTCACTTAGCAATACTGAATGAAAATCAGCAATATAGAGCCCTAGGTATAGAATCAGTATCTACAATAYAACAGGTTGTACAACTACAAGCCTCAGAGCAAGTTGATGATAGAATTGAAGTTAGATGAGGCAAGTGAAAGAACATTTTTTTGAGCAATTTAGTAATTGTACGTACAAGAATGATGTAGACTCTTGAGGAAACTGAGATATGAGTTTCTAAAGGGTGTTTTCTGCTMTTCAGAGCAGTATCTAAATTGCAGGCCAAGTGTTCTACAGCTGATGAACCTGTGAGAGGTGTGCATTTCTCCTGAACATCTAAACACTTTTTTTTACACTAAAAATGAGAACATATTTGGGGAAAGTATAGACGACCTAGTATACTCTAGCACAGAAAAGAGGAAGTAGAAGGACTTGAAATTTCTATTTATGTCATTCAGGCTCTGTTCTATRCTCTAGAAAGTGGAAATACAATAAGCTCTGTTATGTTATTCAGGTCTTAAGTAGGCTTAGAGAAAAGTCATTTTGCCCCTTTTTAGTTAAACATGTCTTTCCAATAAGCTTCTGAAAGATAAGATATTTTGTGTTCCCAGAAGACTGAAGATGAATCATGATAGTCTTCTCTCAAAMCCCAGATTTTTTTCACAAATGCAGCCATGTTGCAAGAGACAGGTGAAACTTTTTGGTCGTAAAATATGCAGCCAGTAGCAGGAGAGAGAGAGAATAAAGGAGTGCTGTTAACAATGCAAATAATAGTTTATTTAACAAGTTTCTCAATCCTGCATTTTGTGTACATATAAAATCTTTTTGAAATGAGTTGTGAATTCAGTCATCCTTGCAAATAGAGACTACTTTATAAGAAATTGTCTGCAAGGCTGAATTCTTAATTACTGTGAGGACTGAGTCAATTAAAATAATACTTACAGTTTTGCTTCCAGCAATATTTATTGGATGATAAAAATATCTATTGTTTTTACCCCAAAATCTCAATATGTGCATAATCTCTAAGATACAGCTCTAGCCTGTATCTTAGGATTTCAAGACTTTTCAAATTCTCCCACTTTTCCTCCTCCCTGCTCCCCCCTTGGCCTGTAGAAAACTGTGCAACTATGTGAAACCTGTGCACCATTTTCTTCCATCTCTTCTTCCTGCCTTTTCAAGTCCTCAGTCATGATTGCTCAGATTCTATTTCCATATCCAACATTATGGTACTGCTGTAACTCCTACATGTAGGAGTTTGGGGCAAAGGAAATGCTAATTATAGAAAGAGAACAGMTGAAAATGTAACTAGATAGATATCACTAGTTACCTATAAATATCCTAGGGTCTTCCTAGGTAACCCTATTTCTAAACAAATGATCGCTACATCATTTCAGTGGACATATTCAGAGCTGAAATATTAATTTGCAAGTTTAATAACAAAATTATTACTATTATACGGCAAAATAACCTCTTACCTCAGTCTTCACTAAAGTCATTCAAGGACAGACGTTCCTTTTCACAATCAATTTAATTCAAGCCATTAACCAAGATGCCCAAAGAAGTTTATAGACCTTAAAAATACAAATAACAGAGTGTGCTGTGTCTTTAATTAGTAACACTCCAGATTTTAAATGGTGACCTAGAGRTATATAACTCCATAGCCCATTACCAGTCCCCTGAGCCATTCCAGTCTGTCAGAGATTTTCTCCCCTCTTTCCCTTTTAAATAAGGATAAGAAAACCAGGACAGGTGTTTCTTTCTTTACTCTTTTCCTTCTTTCTTATCATCTTCAAATACTTTTCAAGAAGCTTAAAAAAGCCTTATGATTTGAAGTAAAATGCAAAGTGTTTGAAAATTTGCTATCATTTAAGAAAGAGTGGCTGGCAAACCCATGGTATAGGTATTCTTTTCAAAATACATGTGACAAATCTTGTTAGTCTTTTGAATTTTTATATTATCTACTTGAAAAGGTAAGTATAACAAATACCGCATTTTAACATGAGACCCATCATCCATCACTGCGGTGTTACCAAACATAATCAACATAATCCCTCTTCTCAGAAAGTCATACTAAAACTTGTTTCCATGCCATAAATAAGGGAGAAATAATATTACACAGATCATTTAAATTTCCTAACTTTGAATTGCTTTCCATTCAGCACAATATTCGGAGTTTACCCAAGATCTGAAGAGGTCAGATATTTTTTTGCAGAAAACTTGACGGGCTGAACCAGTTTTTCACAGAAAAAAAAAAGAAAAAGAAAAGAAAAAAAAAGAAAAAAGAAAGTTTAAAGAGACAACTCAGAAGAGAGTTACTACGTCTTTCAGACTTAGCATCTTCCAAGGAGAACAAATGCTACTAAAAAATATTCAGATTCTTGGCACTGGAAAAATTCCTTATAGTTCTTATGAATGTTCATTTAAAAAGAGCTTCAAATTTTAGGAGCCCCTTCCACTACAGCCTACCAAAAAGGGATTTTTCTTTTCCTGGGATGATGACATTTACTTTTATTTTGAACAGATCAATTTCAGCCTTATTTGCAAAAMAAACTATTCTAATATTTGCTTACAACCTACTCAAAATATTTTGTTTCATCTTTATAATTCYTAAAATAACATGGAATGTATTATATATCATGCATTATGCATATTCTRTTTCACTCCTCCTTTGATGGAGGTCATATTCAAAAATTCCTAAAATATTGTGCATATTATTGGAACTCACTGAAACGCAGTGCTGCTGGGCTACTATAATTAGTCTATTTGTTAACTTAACTGTTTTTGTCTAGGAACAGTGGTAATAACATTGCCTCGAAGCCTTCTGGCATCTGAAGTGAACTGTGAACCTCTGCAAGAATTTCCTAGCTCTAGCCTAGCAAAYCAACCATTTAGGGCCGATCTTCAGCAAATAGCAAGGGAGAAGGCTCCTATCTTCTAAATGGATGTGAATGTCTTTCTAAAGATAATTWATAGTCTCCTCTTGCCTTTCGAACAAGGAATTTCATTCACTGAGAGGATGCTTGGAGGTCAAACACTTGTACTGTTCCCACCTCAGTCTAAAAAGCAAGTAATATAAGATGAGAGGAACACTAGTAGAGGGATCATAATTAGCTTACGAGTTGGGGCTAGTAATTTATGCCTAGGAATTGCCCTTATTGTTTATTAGCAGGACAGCTCAGAGCACTGTATTATTATCGCCAGCACTTCTACTGCTTATTTCCTGGGCTTAGACCTTGAGATTAYGATTTTTGAACATAATTGCACATTAGTTTAACACATTGTTCTAAAGAATTGAATGCAGAAGGGCAACAGATGTTTCAGATTTCTCCACGAATGTGTTCTTTAGACAACATGGAGACAAATACCCTTGGCTGGCTGAAGCAGCTGTCTGAAGGCRAAGGGAATTTAAACCATTTAAAAAGGTGAAATGGCGGTGGTGGGGCATGTATGGTTATGCAATCAGAAGGCTTCTCTTTCCCGTGCCCCACATCCTATATCTCTGGCTGTAAGCACTCCCAGGTGACAGACCTTGCCTTGGCTGTTTTCTCTGGTTTGAGCTGCCTCATCAGTGTTCTGTGCTACRTGTCCATCCCTCCTATGTAGAGTGGATTGTTTCCATTTTTCATGTATATGTGTRTGCTCTATGGCGCCAGTAAAGCCAGCAGAAGGGTGCTCTTTAGTAACTACGTAATCGAAAAGTAAGATTCAATGTATCTCAACATAATGATCGAAAAGCTTATTTTAATTATACATATCTACTTAATTATAATTTCTGACCATGCAATCTTTATCCCAAGAAAGTAATCTCAGGAACCTCAAAATGCAAACATTTTAGGATCTTTTGAGATAGAAACRTTTGTCTGTTTCAGGATCTATCCTGATTAATCATTTCTGTCAAATAGATTTTGACACATTATAATTGCATAGTTGTGCATGCAAAATCAAAAAGTGGCATGACATTCCCCTTATGAATTATAGGAGAAATGAAAGGGAATGTACCTTACTGTCACTGCATAGCTTTTTAAATGAGTGTGATTCTTATTTCACATTTTTATTGCCAAGAAACACATTAAGTGATTTGGACACCTTACCTAGGTGCCTGCTCAGGGATAGGAAGCTGCTGGGGAGATGGGACTGAGACAATCTTTCCAAAGTAAGTAAATGTTTAAGTTATTTATATACATACAGGTATAATGGAGACATAGTTTCTCTGAAGACCTCTGAAGAGGTAAGCCAGTTCATGTAAATTAAGCAGCTAGATTAGTCACACTGGATCATATATATTATGATAACTGATCACAGAATCTCAGAATCACAGTATGGTTGAGGTTGGAAGGGACTCCTGGAGATTATCTASTCCAAACACCTGCTCAGGCAGGGTCACCTAGAGCATGTGGCACAGGACAGTGTCCAAATGGCTTTGAATATCGCCAGAGAAGGAGACTCCACAACCTCYCYGGGCARCCTGTGCCAGTGCTCCGTYGCTCTCACAGGAAAGTTTTTCCTCATATTCAGGTGGAACTTCCTGTGTTTCAACTTGTGCYCATTACCTCTTCCCCTGTTGCTTGGCACCACTGAAAGGATCCTGGCTCCATCCTCTCTACATCCTCTTTTAAGATATGTCAGACATTGATATTGTASACATTGATAAGATCCCCCCTCACTCTTCTCTTCCCCAGGCTGAACAGGCCCAGCTCTCGCAGCCGTTCCTCATAGGGCAGGTGCTCCAGCCCTCTGATCATCTTTGYAGCCCTAYGCTGGACTCTCTCCAGTAGCTCCATGTCTCTCTTGTACTGGGGAGCCCAGAACTGGACACAGTACTCGAGATGAGGCCTCATCAAGGCTGAGTAGAGGGGCAGGATCACCTCCCTCGACCTGCTGGTAACTCTCCTCCTGATGCACCCCAGCATACCACTGGCTTTCTTGGCCACAAGGGCACATTGCTGGCTCATGGTCAACTTGTCATCCACTAGCACTCCCAGGTCTTTCTCTGCAGGGCTGCTTTCCAGCAGATCACCCGCAGACTGTAGGGATGCATGGAGTTATTCCTTCCTAGGTGCAGATCTCCGTACTAGCCCCTGTTGAACCTGATGAGGTTCCTCTCTGCCCAGCTCTCCAGCCTGTCCAGGTCTCTCTGAATGGCAGCACAGCCCTCAGGTGTATCAGCCACTCCTCCCATCATCATCATCAATTTTGTTGAGGAGGCACTTTGTCCCTTCATCCAGATCATTGATGAGTAAGTGAACAAGACTGGACCCAGTCTTGAGCCCTGGAGAGCTCCACTAGCCACAGGCCTCCAGCTAGACTCCACGCCACYGATGATGACCCTCTGAGCTCTGCCTTCCAGCCAGTTCTCAACCCACCTCACTGTCCACTCATCTAACTCACACTTCCTGAGCTTACCTGAGAGGATGTTATGGGAGACACTGATCAGACAAAGGGACTATGTGCTCACAAGCATTATACTGTTTTACTAGAAATAGCCATAATATTATCATAAATAATAACAAAAATCTAGAGCACAAGTTCATCCAGACGAAATAAGATTCTTGTGACTGGGTTTAGASAGTTTCCAGTACTGAGACGAACTCATGGCTGGAGAAGTGAGGTACTGTGTCCAAACCTCCACATTATTATGATTCAGCTCCATGGGCAATTACTGGTTAGAGACTATTCAATTTTAGGATATAGTCCGAGCATGACCTTACAGCAACAGTGAAATGGCAAAAGACAAATGTTTTGTCTGTGGTTATAGAGTTAGGGGTGAGCAGAATAGTTTCCAGTGAAAAGGTTTTCCTCTCAGAAAGCTTCTTACTGGCAAAACTGAAATATTAAGAGAGTCTGTAACTTTTTGGAAGTTCTGACAGAATTCTGCCATCAACTCACTCACCAGCTTCACCTCCATGTCTTCTCTACCCTAGCAAAAAAGATACAAATGTTGTAGACTCTGCTGCTCTACAGTATCACAAAAAAGAAAGCCCATGGATTAGAGGCACTTTACTGGAGAAAAAAATAAATTKTAAACTATCAAAATCCTGATCAAAATGAGATACTTATTTTAGTCATATGTTCACCTATATTAATAGGTAATTCACTCCATGTGTCAGGAAAATTCTGAGCAAATTGAATAGCAAAAAAAAAAGATGAAGAAAAAGGAAAAGATTCAGGCATAAGTATGATAAAAAAAAAATGTTGGTATTACCCTTCTGCATGGCAATAGAGCAGGATATCCTGTCATGGACCATAACCTCATTTTATGGGCTATTTCATAAAGATAAGGTAAAAAAAAAATCATGATTTTTTTTTTAGTCAAAGGACAGATATACGAGAAAGTAGATTAGTGGAAGACAATAAGGAAACACAGATGATGTTCATTGGCTTGAACACTCCTGACAGGTAATTATCCTAATTTGCTCATAACYTATCTGATGGATTCAGTTTTAAATGAGAATTCCTATTACATATGAATCACCCATAATAGATTTTCACATAAACCACGATCATAAGAACATTCACACATAGAGCAAAATATATTAAAAAAAAAAAAAAGTCACTGATGGATTGACTTCAAAATCATTTTATGGCAGTGTTTGCTTACTCTGTTTGTTTAACAATCTTAACAAAAGTTTATTTTTTTTTTTTAACTACTGATTGTCCTTTTCCTTAAATTAACTTCCAGCTCCTTTTCTTATACTGAATCAATGAGACTTTAAGCATACATCCATTTATTACATCTTTTATTAGGTCTTTCATTATGTATGCTTGTAAAGATCTTAATAGAGATGTTAAGTAATGGAATTTTGCAAGTTCCTAAAATCTTCATAAATCTCCATAAATTGTCTCTTTATGAGAAACCTGCTTTCATTGTGTCTGATTTTTTATTCATACGCAACAAAAATGTTAATATACTTTAATTAAGCTAATATGATTTATCTTTTCACTCATTATACAAGTTAATTTTGTTCTAAAGAAATCCTGTTTTCAAATTCTCTCCAGCAATGTAGAATTAAAGCAATTATAATTTGGCATAGGAAATTAGTCATAAAGGTCCGTGATTTCTAAAATAAATGGAAGTTTTCACAGGCTGGATTAGCCTTATGCTTTACAAAAGGGGGGGGGGGGGAAGGAAATAATTTCCAGTGCACTATCTTAGTTCAACAACTCACTTTTTTTGACAAAAATTTGTCAGAGATAAGAAAATGGGAAATTAAGAAATAAAAAACTTAGTAGTTTTATATTTGTTGAGATCATTGACATCTCTACCCTTTTTTTTTAATTCAGTAATTGTAAAAATAATAACAGAATTTATGACTCAATTCACAATTTCTCTCGCAGAGCTCTGCTTTGTGGCAGTATGTGTACAACCATAGAAGTATGGACACAACCACTGAAGCTCATGTAAATTCCCACACACAAAATGACTAGACTGATAATTATATAATTTGTTTTATTGTGCTGTTTGTGCAGTTTTGTGGCAGGTGTGACTTGTGCCACCACCCACTGAGATTTTATATTGAAGCAGCAAGTTCTTATCAGCAGAGTCCTGGGCCCGGTGTGATAAAGTGGGTGCCAATGACAACGAGAAATTACAGGAAAGGAGAAATCTGTGGCAAATACCAGGAAATAAATGTAGGGCTAACTCTGCAAGCTTGCTCTTGAGCGCAATGAAATGAATCAAAGACTCTGTGTTGGCTGAGAAAGGTCTGGGATCAGAGCCATAATTAGGAGAGCGCAGTCGCTGCCAGAGGTCACAGCATGAACCTGACACAGCAAACTCCTTGCTAAGGGGACATGAGGAAAGGTCTCTACAGAGCAAAAAACCTTTCTTACTGCTTGTAATATATTAAACGAGAAGGTACTTGTAGAACTGAATTTCAGTCAATGTCATCTACATCTACAAAAGCCTCAGAAAATCATGAAATAGATTATAGCCAAAGAATATAATTCARCAAAGCCAGTTTGGATAGCCTGAAAGAAAATCAGGGCCATTCACAAACTGTGCTCTGGCCACCGCATTAAATAAAATACTCAGGGAGAGGAACAATTTAGTCTGGATTCTCCTTCTGACATTCAGGTAGTTTCCAGCTCTAGCATGGAGCTCTCCTGAGCAACGAGATAGGAGTATAAGTGATGCAAATGAAGTATTACCCAGGATTAGCACCATCTCACATACCTTTCATAGCTTAAAAGTTAGGAGTCTCTGGAGACCTACACTAGGCATCCTTCTCTGGAAAATTGAATTGCACTGAGCAAAAGCTTCTCTTCCTTCCCCAACGAGAGCATCAGAACTGTGAATTAATTAGGACCAACTTTTGGTCAGATATAGGTAGGTTAGCTGAACCTGTTATCACCCATAGGAATAAGAAACAGAGAGGTGTGTTAGAAATAGAGGTACTTTTACCATAGAATAGGATAATTAGAAACCTCCCTTTAACAGCAAATAGCAGCTTGCACATCTATTGAATTTTTTAATCAGATGGTTGGGTTGAAAATCTGAAAAAAAAAAGAAAAATAAAAGTATCAGGTAAGTGAAATTTTATATTACACCATAAAGGAAATTGCATGATTATGAAAGTTAATCCTTGTTTTTTGAGATGTGAGGCTTAGCAGTATCTCAGACATGTAACTTCTCTCTTCACACATGCATCCATTCTTCAATAAAATCATTTAACTCAGTGTACAGACATCAGCCCATAAGATCACCAGCCCATGACATCCATTATGCAAYGAGTTTTCCCCTTGAACTTTTTTCCCCTATTATATTTCCATTACTACATGCAGTGTAGGAGTTAGGCTAGACAATTTTCTTGCTGCCATGATGGATGATTATGACATGTTATGAATAAGAGGTGATTAAATATAAACTGTGTGTTGTCCATCAATGCAGTTATCATGAAGGCTTTGTTATTAATATATTTTTAATTTCCTAGTTCACAGATGAAAGGATCTGCCTACATTAATAATGCTACATAAATGGATAATTTAGTAGGATACCTGACACCCAGCCCTGATTCAGGCAAACTTCCCATTAAAAAAATGTGGAGATAGCAGCACGACTAACTCCATTAGTTTGGTCTTAGACTTGAGACAATCGTGTCCTATTCACTACAGAAATAAGTTTAATTAAGATTTTGTCTTCATATTAAATTTGAACCTTTCATTTAAAGTATGTATAGAAAATCTGGTGCATAGCTAATATTTTCTTCTTGCTAGGAAAAGCATCATTTATTTGATTCTCCATGTATTTATACTACTTCCTCTGGAAATGAAAAGAATGAGTGAAAAAAAAAATCCTAATTGACTGCAGACTAGAATGTGACTTGTCTCTGCATCARCTTGTCACTCTATGTGATGAAGTTGATTGAAATATCACTATTTATACAAATTTTCAGAGATTTATTTCATATATCTGTATTTTTCTGTGGTRTGGTAAAAGTGTCAATCCTTTTTCTCCAGTGGTTCATCGACATCAAGGATTTAGATTCACATGCCCTCGTTCTTGCTTTTTTCCATCACCATTCCTCAGCCTTCTCACCCTTCCTGTACAGTGAATTTTATGGGACAAAATACAGGAAAATAAGTTTAGAAGYGTCATTACACAGCATAAAAAATTAAGAAATTGATTTTAAAACTAGTTATTTTATTGCATTTTRTTTTCTACATTTGTATTTTTATATGGTGTTCTTAATACACATTCACTAAGAAATTTCCAGGAAGTTTAAAGGCTGAGAAGAAGAGATTATCTTTAAGGAAATTCTATTCACTATAACAAAATAYRTTTGGTATGGCCRGAACCTAGGYTTTSTTTTTCTGATGGTTTAAGTGCACAGCTAAGTCCTTAAAAGAAAGAAGTTTACTGGTATAAGGTGGAAAGCAAGAGAAGGAACATCAGAAGGATGTTCTTTGATTTCAGAGTGCTGTGGAAGGGGGAAAGGAACAGGACAAAGAATATTTGAAAAAAAAAATCACTTTAAGTAAATGAATGATAGTATTTCAAGAGCTAATTTTATTTAGTTAAAACAGAATTCTTGACTATGGATAAAAAACTGATGACTACAACATTTAGCCACTGGTTAAACCAGCCTACAAAATCTCAGTGAGTCCTGCATTATCCTGGATGCTAAGGGTCAGCAAGAGGAGCAGAGCAGCCCTGGAGAGCTTTCCTTTTAGCAAGTATAACTGATTAAAGCCTCTGAATTTATGCAGAACTCATGAAACTCCTTTATTTTCCACCCTCAGTATAAGGTGGAAGTGAAGGCAGAGAAGATTAATGTTAGAGATATTTGAATTCAGGAYGACAGTAATGGCTGAAGCTTGTATTTGGGGATGGACGTTTTTCACTTACCACCAAAGTAAAATTTGGAGATAGAAGACACACTCTGTATATTAGCCTAGAGTGAATGAGTCTTTCTCTGTCTAGGGATGAACTATATTTGCATCAACACATTACACAGTCTTGAGTCACCTTACCAATGACAAATTCATTCCTAACTTGTGTGCTGTTCTTTTTCATATCTTAAATAACATTATTTGTCCAACTTAAACTGTAAAATAAAATGTAAGGATAAGTACTTATTATAAAACAAATGAAGTTGATACAAATAATTGTTTTCATTCCAAACATTTTAAAGCCATTACTGCACTTGTAAGAAGACTAAAAGGAGAAGAGAAGTGGAAGGAACAATTAATGATCATAGTGAACAAGAGATCCAAATCTCATTGAAGCTGGTTTCTGTTTTAACAATAATTTCAGTGGATTGAAACCCTTAAAATAAAACAGCACTTGCAAAAAAAAAACAATGTGCAAATATTTAAGCATGTTACATATATTATCCATTTACATGTTTGCTTTATTATCACAGTGTACAATTCAAATGATGGCTCAAAAAGCAGTTGCAGATCATTTCAGCCAAATAAAATATAAAACATTAATGAAGTCTCATCTGACAGGCAAAATAAGGATGCTAAACAAATCTGGAAATCTCAAATATACTTTACTAAGTCTTGGTCAATTTCTTGTTAATGATATATTAAGTAAGAGTAATTATTCAAGTTATAGGTTTCTTTGTACAAATTACAGGTAATATGCTTAATTTAGATGTGACATAGTTTCTTAATTCTATCCATTAAGGAAAATAGATTTAACTCCATTAAGTRACCTCACTTAAATATGACAATAGATAACTATGGTCATTAAGCTAATGACATCTGTCATCAACAGTAATATTCCCACTGTGCCATACATACTGTTATGGTAAAGACTGAGACAATGTTTCTATCACAAAACCGTTCGGGGATTTGTAACTTGGCTAGTGTCAGTAATAGTGGAGGAAGAAAAATGAAAAGCAGGATAAGAGTTATCAAACAAGGTTTGTGCCAAGAGCCTGTGTCAGAGTCACAGTTTATCTGAATGCCAGAAAGCAGGATGACTTTTAATAATGGAAGTGTGGGCACTGCATGGGTCGTCACACGCAGCATTTGGAGAYGAGTGATTCAAATAATCTTTTCTATAAGTCAGTCAAACTCCTTTTTACAAATCATGGATTTTTTTTTTCATGATCTTTCTCCATTCCTATTGGAACATTCCCCGAAAACCTGATTGTGCTGATGATATATCACAACCAGTTTTCATGCATTTGTTCTTGGAATAAAATTATTTCTTATATATTTCTATTTCCTCTAGAAAATGTCTAGGTAGATATTTAATCTATCAATACAAATAATTATTCTATCCTTACCACTATCTCTTAATAATAAAGAGTAGTAATAAAAATATTTTGCTGTTTGTACAACACAAGACAGGCGTAATGGTGGTGGGCTTTTCCAGGCTATAAATATTCCCTGATCATATTGCAGATGGCATGAGCTGGTCTGGGATCTGCTACACAGAAGTTTACAAGCCCTCATCCCTGCTAAATACCTGTACCTAACTTTATCTGTACACTAAAAAGATGTGACATTCAGAACCCGAGTTCTGGAATAGACTTCTAAAAGGAGTAATGAAGGAAACTGTTAGGTAAATGGCATTTCACATATATATGCATACTATCAATCTGCTGTTCAGATAAGATATCTACAGCACCAAGCTTCTCAAACAGCTTTATATAGGCAAAAACTGCACTGTTTAAACTGTTGTTATTCTATTATTAGTTCCCAGCAATCTTCAACAAGAGGGTCCCAATATGTATGTAGTATGAAATACTTGACGTAAGAAGTATTTGCTTTTCGTACCTACAAACAAGCACAAATGAAGCACTTACTTAAACATCCTAAACAGCGCTTAGCAGTCTTCGGTAAAACRTGACTGGTATATAATGACTGCCAGCTCTAAGAAGCTCAGACAGAGATTTCCTCAGGGAATCCCCAGCTGTTTATTCATACATGTTTAGAGAATGGCCTGGGATTCTGTTGCAAAAATGCTGAAATTTTTAGTGTAACATTCAAAAAATGCTGAAAATTTTAGTGTAACATTAATTATCCTTTATTTTTGTACACTTACTTCTGCACATCAGTATGGCTCCTCATTGCTGAGTGCCTGTATAGTAATAAATAAATAAATAAATAAATGCAAGGTAGTTTTTCATGCCTGTCAGATAGCACTGGCTAGGGCACAGTGAAAAAGAAAGAAGTTAAGAAAGGTGAAGATGTGTCAGATTTTAAGGCCAGGAGAGATAATCTCATTTTGTATATACTACGGTTCCTGAATACAGCATGATGTCTTTTSAGTGAACCTCTAGTACAAAACAACTTGTCTCCCCAATGACTCTCCAAGGCCCCCATCCTTGCACCTCTCTCTCACCCTGGTCCAGCACTGCAGCAACATTTCTGAGAGGTCTGTAAAGAGCTGGAGCTTGGCCACGGGAGGTCTGCAGGATAGGTATGTTCTTGATGAATGCAGCTTGCAAAGGTTTCCCTGCTCCTGTGTGAGATTTAGAAGACAAGACAGTTTTCCCCTTTTCSTTATACCTTGATATCTCACCATTGGACGTAAGATTTATGATTTTCAGTTTTGCTCTCTGAATTATTAAATAAAGGAAAAGCACACACACACCCTTGGAAATACCACTGGAACGTAGCACCTACAGCTTKCTTTTTACTTTTGCTTTTGCTCTTGCTTTTGTAGCCCCAAAGCAAGAAAATATGGGAACTCTACAAACAAATCTTCCTTTTTTCCTCATGATAGTTCACACTTACATATCAGCTCAGCCTCCTTCTTCAGGCAGGRTGGATGAGAACAACAGTCAGGATCAAAACCACAAGCTAAGTAATATYAGCAGTTCTCACCAGTGGAGGAAGACTGGAGAACGATGCAGCCTTTGGGGTGCAGTAACTGCTGAACAGAACTGTGTGAAGAGATACTGTTAACAACACAGTTTTGCTTAAAAACTCTGGGCAATTCCTGCTGCTGCCTAGCGGGCAAGTAAGTAATGATTTATAATGTAATAAAAAAGTGCCTGAATTTCTTGAAGCTCATATGTAAATAATAAGTATGAAACTGTTGGAATAAAACTGTTGCTGTGAAAAAGCCATTAGAAAGTATCTAAAAATCAAACAAGGAACATCTTGCCTGTTAGGACAACTAAAGCAAGTTAAGAAAAGGAAAGATCAGATTATTCTAATTCAGAAAGGTCTGTATTTTTTATTACCAGCTAGACAAAGGAGGTAGAGATCATCTCAAATAYATACAAAGTTAACAAAAGTGAGTTATAAATTAGTTTCTAAAGCAAAAAGTTATGAATTAAGTGAAAGAAAAGAGTGTATCATTAATAAAAAATAATAAACAGTGTGAAAATAAACATGTCCAATCCGCTTTCAAGTGGGCAACCAGAAATAATTACAGTTCTAGACTGCTGGAGAAATTACTAATTGCGAATGGAGTGATTCTGAGTACTTACGCAAAGAACTACAAACAGCTGTTCAAATCATACTTTCTTCAGAGATAAAATCAAATGTCAAAACTTCTGCTACATAACTCAGTCCATGAAATTGCACATCATAAAATACCTAATTATAGTGATTCCTGCTGAAAGTTTGACAGCTAACATAAAATACAGTTTGATATCAGAAAGTAAGGTTTTATTATTTTAAGCGTACAGGCAAAAAGTTCATGGTAATTTGCCTTCTAAATCTTTGAAGACATGTCTGCCATGCAAAATGGAGCACATGGTAGATGTCTTCAATATAGCTCTGTTTCAACCAAATAGGTCCACAAACCTCAGTGCGGTGCGTACAGCCTGTGAGCGTTGCAGCCATCAGAACAGGAATTAGTAGATAAAGCGTTGTACCATATGAAGTGGCTTGGCTGATTATAGTTCTGGGAAGATCCTGTTAGCAATGTCTTGCCATTTTCTGAAGTATGTTCTATTAGGCATTTTGTCTATATAATTAACATTTTTATTACAGATATGATTGGACTCAGCAGATCCCTGAGATCGCTGGCTAAAATAAACCCTTCCTGCATAATTTCCGGGATGTCAAAAATATTATTGTGGAAGCATGGAAAGAATGTGATGAAGACTTATTATTCCAAACAAGCCCACATTTTCCTCTCAGCAGACTTCAAAGCTATCAAAATATTTTGAGATGCGATGAGGTAGAATTTATCCAAAATTTCAATCCAAAATTTCAATCCAAAAATTCATCCTCTGCTACCAGTTCCTGTAAGTGGGCTTTCATTCATCTGTGTTTTTCAGAGGAGTTTCTTCCCCTACTCTTGACGCTTGACTCCTACAGCAGGACATATGCCATTCTCCAACCCATGAATCCCCTTACAGTATTTCAGCATGAAGATCTAATAGATTATATGCAAATATTTTTTGCTTGTCTTTCTTGTCTCTAAAAAGGTTAAATGTCCAAGCTAGTTATCCTTCCCTGAACTTCCTACCGACAGTTGAAGAATTTCAGGTATATACATAATTTCATTTTATGCTATGCAGACAAAGGAAAATCTGCTTCCCTTCACCATTGTCTGTCTCTCTCTGTCTCCTTTAATTTAAATCTAGCCATTATAATAGAAATATAGTACTAATAATTTAATTGGAGAGCAAAGGGAGAAGGGAGTTRGAATCTTCACTATTCAAAATTTTTCCTGGGATGCTACAATGTTCTTATGACTTTCATGTGTAGCTTACAAAATACATTGCACAAAAATAATCACTGAAAAAACCTTTCATCAGAAAAATACCTTGTCATTAAGAAAACTCAAAGAACAGTCAGAATAAGGAAAAATCTCTGAATGTAGACATCTCTTCAATAGTCTTGCCACATAGATGCTCCAGAGACATGGAAACCACACACTGATTATCAGTAGAAAARCTCATAAAACTCTCTGGCTAGTATGTGAATAAACACATTAAAGCTATGGCTCCCTTACACATCATCATGCCAGGTAGTATTAGAGAAGTCACAATTGGCTCATTTTTGAAGAAAAATATAAGTATCTCTAAAATTCAAACAAACCTTGTTTGCTTGTAGTTAAACAGTGTGGGTAAATATGAACTGTTTAAGCAATCCAGTAAGGCCTTTTTATTGAGGTCACTCTGTATGGCACTTTTAAACACTAATGTGAAGTCGTSARCACTATACAAGTTTTTACAGATGTTATGGGAAAAGAGRGGCATACAYGTGGCAAAAAAWGTGATTGGTTTATGAAACTTAGAAGGCTAAAGCTAATAAATAACTGGAGGCTCCAGAATAAATACCYATCTGAGCACTTTCTCAGGGAACTGCTGCCATTCATAAATCACTGAAGTTGCACTATGTGCATTTCATGATGTCAACAGAGATTCTTGAGTGAATTACTAGCTTGTATTCACATGAATACCACTTTTTGTTCTATATCATATTAAACAGCGATAATGAAAAGCAAAGTAAAAACTGTAAATTATAGCAACCAATGCAATGGGCTTATTCTGAGGTATAGCCTCCTTGAGGAAGTGTATTCTTGAATATTTACTTCAGTCATCATTGACTGACACCGTGAGAATTACTGGGAGATACTGCTCAGACCCCCCAAAGAAGGCAAATGTAATAGATATTTCAGATTAGTTCTTGTCCTGAAAATATTTAGCCAGTCTCCAGTTAGAGTGATGTATCATCTGAGGAGAGAAGGAAAATAACCGTGGACTTCATTTCCTCAGTTATATAATAACCAAAAGTATGAAGAGTTAACAAAGATTTTAGAGGGTCTTTGGTTCTTCTAAGGAGAAACAGATCCAAGTCTCTATGAGACAAAGTAAATATTTTCCAGATTAATCTCAGTACAGTTCAAAGGAAATYGCAGAATCACAGAATCACAGAATTGGTAAGGTTGGAAGGGACCTCTGGAGATCATCTAGTCCAACTTTCCTGCTCAGCAGGGTCACCTAGAGCATGTTAGACAGGGATGCATCCAGGTGGGCCTTGAAGATCTCCAGAGAAGGAGACTCCACAACCTCTCTGGGCAACCTGTCCCAGTGCTCCGTCACTCTCACAGGGAAGAAATTCCCCCTCACGTTCAGGAAGAACTTCCTGTGCTTCAGTTTCTGCCCATTGCCTCTTGTCCTGTCATGTGGGACAACTGGAAAGAGTTTGGCCCTGTCCCCATGACACCCTCCCTTCAGGTACTTGTACACACTGATAAGATCCCCCCTCACTCTTCTCTTCCCCAGGCTGAAGAGGCCCAGCTCTCACAGTCGTTCCTCACATGGGAGATGCTCCAGCCCTCTGAGCATCTTCATAGCCCTGCACTGGACTCTCTCCAGTAGCTCCATGTCTCTGTTGTACTAGGGAGCCCAGAACTGGATGCAGTACTCGAGATGAGGCCTCCCCAGGGCTGAGTAGAGGGGCAGGATCACCTCCCTCAACCTGCTGGCAACTCTCCTCCTGATACACCCCAGGAGACCATTGGGCTTCTTGGCCACAAGGGCACATTGCTGGCTCATGGTCAACTTGTCATCCACCAGCACACCCAGGTCCTTCTCTTCAGAGCTGCTCTCCAGAAGGTCAACCCCCAGCTTGTACTGTGCCTAGGGTTAGTTTTCCCTAGATGCAGGACTCTGCACTTGCCCCTGTTGAACCTCAKGAGGTTCCTCTCTGCCCAGCTCTCCAGCCTGCCCAGGTCTCTCTGAATGGCTCCTCAGTCCTGTGTTTTATTTTATTTATTCTTTTTTTTTTTGATAGAGAACCCTAATGAAATTTCAGACTGCCTTTTCTTCTATGCCTTTTCCAAGAATTTATTACTATGCTCAATGAGTAAATCTTAATCTTAATTAATTTACACATGGGATTTTTTATAAGGATGATGAAAATGGATGTTATGGATTATAAACTGTAGACAAAAAAAATATAACCTATATACATATATATTATATATATATATAATATATATATATATAAAGAATATAAGCATGTATTTGGAGCTTTTGTGTCATTTAAATATAGTTTTAGGTCAGCTACCCTATTCTGTCCATTTTCTTGAAGAACGTATAAGTGTAAAAATAAGAAGAWGAAGTATTTCTCTTTGTGTTAGTAGAGGGAGAAGAGATGTACTTATGTTATGAGCATAAATGGAGAGAGGTATGAGCTATGGATGTAAAGGGCATTCTTACAATAACTAGAAACTTTCAGAAAGATGCTAAAGAAGCTACACTGTAAATATTGTTTAAAATGGTCTTAGAAAAATATTGCCTCGTATTTTTTAGAACTTTAGAGAGGAAAAGTAAACATGCTTTTTTAGAGGATGTTATATAGCTCTAGCTAGTGGAAAGGTGGACAAAAACACTGCAAGGATAAAATGAATAAGGGAAGTATGAGGGAAGGTATTCAGAGAGGTGATAAATACTTGTTTCATAGTCCATCGGGGTGAGCTGGGATGCTGGGTGAACAGGAAGGACAGTCTTTTAAAAAATGATGTATTTAGTAATTGAATGGATGTGAGAAGCAGAGCTAGAAGTCACACACAACATCATGGTTGCCAGACTGGGTGACAGGCAGGGTAAGAGTTTTGTTACTATGAGAAAATAAGCTCTGGAGATAAAGATAGTGCACAAATGAAAGTACTTTATTAAATATAAAATTTTGGATGATCAGGGATTAATATTTGATTTTTTGAGTGGGAAAATGCTTTTCCTTCTCAGTGACTTTCCAAGTTTTGCATTAGAAAGCTKCTTTCTAGTGAACAGAAAAAGTGCAATGGATTGCTAGCTGTGATTTATTATTTCTTCTTCTCATTTTAGATTAAAATGAAAATCAGTCAGATAAAAGATTTTTAATCTCTTCATAATAGAGATAGTAACTTTTCTAATCATCCCCTGCTATAAAACAGAATTTATTTTAACAGATGTTTCAGAGGAAAGCGATTCTTAAGCAAATGCCAGGTCAAATAAAATTACAGTGAATGTACTCTGCATATGGTAAAAAGTTACTTTTTCACTAGCCACAAATTTATTTCTCACTCTCACCTCAACCTTGAAAGCATAGGCACACACAGGGCTGGCTCAGGGTTTCTCACATGCGTTCAGTGTTATGATAGCAGCAGAGGAGGACGSAGAGACAGAGCCTCTGGGGGAGACGGAGGTTTGGGGCTGCTCTGTGGGACATGTAGGCTGGAGGGACAACGGGTTTTCAGGGGACTGAGGGGAYAGAGAGTCGGGAGCTCCTGAATGTAAAAGAAGGCAGCAGGAGCCCCAYGCGAGGAAGGGGCTTGGAGGCAGAGGAGGATGTTCAGGTTTACACGCCATGGAGTACCTCTCCCCTCCTGTCCCAGGTCATGACTGTCCCCAAATCTTGCCCTTCTTACTGGCTTTCTGGATGCCCCATCTTTTCAACTGCTCTCTTACTTCCCAGCTGCCTAATCCCAACACAGGAGAACCAGTCTTTTCCCACCAAAAGCCATCACTCTCCCCTCTATAGAGGAACATGGGTAGATGAGAAGAGGATGGCAGAGAAGGAAGAAGTCTTTGAGGAATACGGCTTTCTAATTTTTGTACTGCTGAAGACAAAGATGGAGATGGAGAGAGGCAACGGGTCCTGCTGTTGTTGGCTGTCACACTGCAGAGATACCTRTTTACATGTGCCTTTTGGTAGTTCTGCTCAGGCAAAACCCTGAGTGTGACCAGAGTGAGTGTTAAAAATATATAAGTTCCTCAAAATATATCCCTAGTAGGAAATTTGTGTGCTAAAAGATTTAAGATTAGGGCTCAGAATTAACGAATGAATCATTGAAATTATTTCAGATCATTCATTTACTTCAGCAAGTTTCACCAACTATCAGTAAAGTTAATGGGACCTTACAGTTGATTCTGTTTCTAACAAACTGTGTGGCTTTGGTATTGATTCTGACTTTTTTCAGCAAAGAACACAGAATCCTTGTCCCATATATAATTATAATTTCCTCCTACCCTACTTTGCATTGAAGTAATAAAATATGATGTAAGTCTGGGAAGCATCTTAAGAACATTGACTTACAATATAAGGACAAATATTATTTTACAAGTTGATATTAATTTTACTAACTTTATTCCTAAAAGACATTTCATTTACGTAATAACTGAAAAAAAAATCCTTCACTATTTTAATATTTCTTTCCTTTCATAATAGTAATTCTGAAATGTAGACTATRTAAAGTGTAAAGTGAAGAGAATAGATTTTATCCTTTGGTTCTGAAATATCTGCTGTGGTGGGAGTCCCAACCTGGGTCAGCAGAAAAGTGCCACAATGCAGATAATGAATAGAAACAGTAACACAGATAATTTGAGATTCAGTCTTCTCAATATTGTTTAAGATTTGTATTAAAATAGGCATAGTTTGGATTTATTTTTATATGAAATGTCTAAGAGTCTTAAATCAACAATATCCAACATAATTTCAAAAAAGAATGATTTTGAAAAACTAAAAACAAATTTTATATGTTTTGCAGTTCTGGCTGGCACAAGAAGCTTTTTCCACTGTGTTACCACAATTCTGTTTCTACTTCTACTTAGAATCAAGACAATCTTTAGGAACTGTATAAACACATAACCTATTTTATTGCCTCTGATACTTAAGCTGTGTAGACTTAATCCATTTTGACAGAAAATCAGACTTCTTTTCTGCTCGTGTTTATCCCCTCTTACCTAGCATCCTGAAACCAGTTCAGCCCAAAATATGGAAAGATGGCCAGGAAGAGATCTGGGGATGATATGTGGGTCACACCTTTGATTAAATTGAGTGCATTCAAATAACCTTACTGATGACTTTTTGCTTGGCAATTATAAACTGAATGAAGGACAAAGATCTACCTTTAAATAACACAGTTTTTGCTTCCAGTTCCATGAAAGACTTGAGATTGTGTCTGAATGTTGAACTCCAATAAAGGGAAAAAAAAAGAAAACTGAGGCAAAAGAAAACTCTCATTCTGAAATTGTAGAACAACGTCCTAGGTAGTTTTGAATTCCATGCTACGGTGCACAGAAACATACTGAAGTAACACCACTGCTATTTCTGCTTAGTTGTCCTTTGCCTGCTGTTCCACTGGATCTAAAACCTACATTTGTTTTAACTTCATCCTAGATTCATACCTGTGTTAAGATATCTCTCTGGGCTTCTATATTTATTCTTCAGAAATAATGTCTTTTCAAATGAGTACTTGAATTTTAAGATCTGTCATCTGTGCATTTGATTGGACTGCTAAATGAAACTAATCTGTAAATCGGGAAAATACGATCAAAAGAAATGAAGGATGTTCTTGTGGCTAGATCAGTAGATGGGGACCTTCAGACTCAGTGATTTAGGTGCAAGGAGGATTTTAGGTGATTAATTCATAGGACTGGGATTAAGAACAAAATTGTCAATTTCCAAACTCTTCCATAGATTTATCATGTGACATTGGACAAGTTATTTAACCTCACTTCTTAATTTACAAAAGACAATCCAATTCTTCTTCACACTTTCATCTTCCAAAAACAAACAAAAAAAAAAAAACAAAAAAAAAAAACTTCAAACAAAGTGAGAAATGGAGATTAATGTCCCAATCTTAACAGTTAAGGTAAATTTACGTATGGACATTTTTAATTCTCAAATATTTAACTTGGTTCTGGCAAACCACTTTTGTAGAAACACCATTGCTACTAAATAGCAGTTTGATACATGTCATAGGATGACTTTGGGCAGTATTTCAGCAGCATTGCTCCCTTTGCTTTGTATCGTTCATGGTTCTTTTCAAATGTGTGCTGTAAGATAGAGGGATATATGTATATCAATTTTTAAAATTCAAAACCTTTGGGAAATTAAAGAACTAATAAATACTAATAAATTAATATATTGAAACTAAGTAAATACATTGCATAAAATATAAAATCCTCTGCTCAAAAGAAAGGGAAAGGCAGCACATACAGATGCAAACACAGATCAGACGTTAGCAAATCCCCCCCACCTTAATAACAGAGGCTGCAAAATTACTTAAATATGAAAACTTTCCTTTTGACTAAGTTAAATGAGCTTTTTGAACACATTGCTGATACTTAGAAATCTTAATTAATAGCTGAAAAATATGGCATATACTAGGCACCATTTTCTTGAGAAAAATATGAGAAGTCTTTTTGCAGAGAAAATTAATCTCTTTCCTCCCGTATCTCCTCTGTCCCCTACCTCCCAGGGAACCCTGCCGGCGATGGGAGGAGCACGATGTGTGTCCACCTTACAAGGGATGTTGAGAGTGCTGTTGTCACCCTTAAGTGACTACCAGCTGCTGCTATCAAATCAAAAATGGCTGGAAAAATTGAAAGGGACATAAGAAAGTAATCCTTTCAAATTGCCACAATATTTACTGGGAAGAGAGGCTTTCAGGGGAAATCAAGCATGTAATCCTGTAAGCCCTTTGGCCAGTCATGGTGAGAGCATGCAGGGGCACCTATCAAAATATGGTAATGATCGCAGTTCTGCAGCTCATGGAACAAATGAAAATAATGAACATATTTAAAAAGTAGTGAGGGATTCGCTATTCAGATCTTTTCCATGGGCTCAGAACTATTGCTGATATTCATAATTAAAAGCACCCAGCTACATACTTTTGYTTTTTATGTAAGTTTACTTAGAAATGAAATGGTAAAAATCTGCCTCCACCCCCAACATACACACATTTATAAAAATAGTCACAGCATTATCATGTCGCATAATATCAAAAACATCCATTTTATGGCTGCACAATTTCCTCCTCACACTACTGTGCACCAGCAGTAACAAATACAAAAGCAGATCGATTTACAGTTCAAGTTAAGTTTCATGAGTTCCCCATGGTGAAGCAATTATTCCCTCAGAGGTTCTTATTTTCTTTATCACACCATGAATTCCTCAGACAACGAATGTGCAGTTTCCACTGTGTGRTTACTTGCATTGTAACAAAAATCTCAGTAACAGTATTTAAGGACAGACATTTTTCTCTCCGTGGATGCTTCCTAAATTTAAAGTTTGATCTCTCTACAGTTGCAAACATCTATTCTTGGCAAGGTTTGTGTCCATTAATCTAATCTAAGCCAGCCTTTTCRCCTTAAACTCACAAGTCATTTAGTTCTGAATAATACGGATTAAGGTTGTTGATAAAAACCCAGGGTGTAACACCACCTGTATTGAGTTGCAGTGAAGTGGTACAACCAATATTTCACATATCTAAGAGCTGGAGATATTATTACTGAAACTCAGCTTTATCCTTAGGCTGTACCTGGCTGCAAGGCATGTGCAGCTTTGGGTTCCCACCTGGCGTCACACTCWTAACTTAGCTGCCCTTTGCACAAGTCAGCCCTCAGCTCCGTTTGCACCAGCGCACGCACGGCTGCCGTCCTTGGCTCCCGTCCAAAGCACGGGGGCTGCGTCTCCCTCCGCTCCCTCTGCAGACCCCTTAGCTTCACTCTGCGGCTCTGCAGCCATCCCGGGGACAAGTTCTCCCTCTGTTTTCTCCTYTCTGGTGTTACTTTTAGAGAGTAAAGCCCTGCAGATCAGCCATCCAGGAATCCCATGGGAGGGCAGCTCTCCAGAAAACTTTCCCTACTTCYATCCATCATTTTAATACAGGGGAAYTGCTAAAGTAGTAAAAGTAAGTCAGATAATCTTACATTCCAAATGAACAAATATTAAAAGCTTGACAAGACTGGTGACATCTSTGTTTCTCCTCTGGTTTGATAAAGACATCCTTAACAGTCAAAAAGAGTCACGATAAATCCTCTAGTTTCACAAAATTAGTAAATTACAGTAATAAAATTAGTCTCTTTAAAACCACCATCTCTTGTTTTTGTTCTCATATGATTTCTCTCCTGATCTCCCTCTCTTGTGTTTTAGTTGCAGAGTACCAGAGAGGCCCACCTGGTCATAATTTCAGTTAATTAAAACTAAACTAGGCACTATCTGTTTTCATTCTCATATTTATTAGACATCATATGAATACATTATTCAGGGATTTGATCTGCAAAAAATCTCCTATTTCTGACAATTTTATATAAGTAGCTAAGTGGCAGTTTTGAGGCCATATACAAATRTAATAAATACCACTTCTGCACAGTATCATCTTGCACAAGACTTTTGGAGGCAACTTGCTCATATGAAACACTAGATTTGAGGGATTATGGGAAACTTGGACATCTGAAGAAGGCTCTTAGGGTCCAGGATGCTGCACAATAAATTTTCACCTAGTAATCTGCAATAAAAGACAAAAGAAAATTACTGAGGAGTGGAAGAAGATGCATAGAGTCACATAAGGATATTTTAGTACACACTTTTTTTTCCTGCAAATTACATGCATATTCTCAAACATTCACACATGAGTGCATACATATGCACTCATTAACTAATTTTCACATTTATTCATGCTATTTTTAATGGTATGGTTGCTTATAGATAGGAAAACCAAAACAAGTCTGGATARAAGTTGTGAGTGAAGAATGATCACATCAAGCAGTTTTTTCACTGAAAGAAGCAGGATCAGWGAAGAGACTGGAATATGACTGTGAGATAGTGAACATTTTTTTTTATACAAACCTGGGACAGAAGAGCCAAGGAAACTTTATGATTGAGTCAAGAAGGAGACACCTGCAGTGTGGCAGACCTGCAGAAGACTGTGAAGGTGAGAAGAAGTTTGAACTTAATATGATGAAGAAGAGAGTCAGCTGCAGACTCATAAAAAAAAAAAAAAAGATGACGATGTCACCTGGAAGTCCAGTTTCATCCTTAGAATGATTTGAATGGCTTTAACAGAAATGTGATAGGTATTATTTCCCCCCTACCACATACACACCACCAACACCAAATGAGTCATTTATAACAACGGAGTTGTTTATAGGTCTTTCCCCRAAATCAATATTTGCTGGTGAATAATTTCTTCTTCCGCTATCACACACTTTTCAGSTTTGTAAGTAGGACTAATCAGGATACGGAATTTTCTACAAAAGTACAAATGGACATACAGGAAACATTTTCACTGTACTTCAGAAAGAAAATGTGACATGTCCAAATTCCCCATGAAAATGAAATTAAAAAAAAAAAAAGAGAGAGAGAGAGAGAGAGAAATCAGGCAAATGTTAACATTCCAGTTTAGTTGCACTGGATTCGAACATAATGACTTGCTGCTCCCTGGGACAAGGTGAGTCACACAAGGGTAGCAGCTTCCAGAGTTACAGCCTAACTATGGAATAACCCTGTACCTGGCCTGCAAGGCAAAAGTGGCCTGATACTATGTAGCCTTAAAACCTGAACTCCCAGAAACCACTAGCAAGCTGTATTTTAATGAAAGTGCATTCAAATGATTCCATTTCCATGGAACCCTTCAGTTTTGACAAAGTATCATTTTCTACAAAAACACAGCTTTCTGAAATATTCCCAATCGTTTTTATTCACAGATCTGAGGTCCATAAGAGTAGAAAACTGTAGCTATTTTTGCTAAGGAACTTACATTTTAGCAGTTTCTATAATACTTATTGGGGGGAAGAGGTCTTTGAGGCGTGTTATTTTATTTTMTTTTAAAAATATGTACATCAGCCTTGTTACACCAAAGATAAAATGCTAGACAGCTAGATCACAAAATACCCTAAATCATAACATTAATGCAAATAAACATTATAAGAAGAGACAAAAAGGGAAAAAGCATGTGTGTCATACAGAATTACAGCAGAAATGACCATTTACCAGCAATTTGATAACTGGTCAACCAGTCATGCTCACTAGTTTGTGACTATTATCTACATGTTTTCCCATTTATTACCTGCCAGCTGAGGCCAATTTTCAGCCAGGGACTGTAGCAGCTGTCTCTGTGGAAAATAAAAGAATGCCACTTTAAATTTTGTTGCAGCATGAAAGAAATGTCAGCTTCATGCTGAAAATGTACAGTGATACACATTTTTTCTGACCTGAACACATTGCATCAATTCGTGCTCATGAAAATGTCATTTGTGACTTGCTTTTTTCTGTTCTTTAACCAATTTCCAACCTAAAAAAGACCTTTTTTTTTCTCTAGTTGCTCAGTGATCACTGTAAATTCAGCACTAACCTCTCATACAAAGCCCAGAAAGCTTTAAAGAATTTGTATTTTAAGTGGCATGACTTGCCACTGAATACATTTTAATAGAAAAGACAAGGGGAAAAAAGGAAAGAAGGGAGGAAAGGAGAGGGGAAGGAGGGGGAAGAAGAGAGAGGGGAAGGACGGAGGGAAGGAAGGAAAGAAGGAAAGGTTATTTCCTGCTTTTCCCAAATCATATCAACAATTTTCTGCATTTTTAGGCTATTTTCTTTTCAAAAATATATCTTTGTCTGAGTTCTATTTTGTTAGCTGACTTTCGGCCATTGAGATACATATGATCTAGTCAAGAATCATGTAAGAGTCATTGTTAGATATATCTGATCTTTTAATGACTATTTCTGGAACTATCTGCCTATTCTTTAATTCATCAACCACCATGCCTAAGCTTGACATAGGACTAACATACTACACCTATATTGAGTAACTATCAAGTTCCAAACATTAGTTAAGAGAGAAAAAAAAAAGATCACATTTCATCCTTGTTTAATTTTTCATTCCAATTTATAAAGGGAATCCTCTGTATTCTTCACAAAAGTATAAAGCCCTCCCTACCTCTGATAATCCTTTTATGCTTTCTTGTTAGTATGACAGAGATGAGAGTATTAATTATTAAATACTGCTTATAAAGTGCTGTATATATACAATACTTTACAGAACTTAAGATAAGCAATGGCTCCATTCCTAATGAGCTTACTGTAATTAAATTCATTGTTGAATATACATATGAAATGTAGCTWGGAGTTAAGCCACAGAGGAAAAATCTTCAAACCATGTAGATGCATACTTGTGTACCTAACTTGTTCCTGGGTTTAAAAAATTAGGAATAGTGCTTGTAAATTGCTTTGATTAGCTATTTACTTTTTTAATATTGAACTACATGGTTAAGCATTTATAAAATAATCAGACAGGTATTTGGGAGTGTTACAGGTAGAATATATTTAGGTGAGCTGAAAAGCTGACCCATGGGCTCTAGTGGTCCTTAATATCTAATGTGTAATTTTGTTTGCCTTTGGACAAATACACTCCTTATTATGCATGTAATGGCATGCCTACAACATTTAGAAATAAGACTCATTCTACTCTCAATCCTCCAAACACCTGACTCAAATCCCGTTCCCAGCCCACATCATACCTTTCAGCTGCAGCACAGCTGTTTGCATTACATTGCTTTGTTTGAAAAGTGAAGCCTTCCTAGAAACCATTTTATTGATCACATACTTCCTTCTTGGATTGTTTATATTTACAGGCAAAGATATAGAAAATGGGGCACAAAGAACCAGAATAAAAACAAGGAAGTRCAGGATAGCAGACAGTAGAATGTTTTTTATTAGTTATTTATTAATGACTTACATTTGAAAAGGGTAAGGCTTATGATAATTGAATGAAAAAAGATGAGACRTACATACAAAATTTTTGGTTTTGTTTTGTTTTTGTTTAAAGAAAGTAGTGAAATCTCCAAAAAGCTGTAATGATGAACTGCAGTCATAGCTCTTTTCTAACTGATATTGCTTGTCACATTTCTATTTTATTTAAGAATTTAAAAATTCTCATGGGATGAAAAGTTCCTGGTTTTGCCTTACACATACTCAACAGTTGACAGATGAGTAACTTCCTAAGGAGTCTTGTCTGTCCTGCACACCACATCCATGAAGTCGTTGAGGTGAAAATTTTCACAGCTGTGGGCTATGTCTGATTTCATGAGACCAGAAAAGTTGATCTACAGCTGCCTTCAGAGAAGARTGTGGCCTCCTTTGGTACTCTAATCTCTTCACTGGTGAAAACAGGCTTTTCTCCTYAGAAGTCAGTGCCTCTTTGGATAGGTCAGGGTTCAAGGCCATGGTATGCAGTCATTTGTATGGCTGAAGGAATGAAATGGGCTCCCCTGTCTGATCAACCTCCTCTCTTATCCCATCTTTGTAGATCACCATCTGGGCTKCTCTGGTACCGCAAACCAAGCAGAKCTACACTCAGGACAGACACTATCTACTGGCTCTATGGCCAGCCTTCTGGGCTGGGCAGATAAGGGTAAGAAYGATAATAACTTTTAATCACAAATTACAGCTGCTTTAGTGCTGATATAAATCAGTAAGCTAGGGACAAAAGACTTCATACACATACGCTATCCTTTCCACTATGCATTATGCATTAGCCAAAGTGCTAGGGAGGGAAATGTGAACTGTTGGTTTCACCAGGAAATCTTGGCAACATACTGTTAAGCAGAGACATTTGTAGACTAACCTTGAAAATATAGGAATCTGCTATCCAACTCTTGTGTATTACCCGTAGAATTTCTGCAGAAGTCATGCAGCACTTTTATTTCAAAGGGATTATCTTTGTCAGGAGAAGTTCTAGATTCCTAGTGTTAAATACAAATTCATGCTTTTCTTTTTTATTTGCAGCATATGCTCCTTGGCTGTAGTACATGACACACACTGTGTGTTGCTCTCATAAAGCAGATGCTACAAGCAAACAAAAGGCGTGAATTTATCTTTAATGTTAGAAATACTGAACTAGCACAAGCACGTTATATGCAGAATCAAATGTCCATATTTTCCCTAGCAATGACAATGTAAAACCCTTTATATTACAAACACAGAATCACAGAATAAGTAAGGTTGGAAGGGACTCCTGGAGATCACCTAGTCCAACTTTCCTGCTYAGCAGAGTCACCTAGAGCACGTTAGACAGGGTTGCATCCAGGCRSGCCTTGAAGATCTCCAGAGAAGGAGACTCCACAACATCTCTGGGCAACCTGTCCCAGGGCTCCGTCACTCTCACAGGGAAGAAATTCCCCCTCACGGTCAGGTGGAACTTCCTGTGCTTCAATTTCTGCCCATTGCCTCTTGTCCTGTCACACRGGACAACTGAGAAGAGTTTGGCCCTGTCCCCTTGACACCCTCCCTTCAGGTACTTGTACACATTGATCAGATCCCCCCTCAGTCTTCTCTTCCCCAGGCTGAAGAGGCCCAGCTCTCGCAGCCGTTCCTCACAGGGCAGGTGCTCCAGCCCTCTGAGCACCTTCGTAGCCCTGCGCTGGACTCTCTCCAGTAGCTCCATGTCTCTCTTGTACTAGGGAGCCCAGAACTGGACACAGTACTCGAGATGAGGCCTCCCAAGGGCTGAGTAGAGGGGCAGGATCACCTCCCTCAACCTGCTGGCAACTCTCCTCCTTATGCACCCCAGCATACCACTGGCTTTCTTGGCCACAAGGGCACATTGCTGGCTCATAGTCAGCTTGTCATCCACCAGCACTCCCAGGTCCTTCTCTGCAGAGCTGCTTCCAGTAGATCACCCCCAGACTGTAGGGATGCATGGGGTTATTCCTCCCTAGGTGCAGAACTCTGTACTAGCCCCTGTTGAACCTCATGAGGTTCCTCTCTGCCCAGCTCTCCAGCCTGTCCAGGTCTCTCTGAAKGGCAGCACAGCCCTCAGGTGTGTCARCCACTCCTCCCAGCTTGGTATCATCAGCARACTTGCTGAGGAGGCACTCTGTCCCCTTATCCAGGTCATTGATGAATAAATTGAACAGGGTGGGACCCAGTCCTGAGCCCTGGGGGACATCACTAGCCACAGGCCTCCAGCTAGACTCCACGCCACTGATGATGACCCTCTGAGCTCTGCCTTTCAGCCAATTCTCAGTCTGCCTCACTGTCCACTCATCTAACCCACACTTCCTGAGCTTATCTAGGAGGATATATGAGAAACAATGTCACAAGCCTTGCTGAAGTCAAGGTACACAATGTCCACTGCTCTCCCCTCATCTACCCAGCCAGTCATTCCATCAGAGAAGGCTATCAGCTTGGTCAAGCAGGATTTCCCCTGGGTGAATCCATACTGGCTACTCCTGATCACCTTCTTTTCCTCCATATGTCTGAAGATGATATCCAGAAGGAGCTGTTCTACCACCTTTCCAGGGATGGAGGTGAGGCCGACTGGCCTATAGTTGYGTGGGTCCTCCTTCTTGCCCTCCTTGAAGACTAGAGTGACATTGGCTTTCTTCCAGTCCTCRGGCACCTCTCCAGTTCTCCAGGACCTTTCAAAGATGATGGAGAGCGGCCTGGCAAAAACATCCACCAACTCCCTCAGTACCCATGGGTGCATCCCATCTGGGCCCATGGATTTCTGGATATCTAGCCTGCCCAGAAGGTCTCTAATCCTATCCTCCTCAACCAAAGGAWAGTCTCCCCTTCTCCAGACTCTCTCCCTCACACCCAGGCTCCAGGATTCCTGAGGGCTGCCCTTAGCAGTGAAGACTGAAGCAAAGGTGGCATTCAGTAATTCTGCCTTCTCTGTATCCCTCGTCACCAGGGCCCCTGCCCCATTCAGTAGCAGGCCCACATTTTCCCTAGTCCTCCTCTTGCTGCTGATGTATTTGAAGAAGCCCTTCCTGTTGTCCTTGACATCCCTTGCCAGACTCAATTCCAAATGGGCCTTAGCCTTCCTCACTGCATCTCTACGTACTCTGGCTGCATTCATGTAATTCTCCCAAGTAGCCTGTCCCCTCTTCCACAGTCTGTGTATTTTCTTATTCTCTCTGAATTTGGCCAAGAGCTCCTTGCTCACCCATGCAGACCTCCTGCCCCTCTTGCTGCACTTCTTACTCATAGGGATGCACCGCTCTTGAGCTTGGAGGAAGTGATGTTTGAATACTAGCCAGCTCTCCTGGACCCCCCTTCTTTCTAGGGCCTTAACCCATGGGATTCCTCCAATTAGGTCTCTGAAGAGCCTGAAGTCCACTCTCCTGAAGYCCAGGGTTGCAATCCTGCTTGTTGCCTTACTTCTTTCCTGCAGGATCCTCATCTCCACCATCTCATGGTCACTGCAGCCAAGGCTGTCCCCAACCTTCACATCACTAACCAGTCCCTCTCTGTTGGTAAGGACAAGGTCCAGCACGACACCCTTCCTCGTAGGCTCCTCCACCATTTGTGACAAGAAGTTRTCATYAATGCATTGCAGGMGCCTCCTGSACTGTTTGTGCCTTGYTGTGTAGYCSCTCCAGYGGAYRTCAGGGTTGTTGAAGTCCCCCATGAGAAGCAGGGCCTGTGATCCTGAGGCTACCTCCAGCTGTCTGTAGAAGGCCTCATCAACTTTCTCTTCCTGGTCAGGTGGCCTGTRGTAGACACTCACAACAGTGTCCCCCGTGTTGGCCTGCCCTTTGATCTTTACCCATAAGCTCTCGACTGCCTCCTCCTCCTCCCCGCCTAGGCAGAGCTCGATGAGTTCCAGTTGCTCTCTCACRTAAAGAGCAACTCCACCACCTCGCCTCCCTGGCCTGTCTTTCCTAAAAAGCACATAGCCATCCATGGCAGCATTCCAGTCACGTGAGCTGTCCCACCATGTCTCTGTGACTGCAATGAGATCATGGCCCTGCGAYCGCACAGAGCTCTCCAGCTCCTCCTGTCTGTTCCCCATGCTGCGTGCATTGGTGTACAGGCATTTCACAGAGRTRGTCATGCCYGCAGGTTTCCCAGGAAGGGTGTACGGGGGTCCCCCGTAGCCATGTCCCAAACGCACATCCCCAGCTGCATGCACCCGTTGGAGACCCCCCCAACCCAACTTGTGTTTTGTTGTCTACCCTGTCTCTATGACACCCCTACCCCCCCATCTAGTTTAAACGATTGCATAAAAATGGACCTAACCTTAGGAAGACTTTATTTTCAATTATTTTGGGGCCATTTTAAACCACTTAGCCTGTCTCTTTAGGATTTTTGTATATTGATCATGCATCAATATTTAAACCTTCATTTTCTGAGGAGTTTACACTATAATAAATTTAAATCTAATGCATTAACTTAAAACAACTGAAATTTATCTGACACATTTAGACTATTAGGTTTTCACAGTCATTTGGGGAAATTATTTTCTGAGAGCAGATATTTTTGTCGTAAATTAGTTCCTGTGGTATTGTTAATGCTGTTGCTGTTATTATTTACATTTCACTGTCATTGGTGTGGATTGCTTYGAATACTTACTTTTAATCTCTTTTTGCATTCAATGCAGAGCACATTCTGCTATTCTAAAAAGATTTGTGATTTATCTGGAATGTCATGTCTTCTTACATCATCGGGCGCCTGGTTGGGTAAGTGACATTTTTGGTTGCTATTAGCCAGCAGTAGCATAATATAAGCTGATGTCTTTCCGTATTTATAGATGGGACAGTATGAATCAATGGTCACATTTTATCACCATTAGCATCTTGAAAGACAAATAAGCATGAAAAATATTTAGATTTTCATTTTTTCTCACGAACTGATTGATCAATGTGAGGGGCTGCAGGATTCCTAACAAATAGTCCATTCAACTTTTCTAGATTTATCAGATCATGACAATCTTTTTCAAATGAAAGTAGAAGTAGTTTATGTCTTTTCTGTAAAAGATCTTCACATGAACTTAACAGTGAGTGCCATTGCATTCCTTTCAGATGAATTATATTATCTGACATTCCAACAAAGTTTTTTAATATATTTAGAAATGGATTTTTAATAGATCACTATTATTCAGCCTAATTTGAAGAAACTTTCTTATATTTTTTTTAGGAAATGTTTAACCTTTTGTAAATTATTCATTTTCAAGTGCTGTTGTAGCCAAAAATTGGTTGTTTATCAGAAATTAAATAAAATGTCTCTTCCCGTGTGTGCTTCAGCAGACAATAAATACTTTCCAGTCACATATTGTGGAATCTCTTTCCACTTCTAGCTAATGCAGCTTCAGRGTAACCACTATACATATTGAATGTGAGCAGTGCATCTCTGTATAACGTGTAAGGCTCCAAGAGTGGGAATCGAGGGAAGAATTTAGTGATTTTTATGTATGCCTAAATGTGCTATCCTTATCTAACTTATTTGAGATAAAATACTAAGGGATGTTTTGAAAAGTAACACATTTTTTCAATCCAAACTATTTCTTTTTTTTTATTATTCCTATTCTTTTTTTTTTTCCTTTTTAAGATCCCATCCTGATAGTTCATAAGTACTACAAGTGGGTTGTCAAGCACCTGATTCCTCTTTGGTTCAATACCCCACAGGATTAGATACGAACATCCAGCCTTGCACCTATGCATATACTCAGCAGGAATCTCAAGGGTTCCAAGGAGAGGAAACAGAACTGAGCAGGGATTTGATATGCTCTGCGCATCTGTGGGAGGGGATTTGCTCTGGAAAGAAAACCAGCATGATCTGAGCCAAGTCGAGGAGCGTAARGGTTAATTTAGAACATTGCTTTTTATTTTATTTGGTTGCTCACATTCCATCAAGCATTTCAGTAAATATTTTCAGACRGCTAAGATAAAAACAAAACACAATGAAGATTGAATAGGTAAGTAATATAGAAAATTTCAAGAGAACAAAAGTGAAAGTTGTTTACTATCTAACTAGCTCTTCATTTCAYCGTGGCGCTCTGACTAAAATCTTTTTCAATTACATGGAAAACTTACATAGTAAATACCATAAACTGAATATTTGGAATAAAGATACAATTAGTTTTTTAGTTGTGTGATATTCATTATTTAGATTTTTTTTCTTATTATTATTTTTTGAATATCCCTTTTTGTGTATAAGTATTATCCGAAAGACAATTAGAACAGTAATTAGCCTCAGAATTCATCAGAAAAAGACTTCTCTGAATGTGGATTTAGACCTCAAATAGGACTTAATGAAGTTTTTTGTATTTGCCTTCCTAGACATTCTAACAGTCAGTTGGGATTTTTAGAGAAACAGAATAGTTTAACTGAATATTGGAAATTAATGTGAATTAATACATACTATATTTGACATCTAGATTCTAAATATGTTCTAATAGCTATAATCATTCAGTCATAGAAATCAATGAGTGGCACATAACCAAAGCTCTCAGTCAAGTCACTAGCTCAAATTCTGGAATTCTTGTAGTAGAAATCAAGAATGAACTCATGACCCAATCCAGAACTCCTGGAATTACTCTTCTAAATATTTTGTAAATGAATTGCAGGGGGAAGGTTGCTGTGAAAAAGAATAATCAGTCTAGAYTATACAATATGGTTATCACTCATTAATAAGATTTTTATAATCTATTATCAGTATTCAACATATAAACTTTCAAGAAAATAATAAATTGAATGTGYCATATATATACATACTTACACACACTTATACATATATGAATGATATAATTATGCATTTCATCAACCAGAAGTTGATTTTTTTTATCTTTGTAAAAAGCAGACAGAAATAAAGCACTCTCCCAATTTTCTTACCATATATCATAATCCTATACAAAGTATCCRTCCATAACATAACAATAAAATTGAACTTTGATTCTTGTGATCACATCATATTTGTTTATTTAAAGGTCTGTTGTTACTCTTTAGACATAAACTAATTAAATTTTTGTTATATAAGAMTGTAGTAGAAGCCTGGATAGCTCAGTCGGGAGAGCATCAGACTTTTAATCTGAGGGTCCAGGGTTCAAGCCCCTGTTCAGGCGACATTCTTGCTGTTTTCTCAGTGCCTTCCCTGTTGCTCAACAAGTGCCACCCCCAAACCTGGACAATAGCAGGTGGATCCTTAGAGCTATAAACAGACTCTTTGGGGTAGAGGGGTAGTGTAGTGGTTACCACATCTGGTTTGCATACTGAAGGTCCTGGGTTCAAGCCCCAGTGGAACTAGCACCAGGAAATCTCTGGGAGGTTGGACTAGATGACCTCCAGAGGTCCCTTCCAGCCTTACTGACTCTGTGATATGTATGAAATTACAGTGCATCTAAATCTGATTTTATAAAACATTAAATAATACAAAAGAAATGAATAAAAACTAAATAAGATTCAGCTAAAAGAACAATATAAGTGTGCAAGTATGCTTTTTGGAGTAGTCTGATGTTGCTCAGACTGAAAATTTGGAATTCTCTGATACTACTTCTGTTTCCTTTTTAAGATATGGATTGTCCTATGATTGAGGTTAGGCAATAGCCGGTCAACTCCAAAATGATGTGGACTGATCCATCAAATGAATCAAGGTTGAAGCAAAACTATGTGAAAAATAACAGTGAAAACAAAATAGCTGAACTGCATCAATTTGGAATGGTATCTTATTTTATCCTGGTTGCTTGGTGGCTGTATTTCTCATCTTTTTCATTAAAACACCCTCGCCATAAAAGATGAAAAATATTCAATGAGAATGCAGAAAATTCACACCTAAATGCACATGCAGAAGACAGACATCAACTGTCTTTGCTTAGGTGAAAGTCATTAGGATTGTCACCTAAGACAGTGGAGGTGAAGGCTGAGTTTGCATGAACTGAAAGGAAAGATGAACTCAGACTAGATCAGATGCAGAGGCAAACTACTTAAATGAATGAGAGAATGGAATATCTATTATGAAAGTGTGAACTAGCAGTGCGTGACCTATTTAGTCTAGCAAAACAGAGGCTGAGAGAGGATAAGTCTGCTGTCTACAAAGCCATTGAGAGAGGGTTTTAAGCTTTGAAGAGGAAGATCTGTATAAGCAAAAAGATAAATGCATTCATGACTGAATAYATTTAGTCTAAAAGTGTAAGACACTCTCAGAAGAGTCAAACCTTAAAAATGGCATATATTTAGCAAGGGACATTAAACAAAATAATAAAAAAAAGCCTTTTATTAATGTGAACATAGAAAATGAAGAAAATTTGATGATTATCTTTAAAAGTAGTGGTGGTAGTAGGAAAGAAAACCTGGAAATTAAGGCCATGGATGTGTTTGTTTTATTTTCACTTCCCAGAAAAAAAAAAAGAAATATTATAGGAAATTATAGACTATTAAAATCATCTAGATTAGTGGCAGCCCTAATGTTTGTAGCTGGTGGGGAGCTCAGCTGAAAATTTTGTAATAGACTTGAATGCATGTATGAATGTGTGTGTGTGTGTGTGTGTGTGTGTGTGTGTGTGTGCATATAAAGGCAGTGAAGATATAAAAAAGCAATAGCACACAAAACAGAAACATTATAGCTTACTATCTAGATAATATTCCCAAAGGCAAGACTATTAAATTGTTATACATTCTAAATGAGAAAAAAATGCCCGCTGSCCTGTGTAGGACCCTGTCAGTGCACCCATTTCTATGTTCAGCCCAAGTTGCCACATACCCGTCTCTGTGAATTTGGGGATAAGCTGGCTAAATACTCWTGTAGGGCTACTGCACAGGAGCAAGACTGCAAAGAACTCTGTAGTACATTTTCTAAACCATTTTTAAAATTATAAAAAGTGCTTCATTCAGCTTCATTGTAAAAATAAGAATTTAAGCACACAGTTATACAGTAAATTCTCATCATTGACTCTACAAATAAGAGTAGAGTCTTACTCTTAAGCATACCTAATGTCCTCCCACCTACCTCTTTATATGCTTAGGCCAAATTGTCGTAGGCTCAACTCTACGACTTTGGGGCTACCAGGGAAATCTGCAGCGGGTGCTACCRCGCAGGAGCAGTGTACTTCCTCTTCTGGCATGCTGTGGAGCCAGGCTTGCTAGGATGTGTATCATCTACACTCAGCACGAGAGAGAAGTAGGACTCAGAGGATTTTACCAAGGGTTATACTGCTCTGCTGGGGATGGACATCACTACCCGCAAGGTAAGATTCACCCTTGAWGTAGACCATAACAAGAAATGACTAACAGCCAAAACAGATTTGTCAAGAAAAAGTCACACAAAGTCAATCTAATTTTCTTCTGCAATTAATAAAGAGAATAGGTAAATAGACAAGTAGTAGACACACACATCATGCTAGTAAGCTTTTTAAACCATCTTACAGGGTRTTCACTTAAGTAAACTGAGACATTGTAGTCTAAATGAAACTAGTATGAGATGAATGTAAATCCTCATAAAGCTATTCTCAGAGGGTGTCTACGAAGTCTTCTGAGTGAGGTTTCTGTTGCAAATGTTTATCTACAATTCAGATGATATAAGAGGGAATAGGTTAATTAATTGCTCAGATACTATCATCGGTTTTTCTGTGTGTGTCTGATTAAAATGATAAAAAAATGAAGAAAAATGGGATGCAATTCAAAATGGAAAAATGAAATTTTATTCACAAGTAAGAAAATTATTTTCATACTTACAAGATGGAGAACCAATAATTATTTTAAAACATTGTCAGAACAATTTGTGGGTCATACAGTGATCAGAAACTGAACTTAACTGTGTCTTACTGTTGCAAACATTCAAATAACTTTTTGGGATGTCTGAGCAGAACACCTGAAGTAAAACAAAAGAAATAATCTGACAGAGTAGTCAATGGTTGGAGAGTATTCTCAGCCAGAATAATGTTCCTRGTTTTGATCACTGCACTTTACAAATGATGTGACCACCTGAAAAGAGGCAAGATAAAAGCAACRTGGATGCTCAGATCTCTACAAAAGGTGGAATGCTACAAGGAAAGACTAAGAAAACTGGGGTAATTTAGGCTAGAGAAAATAAGATATAGGGAATAGATGATAAAATAAAAAGAATACATTAAAGTAAAGAGGAAGGGAATAATATGTTCCTCATATCCACATCGAAGGAGAAGTAATTTATTTGWGCAGTAGTGAGTGATGCTTAGGTTAGACATTAAGAAAAATATATTACATATAGGTGAAGCACTGAAATAGGTTGCTTTAAAGTCTCCAGAACTGAAAGATTTTAATAATGTTACGTAGATATCAGTGAAGAGTGACAGAAATATATATTTATCCTGCTTTGGGACATTGAGATTGTTTAGGTGAAAATACTTTCCAGTCCTTTTTRTCTGTGGAATAGAAAAAGGATATCAAACTGTGAGATTTTGGATTGTCTCTCCACTTAGAGTMATGGCAGCAAAAATCCCAACCATTTTAGGATGGAATTTGACACAACATATGTGTGTTCTTGTTTTTCTGTGTTTCTACAACATGCGATATTGCATTCTTTTTTTTTCTACAAAAAAATGGCCTTATCTGAAGCYAGCAGAAGTCAGTGGAAAATCTCAGGCTTCAGTTGGGTTTTATCAAATAATTTTGAGTACTTGAGCATGAACAGAAAAATGAGGTTGAAATGATTGAAAAATGAGATACTCTGTCTTCAGAATTGGTCAGAATATTTTCTCATTTTTAAAAATTGGATTTCAAGTGTACTTCCTARTCTGAATTTTAAGGTATTATTTCCTATTGTATGTAATRTTTAATTAAATATTAAATAAATAAATATAAAATAAATACTAAATATTACAATAAATATTAAATATTACCTATATAAGGTAATATTTCCTATTACAAATATTTATTTATTTAGAATATGAACAAATTCCTTTGAAGGATTAGTGCTGAAGATTTTAACTTCCATAGTTTTGAAAAGGTGAGGGATCTCCAAAGATCAAGGGTTTTCACCAGTAGTTTGGATTAAACTTCCAATGTGTAAAGCAGAAGAGCATTCAGCCTATGAACGACCAAAGTTCCTCCAAAGTACATGGTATTTATCAAGGAAATAGATGAAAAGTATAAATGTATGTTATCACCAAATCATATCTGTACCAGTTTATGAAAGGGGATGTTTGAAGCACTGGCTCTCAAAATTGTCAGCCTATTTTTCCRTCAGTAATATCCAAAGCTACAAGATCAACAATATACAATTTCTTTGCTAGACAGTGGTCTGAGTTTGTCCTCTGTATCATTCTTCACTATGATACTAGTATATTGTAGGCTTTACATATTAGTTATATATATCTATAGAAATTACTGTCTTTACCTCATCTGTTTTCAARTGCAAATGGTCTGTGTTATAAAAAAGAGGAGTGTTAGCCCCCCCTTTTCTRGAGGGGATAAATTTAGAAATTATGTGTTTCATAAATAATATATAAATCTCATTTTTAATTTCCCTTGAATTACCCTTCAAAGAGACTTACTTCTTTCTTAGTATGAATTTCCACTTTAGAATAACTTTTGTTTTGTAGGATGTATGTACATTAAYGTTTATTTCAGATCAGACATGCACTTTTGAAAAGAATTTCCCAATTCWCCTCACTTTTGTTCATACCACAGAGTCTTAGAGTGAACAGAGTGAATTCCTTACGGATGAAGCTGGAGTGGGAGATGCTCTCCAAGGAGCACATGCAACATAATAAAAGMATTTAGTTCAAAAGATCAAGTCACAGGCAGTGTGAAATAAAACATCCGACAACACATATAGTGAAATCATAAGGTCCTCAGGGCATCAACTACTGCAGCCCCTAATGACTATAYGATAGTGTATTACATCTGTCTCAGTACTAGATTTTGTTTATCAGACCAACATTCACTGGAAAAAGTGGGGAGAGAGAACTTACTATTATCCTATCAAATGAAAACTGGGACAAAGATACAATAAAGTATAGTACTGATGTCATCAATATTCATTCTCCATTGATTAAATGTTTTGAGCTTTATAAAAATGCTATTAGATTCTGTATCCAATTAATCTGATAGTATAAAAATCATATATCCTGATCCTCTGACAAAACTGCCTATTTTCATTAAGTTTCTAGCTTCCTAGTCTAAACTTCTCTACAGTACCATGATATACCTAAGATGCCCCTTTCCTAATCAAAGAACTGGATTTTATAATCACAGTTCTTTGGGTGACATGCATTATTAATAACTCTGCAATTATTTTCTCTTCATTCATGTTCTCCATCTCAGTCTTCTGAATTTACCTGCTGTCTTTCATTCTGTGTTGAGCCTTGATCCTGATATGAGATTTCAATGGGGTCTCTCAAAGTGTAGCATATATAAGAAAATTTACAGGATTTTGGACTGTTACCCTTTTGGGGGATGCTCTCTATTTTTGTCAGCTTTATGAATACTGTTTGGAACCTTAGGACAGTGATTTCTTCAGGGTTTATGGTAATGCAAATAATTAATATTGGTCACAACAATAAGATAAATTRTTTCCTCATTATGGGGAGCTTCAGTTCATCTCTGTATAGGTAAGTAGTGAAAGTTTTGTGTTTAGTGCTTGCTCAAATGGCAGTTAAAATACACATAGTCCCGGTACTTCTTCCTGTCTTTCAATGAAATAGGGAATAAAACAATCTCTTCAGAAAGATACTTTTTTCTCCCGGTTTTTCCTACAGGAATTGCATCCATAGTGCATTGCCTTTATTTGCCTCAGTTTCTGTCTTGAAAATAGGAAGATAGCCACTCTTGCCTTTCTCACAAACTAGTGAAGACTTCAGAGAAAYAGCCAAGAATCTGGTAATAATGTCCTTGAGTAAAAAGCTTACACCCTAAAAATTTTATCTCTGTGGAGAAATGAAAAATTTCAGACCTATGTTATCAACAAGCTGATGAAATAAGGACTCGATAAGTAGATAATGAGGTGAATGGAAAACAGGCTGAACTACTGGTCAAAAAGGGTTGCAATCAGCTTCATGAAATCCAGTTGGAGGCAGTCACTAGCAATGTACCCCAGGGATCAATACTGGAGCCATTAGTGTTTGACATCTTCACTAATGACCTGGGTGAGGGTTCTGAGTGAACCTTCAGCACTTTGATTYACAGATGACACCAAACTATGAGGTGTGGCCGATGAACCAAATGGTTGTGCTGCTATTCAGAGGGACCTCTGTAAGTTGGAAAAATAGGTTGAGAGGAACCCCATGAAATTCAACAAAGAGAAGCGCAAAGTTCTGCACCTGGGCAGGAATAACCTCGTGCCCCGACACAAGCTGATGGTCCCCTTGCTGGAAAGAAGCTTTGTGTGAAAAGACCTGAAGGTGCTAGTGGATAGGTTGCATAAGAGCCAGAAATGTGCCCTTACAGCATAGAAGGCCCTTGGGCTGTATGGAAAGGAACATTAGGATCAGCCAGCATGTTAGAGGAGGTGATCCTTCCCCTCTGCTCAGCACTGATGGGACACTTCTGGAGTTCTGTGTCCAGTTCTGGCCTCCCCAGTACAAGCGAGATGTGGACATATGGGAGTGCGTGCAGCAAAGGGCCCCAAAGGTGATTTTAAGGGATGGATTATGTCTTGTTACCAAGAGAAACTGAGAGAGCTGGAACTGTTGAGCCTGAAGAAGAGAGGGCTCAGGGGGATCTGATCAATAGGTGTAAATATCAGACGAKGAAGAGGAAAGAAAACAGAGCCAGATTTTTCTTAGTGGTGCCCAGTGACAGGCCAACAAGCACAACAAACTGAACATACAAGAAATTCTATTTAAATATAAGAGAATACCTTTTATTGTATGGCTTTTTGAACACTGGATGTGTTTAATTCTCTGGTTGTCCAGAAAGGTGGTAAAATCTCCATCCTTGGAGATACTCAAAACCTGATTGAACGTAGTCCCAGACAACCTGCTCTAGCTGACCCTGTTTTGAGCAAAGGGACTGGACTAGATGACATCCAGAGGTCCCTTCCAACCTCTATTCTGTAATTCTGTGACTCAGAAAGTRCTTTTCAGAAAGAAAAAAGAATTTATCAGAGAAATATCAGAGATGTATCAGGGATATTGTATCAGAGAGAAAAAAAAACAAACAAAAAATTGCATATGTTTGCCTTCTTGCAGAGCACATTGGCCAGAAATTTTAACTTTTGCCTTAGGGTAGCCACAAATCAAAACATCTGAGAATGTGTTTTGAGAGAAACTGATTTACAATGTAGGCAGCAAGGCTGACTTTGGGATGAGATGTGAGGCTGTTCATAAAAGCTTACCAGAGAATGCCTTGCATTTAAAAGMATCAGTTCATAAAAGGGAAGGATCTTTCAGCTGTTCTCTGCTACCACCTGTTGCCTTTGAATTTTTAGCAACTATTTTTTTTTCATATCATCTTTCACTTGTTTAGTTTGCATTTGGGATGTTTAATAGTTAACAATATAGTCTTTCAGCAGTCAAAGCAATCCTGTCTGTAGTAAGTAATGGTACTTCATTGCTTCCTTKCTTTTCTCTTTCTTGCCTTATTCTCCATTCTCCTGTTTCATGTGTCTTTCTGATTCATTTTTGCTTTACTTAGGACATTTACTTGCATGCTGTATATTTGTTTTCTTTCTCTCTTGTACTTAAATTTTATATTTTATTTTCATTTTCTTTCTCTTTTGAAATCTGTTAGTCTTCAATTTTGGATCAGTTCTCAGTTCTTACTTAGAAACTAAGTCCTTAGTCCTCCATTTCATTTATAGGATTTTATGATCTGMTATTGGACTATATTTGCCCCCAAGCTCAATTTTGCAAGTAGATCTGTAGTAAACTGCATTAAGTCTATTAGTCAGTGAAGGTGTATCAACCTCAGAAAATACTTCAGCTGGTTCCRGGTATTTTTACTTTTTATGATAGTGGATATTTCAGTACTTACTGTGTTTTCTCTTTTTTGGTTGTTTTAAGCTTCTTAATTTCCTGAAAATCTGATTTTTTTAAAAAATATTTTTCCCTCAAGTATAAATCACTTTGTTTTTCTTGTGTTTCTACTGAAGGAGAATTTCAGAATCAAGACCTCAAGAGCACTTTTAAGARTGGGCATCACAGTTAGATCTTTTTATTCCATCCAGCATCTTTATGATTTGATTAGGAGAAAAAGATATAAATGTTTCCTTTTTAGTTGTTCTAGTTGCTACATTTTTTCAGTCTTTTCCTTCATACATAAAAATCTTGCCTCTTGGTCAGCTGTCCTCTCTGTTCCAGCAGTCCAATGACACATATGAATTGAAATGAAACAGGACCCTCAGCTTCTATACTCCAGCTTCTGTAGACTGATTAGTAAAGACACAAAGGGAAGAGAAAAGGGAAGGAAATTTCTCTAAGCTTCTTCCAGGAGAGGTTTATCTACATCTGCTAATTCAAAAGGAAGAAGTGTTCCTGGGAACTACRTTCCTCATTCCATGAGAGGTGAATTTGATTTAAGTGTTGACACCGTGATGGGGTTCTTTGCTGGCATCAAAGGGTGTCTTCAGAGCCAAATCTCTTTCCAAGGGCAATGACCTATATGTGGAGAGTTCACTGTGGAAGCAGAATSAGCCCTTTGAGAGCTTAGGATTTGATCTGGTTTTGTTTTGTTTGACATATTTTTAGTTACATTTGGGAAAGCAGCCTATGCCTGCAGCACTAAGTATCCACTTTATACTAATACGTAACTACGGTGGCTGAAAGACGTCTTTCTTTAAATTTTCTGTAGCTACAAGCTACCATTCTAAACATAACCTATTGCCCCACGCATTGCTCTTCTCAGTTGCGTTCCTCTCTTGAGTGTTATCTGAAAYGCTTGTTACAAAAGCCAGTGCCAAAGACAGCCACAAAAAATCCAAGATTTTTAGTGAAGCACTAAGTGCCATGGAATGGACTGCAGAAAATCTAATGATAAACGTTGATTATTATGTTTTGTTTTTCTGCTTCATGTTTCTAGTAAGTTGATTACAAAAAAAATAATTGTACAAAAATTCACAGTCAAGTGATAGAAAAGAGGCCTAAGTCTGACAGAAGTAAACTAATTAGAAGATACATTAATATACTTATAATATCAGTGCTACAARTTACTTACAGAAAGTTCTGAAGACTGCTTTTAATGAGCCATTTATATACGATTTACTGTTGGGTCAATTCTAGAATATTTAAGAGCATACATTAATTTGTTTATCTAAGCAGTCTTAGTCAATCTGAGATAAATTTTCACATGACCGATATTGCCATTGTGCAAAAATACTTTCAGGCTTAAGATATTAGATACAGGTTTATATTAGAAAGATGTAGAATTTACTGAAGAAAAGAAAGCAACATATTCCAAATAATAGACATRTTTTATAAACAATATTTATTTTAATTCAGATTTTTTTGTATGTAGAATGACCTAAATAYATTAGTCATTATTACCTCTTTAACTGCATATTCAGATTAGTACTTGCTTATTGTCATATAAAGAAAAAAATAATGGAAGGGGAGATTCTCCTTCGTTACTCCCCAGTAAAAACCTCTGTTTTCAATTATACCTATGCATCTATGCAGCCATTTAAACAGACAGAGAAAAAAGAATTTTCTTCTAGATTTATTAAAAAAGTCTTCTATTCAGGAAACAAAAAGCAAACTGTGAAGCACATTCTTTATCATAAGCCTATTCCTAATATGTGTTAATTTGGGCAATGGATGAGTCATGAAATGACACCTTAATTATTTCAACCAGAAACTTGACATCTTATTTTTCATTTTCATGGCTGATCCTTTTGTACCCCATGTATAAGTTTAAGCTTTCGGACAAAACTASTGTACAGAGACTATAAAAGTAGAAGTAAGCTAGAAGCTAGCCCCTGTGAAGGGAATCTCGGAGAGTTGTGTGCATCACTGATTTGATTTACAAGTAGTGATAAAATCATGCTATGGTTGCCTGCCTGGCATTTACTCCGTTCATTGCCTCCTGCTAGTTTTCTTAGAGGTGGAGAACTGCAGTTGCCACCGGGAGCACTTCTGCCATCTCCCAAGGCTGGTGGCTGCTGCCRGACCCGCGGTGTGGTTTCGGCGGGGAGAAGGTGCCTGGCACGCTGGGCCGAGCAGTGGGCAGAGGCCGCAGGGTGTTCTCAGGAGCTCCACGCTGAGGGGGCTGTTAGTAGTCTGGAAAGGAGCCAGGTTGTCCTAGCTTGAAAAATAAAAGTCTTTGAGATTGCAGGCCAATTACAGAGGGTAATATGCACTTTTAATATTTGCATATTTTAATATGCAAAATAAAACTGCAATATAAGTGTTGGATGCTGAAAGCAAACCACTGACAATCAATTCCCTGTCCTGTTCTCTTCCCATTTTATAGACATTTCAAAATTAAGAGAAAATCACTGAAGAGTTCAGYCACACTGAGTTACCTGAATATTGTRGTRCAGAACCAATAAAACCTCATAAGATCCAAAACTGTTATTTTAAAAAATCTTTTTCATATAACACTGACTTTGAACTAGGAATGGACTTGATGCAAAATCCTAGACCTGGAGCTGTAAGTGTGTTGAGTTTTGGATGTAAATCTGAATTCCAAGTTAGCAGCTACTGCTTGTGAGATATATTTATAAATTATCTGAAATAAATCCTAAATTCAAGTATCTCCCCTTGAGGAAAATTGAAATAATGGTATAGTTTCTCTTCTAGGYAGCTTAGTGCTTCTATTTTTAAACTCTCAGCCAGAAATCGCCACATTCTTCTTTGGGTTAAGAGCTGGATGAAAATCCATTAACATTCCATCCATTTATCTTATGAGCAGATCCCTGGAGTCGAACGTAATCATTCAGGGGACACTTCTCTCTCTGATGGTATCAACCTCTGCTCTGGTAGACACCCGGAGAGCAGAAAAAAATGGTACCTTACCTTGTTTCCACTAAACTCTGTGGCTTACCTGTTCAAATGTACACAAATTTTACTCCTCTTGGTAGCGGCGTATGCACAAAGAATATCTGACTGAAAATTTCTCATCTACTTACATTTTATGTTTTCATTCTCTTTTGGTAGAACTTAAAATTTTTATTGTTAATTRTATAGAAATGTAAATTATACCTTGGCTTTTAGGGTTTTACTATATTAGTATACCATATTTATATGAACACATGTCTCAGTGCAATGAGAATATCCCATTCTTTACACCCATAAGATGACTTTCAGGAAAGAAAAATCTTGTTTTCTGAAGTCCAGTAAACATTATCAGTATTCTTTTTAAATATATTGTTACCAAATCCTAAGTTTACTGGATATATTTACAAATAAGAGAAGTAATCCTCTGGAAAAGGTAGAAGATTTCATGTAAAAAGATAATAGTGAGTCACAATCGTCATCCAGAGTGAATATCTACAATTTACAGATACTTCTTTATTGTAATTGGAAAATTATTTTTCTCTTCTTTTTTGATTTTTGATGAACTTTTCTGAATTCAAAGTCAGGATTCTTTATTGATTACATGGTGTGCATTTCTGGGGAAATTAACGATATCTTATAAAAATCAATACAATTAATATCAACATTTCAAATAATAAATGATAATGACTCCTCTACCTTTCTTTAACATTATCAGACTTGACACTCAATTAACCACTTAACTTGTCCTTTGTAGCAAACCTTTGCATCAGAGTAGCTTTGTACAGAATTGACTGTTTCTATTGTAATGCAACCTGCTGGCACACATACAAACATGCATAAACTTTTAATATGCAGCATTGCAGACATGCAAGTTGTCTTTTTTTGCATTGTAGCTAAAGAAGATTCCCTTAATTACTGCAGTGGTACTAAAACTAAGCACCATCAGGTAGTTATATATATGATGTAGTATAATTACTCTCCACAGGGACATAATTCCTTTAAAGTCCTAGCCACTGCGGGAAAGGTGGAAAATTTATGGAGTCCCTTGTGTTGGAAAACTTTCAGTATATAGGAGGATGCAATAACTGATAAAAAACTCCACCTTGTCTGAAGCCTAGGCCTATTTTGTCTGTTCCTATACTGTTAACATTTTTTTTTTCAGCAGCTGGCCATAAGTTGTTGCTCCATTGAATCTCTCATAGTCATCCAAGAAAAGTGCCTCTGAAGGTCTGCTGAAAAGAAGCTCTAACTCTACTAGTAAGCAATGCAGGTCTATTAGCAATCTGCGGGTCTATCTTCTATTTACGCATATTCCACACAAAATTTTAAAGGGGAGAAAATAATAAAGAAAATAATAATAAATAATAAATAATTATAATTTATAATAATAAATAAATAATAAATAATAAATAATAATAAAGAAAATAATAAAGAAAAAAATAATAAATTTTCACAATAAGAAAAGCTAAGTGCTTAACTATGAATCCAGTCTGCTTTTCCTTTTTTGAAGATGAAAGTCTATCAGCAGTGGATTTTCCAGCATCTTACATGAGAGTCTAATGGTCTGAGAAGCCACACAAGAGCTGGAAGCCTTGAATTGTACCCAGTCTCAGTAAAATGAATCCCACACCTCTGAAGGTTTCGCTGTCACCTGAATGAGATGCTCTATATTAATTTCTTCTGTCATCAGAACTGTCTGTTATGTCATCTGTGTTTTCAGTAAGAGCTCACTAGAGATTACTAGATATGCGCTTTACTGATATTTATTGGTAAAACARAAATATCAATAAACTAAATATCAGAGAGATGACAATGTTGCTCATTCTCATCTATTTCAATGCAGACAGCACATGAAGACATTTGAACTTCATTAGTGTTGGCAACAGGTGAAGAAGGTTTGTGTGCAAACCAGAAAGATTTTTTATTAATCTATTGATCACAGAAACCATCTTTTTGCAGTTTTCTTCACATAGTTGATGAGATACTGTAGACACTATGCAAAGTGAGTTACACATAGAACTCCCTACCCAGGCTTGGGACACTTTCTACAGTGGACCTTAGAGGCTGCCATCTTCTWAACCCATGCTATTACTGCCTAGGTCTAACCAGTCTAGCTTCTAAAGAACACTTTCTATTAAAATGCAGTGATTTAGTAAAAAAAAAAAAAAAAAAAAAGAGAGAGAGAGAGAGAGAGAAAAGAAAAAGAAAAAAAAGAAAAAGAAAAAAAAGGAAAGAAAGAAAAAGAAATTGGACTGGGACCTAATCTGGCTCCTTGGACCCAAGCTCTCTCAACTCTAATATACAAACGTAAGGAATCAAAGTTAACAAATGGGGCAACCGGGTAAAATGCGGTGTAAATAAACATCAGCAACACTCCTAAAGAAAGAATTGCCTATGAATGCATGCATATCTAATGTGTGTAATACTTTACGAAAAGGGCAAGAGAAGTATGAAGTTCATAAACTAGCATTCAAAAGTTACCGTAATTTGTCCACTTATGCATATGTATTAGATATGATATGAAGCACTAAGATTTTATACAATTTTCCATACACTCTCATATTGTTTCGTACATATAAAGGGAAATGTTTACTTAATAAGTAGATATTCAAGAATTTGTTTCCCCCAAGTGGCCCAGAGCTTTATTTATTGCAGGAAARTAAGTCCCTACTCTAAAGGCAGAATTATTAATTTTCTCAAGGACTAAGCCCTACAAAAAACATTTTAGTTTCAATTTTACACACCAGAATATCAACTCATGTACAACAGAGACTATCCAAATCTATCCAAGCCTTCCTAATGAAATATCTATTAAAGCAGAAAAATTTGGAAAACTACATGAGGTCATTCCTTAGGAAAATGTCCTCCAAGGAAGCACTCCTTAGGGAAAGAGRGAAGTTTGAGTCAAATTTAATGAAAGGAAATGCCATAAGTCTTCCCATTGGTTCATACTTATCCTTGTCTAATTCTATACATAATGCAATTTTAAATCAATCTACTATCTACTGCTGCAATTTCCATCTACTAGAAATTAAAATCCAGTTGTTACCTCATGCAAAATTGTTCTGTTTACAGATACTTCATTTATGATTAGAATATCAGAATTGTAATTGAGCAAACTAGTTATATTCATTAATAATACACATCAATAGAGCCCACTGATCCAAACTCACAGATTTTAATGTCCTTTTACTCTCTCATGCACAGATATTTTACTTCCAAACAGTTTTTTTTTCATTTTTTAAACTTTATTTCTTATTCAACCCTATAACTGGTTATTCAATTCTTAATTAATATTAATAACTCAGCTTATCATGGGGAAAATATTCAGCAAAGTAAAAGCTACATATTGTACACGGCTCATTAAAGTCACGTTACTATAAATATTTGAGAGGATACTTAAAAATATAAATAATAAATAAGTCATTAAACTAGCTTCATTACCTTCCTCATTCAGTATTTTCATAATCCATAAAAAAACATTGTGCTGAATAATTAGGGATGTATTTAATTTTGTGCCTTATTCACCACCACTTATTATATTTACTCTTTMTTACTGTATTTTTAGGAAGTTAAAGTATAGGCACAGGTTAAAATACCTACAAGATGGGTGGAAGGAAGAGTCGATCTGCAAAATAGGTTAAAAAAGATGAAGGAAAATATCTTAGCTGAAATGTGCATGATCTCTTCAGTAAACGCCAGGTACCTATGAGCATGCATTGCCAAATCCACAGCTTGACCTCTGGGACTTGGAACAAAGTATGCAGAGAAAGCAGAAAACAAGGAAAACCTTTAAATTCAGCGATCTTCAACTTCCCTGCCACCCACTGGAAGTCTCAGTCCTGAGTAAGGGAGATTTTCGGAGACAGAGTGCGGAAAGCATGCTTAAAAACACGTTCTGCAGACACCAGTGAAAGGGCTGCCTGAGTAAGCAAGCAGAAAAGGCCAAAGAGAGTCACACTGCTTATGGATATTTAGAAGCTGCTATATATTAATACCAGACACTTGTATTAACCAGAGTTTGCATCAGTGAAACATCCCCAGGAGTTCAACCCAATCAGACGGACCCAATCAGAACTGACCCCTCTCACAAATCAAAAAGACGAATTTTAGAGTAGATTGTGTACTGAGGATGTAAGGATGCTGTGCTCAGATGTGTCCACCGTCTAATTTAGAACAGAAATTTGGATTAAACTTTATCTGCTTCTGAAGCCAAATCCTGATGCTGATACAAAGATTGGGGGGGTTTAGGTCATACCTAAATATGTTAATTAATCATTTTTAGAATATATCGCTAGGGTTACATAAGAAGGAATGCTTGATTTAAAAAAACAAGTTTTTTGTTTTGGTGGTGAAAAGTGGGAATCAGCCTGTCAAGGCTTAAATCAAAGACTAAGTGAAAAAAGACACTATTTCAGGATACGTTTTCCTCAGAAATGGGAGTCTGGGGAAGGCAGAAAGAGGGGAGGCAGCAACTCACAGATGTGGCCCAAATTTTTTTAAGAGACTGCCATCTGAGGCCAAGAAGGGACAGGGGTTGCAGTGTTTTTAAGCCTAAAGCTGCAGGTAGGCTGTATGCATAAGAAACTTTACTGTTGCAGAGAAGGGGACATTATCATCCCTGATATCAGCCTGGCTGCCCAAAATAGCCGGAAGGAGCGTGCTTGCAACACCCAAGCACGCATCTCGGAGCGTAAACGCCCTGTCTCCTTGGTTATCCTCCACTCACTTCAGGGTGACTGGTGGAAAAAACCTTCCCTGTTTCAAGCACCGAACTAATTACTTCTACATTGCTGGACAGAGAAAGGAGCAAAATGCTCAATTGCTTCTGGAGTCTCAGGGGGAGAAGAGTCCTGACTAATATCCCTCTGCCACTGTTAGAGTGACAGGCCAGTTTATAAGCTTCAGCATTGATTAGCTGTTACGCTTTTCCTCTGTGTGCACATAACCACTGGCTGCTTCCAAGCAAGGAACTGAAGAATTACATCTATTTACTGTCACCATATATTTCATATAGCTCCCAAGAAAGACTTCAGTTTGCAACACACCAGCAATCATTTTTGTTGAGTGGCCTTATTATGATTATTATTTGTTGCATGCTGTTGCCAATGCATTTAAACTGAGATCTGGGCCCACCTAAATGACCTTGCAATACACAGAATCACTTCACACCTACAGAGGAAAAGCCTTTTTCTTTTTGATAAGTGGTTCAGATATTTCTGAACAATTAATTATATAGACCATCATTTTCCAACTTCTATCTGCGGATAAACTCCAGATTTTATCAATAAAGTTCAAGTAATCCACCGGAACAAATTAGAAAATTGTTTGGCAACTGAATGCTTTTATTGTACTTTTGATATCCTCATAAATATGCTTTATGTTATATGCCGCTAATTAATATTGCTTTTATTTTATCAATATTTGATAAACAACTAGTGATTTTGTCTCTGGCTAATAATGGAAAAACAATGCAAAAAATAACATAAAAATTATAAACAGAAAAATAAGAATATAAACTATAGAATGCTTTTTGAATTCTAATTTAATTCCCACTTAAAATCAGTTGTTTTAGTGAAGTCACTGACTTCAGAAGGTGTTTTACTGGTTCCTAAAAGCCTTTCAACAGCACAGTCTAAAATTACAAATTTGAATATTGAAATTATATTGGAGTAGTAAGACACTTTGTGCAGATTAATGTATTTAAAGAAATCTGCTCCAAAATATAACCTTACTCATTATAAAAAATCATGTATATTTATACTTGGAAAGCAGGTCCCCTTAGCAGCAGGAAGGTTCAGTGGGGGAATTCATGGTGTAAGAGTATATTGTGTCTGCTAGTTGTGTCTCTCTGGATATGGGGGCCTCACGTGAACATGTTCAAATTGTCCGAGAGTGCATATGCCAGAAACGATTCCATCTAACACAAGCCTCTAAAAGTAAACTCAAAGTATTGCACTTCATTCATTTAAAAGCATTTCTAAGCGGTATGCATAGTTTGAGAATTTAGGAATGTAAAACACTGTGGTTAGGGTGCAGTTGCTTTCCAGCGAGCTTCCAGGTACAATTCAGGAACGGGGTAATTAACTACCTCTGTAATTGTGCTGAATACATACACAGCACAGCAGAACCTTCCTTGAGAACCCAGAGGAGCCCGGAGGAACTCGGTATTTTAGTACTGTTCCCCCATTGCCCTGTGATGTCTATCTCTCATGGAGATTGCGTGTAAGAACAGGTAACCGCTATTGCTCTTTGAACATTTTGTTTCTCTGCATTTGCAGTAATGTCTCGAGGCCTCCTGCTAAGCAGCGGGGCTCCACTCGGCATATTAAGTTCTATGCTTAGGTAAATTAAGAAATTCTTCCTCAAGGAGTTCTCAGATTAAAGAGAGCGTATGAATACAAGAAGCAGACAGGAACATCTCTAGATACTGGCGGGACTGCTCTGACCAGTGCCATCAGCTGCAGTCACAGTGCATCGGCAACTCACCTATCACTTAGGAGTTTTAAGAAGTTTTCATATCAGCAAGTTCAGTGTCCTTTCATTCATTTTGTATGTACAGAACAGCATACAATATCACGGACTTCTGTAGCTGAATGTTTAAAGTGGTTAAAACGTTACCTATTGTTTTAGAGAAATATTGCAGTAGTTCCCAAACATTTTTGTTAATGTTTTCCCCAAAATAAATGAATCTCTTAAAACCTACTTTGGACAGACACTTGCCAGTCAGATTGTCCTTTTTATCACACCAAGGAAGACTTTTAAAAAGGAACAAGGGGAACATAAATCTTATCAAACCCGATAGGCAGAGATAYGCACTTGATACACTCTGACACACAGAGATAACGYGGGCTCCAGAGATGCGATGCTGGGRCACGTGCCGCTCGGCAGGGTGCAACTTCCAGCTTGAACAGCAACAGCTTCACATTCTCCCAAGAAACTGGGCAGGGGGCAAGGAAGGCTGAAAACGGGGAGGGGAGAGGGGGAGGAAGAGAAAAKCTACAGAAGAAATTGCTGCTTCCACCTTAGCACATAAAAAGTTGAGTTCTCTGTCAGTTGCACAGGTGCAAATCTGCTGTTCCTGAAATTGTAGGACTGTAACTGACAGCAAAATGTGGTCTGTCAAAAATAGTTATATTTTGTATGGTAGCCCCCTCACAACAAGCCCTCTCCTTTAGAAACAGCCGTACGAAATTGAATGTTCTCTCCTTGCCTTTTATCAGAGAGTTGCAGTCAGCCAGAGCTCTCTGCACTTTCCCAGGGGTGCCTGCAGACATCGCAAGACACAGGCAGGTCAAGGCACATTAAAACATGAGGCAGTCCTGGACAGATCATACCCAGAATTTACGTTTAATTGTCCTCTTCAGGCAAATGCCCTTGCGTAAATTCAACTTCATGTACATCTATCTACAAGCAAGTTTGTAGCGTTAAAAAGAAATCTCTTTCAAGGATGAATACTAAGTCYAAATAAGATAAGAAAGCCTGGAAGTACAGCCACATTGAGAATCTTTTATTACTATTGCTGATGAGAGAGAACATACAAGCAGAAGCTGAAATAGTGCTTAAAAGGGGGAGATGTATGACCATGAAATAGTCAAAGTTATTTTTGTAAAAGTTTAATATATGGATTTTGTAAGCATTAATTTGCCTGGGCAGATTAAAATGGTCCTATTTCTGTGCTGGCCTTTGCAAATTATGTCAGCTTGTAGCATTTTMAAATGGTCTTAGGCAATATAAGACTCTCATTTTCCAAACAGATTTAAGCTCAGATTTAGAAAAACATCCATAGGTGCCTAAAGGATTGGAGATGAGTTTTTAACATGACTGTTCCATTGACGTCATTAGTGTAGATGACAGTATGAGGAGCATTCACAAAAGCTAGCTTTCATCTAGCRAGGCACATTTCCCAAGCCACCACGAATAGTCAGTGAGAAAGAAAACTCCCCCAGAGAGCGACGTGGAACGAGAGGTGTAKCTGCACTGTGGTGGGTGCTTTCCAGCTCCTGACTCTGAGCACATTTCTTCAGCTAAACCTCACTCTGGGATGACACCATACGTACCCTTCCTTTCCACTCCTGTATTTTTTCCCTGGAAAGAAAACAGAAATTCAAGGGGCGGAAGGGCCCAGAGCACTCAAAAGGGCCAGAGGACAAGACTGGAGGATTGCAGTAGGCCAAAAATAACTCTGTGAACACTGACAGGCAGCAATTAATTGTGGGCGTCCACGAGTGGGAAGGTCTGAAACTGAATCTCTGAAGTGTCCARCACAAGCCTGCTACTTGCTGCCCACAACTGGTAAAGGTTGACTGTAAATTTGTAAATTTTGGTAACACCTGGACTGAGGAGAACTAACACATACTGAATCCTCCAGCTAAGGAGAATGAGGCAGCACCACCAGTTAGGAGACTGATCACACATTGTGCTTCTGCATATAGACTATTTAGATGGAGAAAAGTGGGTTGGAAAGTGGGGAAAAGACCTTAGCAAGGCAAAGAGCCRAGAAATGCACCAACAAATGTGCCAGGGTGCCTGAGAGTGTAACTGAGAGCAGCTGCACAGAACAAAACTTGAGAGGAGTCTCAGCCCGACTTTCCCAGCAGCGACCTGCCCAACGGGAAGGGAAGTCAAGACTGAATTAATGTGGCTCTGGGAAGTGAGTGAATAGGTGAAATAATGAGATAGGGTAAAAGCTCTAATCTCTTGGGGGTCTTAAATATATCCAAGTATCCAAGTCCACTACAGATTGTCATTTATTCTGTCTCACTCATGACAAGGAAGAACGGTGAAAGATACACACACCTTGCATCGTCTTCTGAAAAATGTCTTTCCCTCTTCATTGGTGATAAAAGTAACGAGCAAAGCCAGTCTTTGCTCATGTCAATAGTGCTCTGAATTAAGAGGAAGGAAGGTGACACTCAAAGCCCATAACACAAAAAATCAAATATAGACTAGATAATAACAGTGTTTCGGGCTGAGGCAAAATAGCATAAGATCTGGTTTTGACTTTGACATAACTGACATAACTGAACATGTTTATCATGAGTTCATTAATTAATTATTTTATTGCTCTTCCAAGGGTTAATATTTATTATTTTAAGAACAAAAAAAAAAAAAAAAAAAAAAAAAAAAAAAAAAAAAAAAAAGCTCTCAAGCTCTCAAGCCATATTCATTAACTTTTTGATTGGAGATTTTTTTCAAGTTAGTTTGGATTCAGGTGCACAAAGAAATTCATAGGCTCAGGTGGTTTGGGCTTGAAATAAGGCACAAGCAACAGAGAAAGCTTTGGTTTCAAATTGTTCCTTTTGTTTTGGTTTGGGGAGTCATCTAACTTTCTTACCCCAAACCCCAAACTGCTATAATAAAAGGAGGGATCAAATCTATGGACATTTGAACAACTCTGATCCAGCGTATCTTTAGCTTATCCTCCGAGATTTCCAGCTCCATACAGTTTTCATAATTGCAATGTTCAGTCATCTCATAGACATTATTATTTCAGTGTCTTATTGACTGAGATTATGCCTGCTATTCGTATCTGATAATGGTTCCGATCTTGATTTATACAATTCAGACACTTCACAGCAGCAGCAGCAATAGAAGCGCATTGTAATTATTTTGCAATCTCTTTGTTACCGGTGTCATTTTATCTCTCACCTCTGCATGCTCTTTTTGTACATTCACATCCCATAATATGCACTTAGTATTGGAAACAGGGAGACAACTGTGGAGTGAGAGTCGTGTTAGAGTCGTGTGTTCTGACCTAAGCATTCTGTTATCACCAAAACCCCTTAATTGAAGTTTTTAACTCTGTCAGTCATTCATTCTTCAGTAAGTTTATGTCTGCTGCAGTTGAGCAGGGGAAAATGAGGTGCAAGCTGATTCAGAACGGGCTGCTATTCCCGTTTTACCCTCCTGTCACGCCTTTTCTCTTCCTCTAACAAAGAAGAGCAYGTACTTTAAAGCAATCACTTCACTTTATGCCACTTAAAAATACATATAACATCTCACTGCTCTTGTATGGCTAAAAAAAGAGATGGAAAAAATGGTTTAACATCTGAGAAATGATGAAACATGTCAAGAATACCTATAGCAACCAGGACAAACATTGGCCTTTAAAACATCCAGTGAGAGTAACTCCAGGTAACTTGTTACAGTGTTTCACAAATATAACTAAAAGCTTTTTCTAATTCCTGTATTAAAGGCTTTTTCAGCTTAGGCTGATTCCTTGCCTGGCAGCTGTATAGAATGATTTATTCCTCCTTTTTACATGTTCAGCTTCTATCCATTCCTCCTGCATTTTTATTGCTAGTTTTTTTTTTAAAAAAAAGTTATATTTTTCTAATAAGATGTGTTTTCCATAACCCTTGTGTGTTTCTGTAAATTTTATGAGATTTTGTCCTCAAGGCAGTATGTGATTCATTTATATATTTTTAGTGTCATTATCAAAATTAGGCGTATATTACAACCATTCTCTAAGAAGTTCCTGAAGAATAGACACATTATCTTTTTCACATCTTACCCTGGAATTAGATTTTTGGTTTGTCCAGGTTGAGAGTTGTCCTTTTGGAGGTAACGTTATATCACTGACTGTTATTTTTCTGCTCTAAAATCTGGATTCTTTGGCCATATTACATAGCCCTTCCCAGTTTGCATTTGTATATTTTTTTCTCCTTCCTAGTGTTACCCCTGTAAACTTAATCGTATCGATTTTTGACCCCRTCTCTGAAGTTGTCAGATTTATTTTTGACCTCTCTTCTGATGTACTTTCTGAGAATTACTGCMAACATATTCTACTGGGCAGGAAGAACTATTCTGTATGAAAGCTGTAGRGCATTCCCAGTGGGTAGTCCCAGGAGCAGATGAACACAGACATAACATACAGGAACAGAGGTGAGGTTTATCATATCAGATCGCTTTTTATGCACAAAGCACACTGGAAGTTAACTCTAGTTCTAATTCATCCCTCTGATTTATAGGAAGTTGGCATGGATACTTACACGGGGCAGAAAACTCTCTTTGGTCTCAACTACCTAATGCCATACTTGTGGCTACYATTGTCCGATATCCACATTGCAAACACTATTATACGTGTATCGTGGCTTGACTGTGCTGGAACCAGGCTGATAAGCCGTCTTTGTTGGGTTGCTCCTTTGCTGTGGTTTTGTTTATACCAGTTTTAACTTCAGGGTATGGCGGCAACAGCTTCTGTCATGCTTGCACTGTCCAAGGCTTACTAGATGTCATGCATGATTACTTGATGGAAGTGGAGGGGGCTAAAAGCTTCAAGGTAAAACACAGTTGTGCAGAGGATCGTTTGCTAGCTCTGTGGTGCTATGGGTAGGAGAGTCAATGCAGATATGCATATAAATACAGATTACCTTCACTACGCAGAGCTGTCTGAAAATAAAAGTCAATAAGCTAGTAATTCTGTATGTATAAATATTCATTGTAACAAGAAAAGGTAAAAACAGTATGCAGCAATATGTGGTGATAGTGACAATTTAATTGGTGCAAGGTTGATTTAAATTTAAACTCAAAGTCATAAGCACTAAATTAATCTCTTGTTATAATTAAGTAAGTAGATATCTGAAATGACCTGATGCAGATAAAATTCATCCATTGACTTTWCTGGAAAAGGCCCAATTTATATCACTTGGGGAATCTGCCCTCTCATCAGCACTTGAAGATCTGGGAGGCACTGATATCTGCTGAAATTAATGGGAATTGGTGATATTCTTGGAAACAAACCCTGAAGAGTTGCACTATTTTACCTTGGTACTTTTTTTTCTTTGTAATGTGTTAGCTATTTTTAATGTAAGGTCCAGTGGAAGGACAATATCCTGCAATGCAGCAAAATCTGTTTTTTAATAACAACCACTTCAGTGACAACCACTTTTCCTCCAAGAAAGTTATTCTACAATTTATTGAATAAGATATTGCCACTCTCAGTGAACTGACAACCAGATTACGAAGAATCATCAGAAAATACTTTTCAACATTGCTTTTTATAATATTGGATGAATGTTCAGAAAGAGATCTGGTTTTCCCAGAGTTGAAAAAAGTCAGCCTATAATTTTTTTCCAGAAAAGAAAGACAACACCAATACTGAAGTATTCTCTCTAAAGTTTCTTAAAGTGATGCATTTACATATGTTTTAATGTTAGGCAATCTCTAGCTTTTGGAAAAGAAATACTGAACAGAGATAAAAATTTTATTTTATTATAAACATTACAGAAGTGGTATTGTCTTCTCAAATGTATCTACAGAATATAAAATCCTGTTGATGTATACTAGATTGCATATCTATAATAACTGTAAATGCCAGTTATTTGGTATTCCAGCTCACCTGAAGAAATCTTGTCATTTAAAAAAGATCTATATAATTGTAGAATGGGAACAAGAAGAAARAATAGGGGACTCTCTAGAACATATACTCCATTAATTAACATAAGTAAAGTATTACCAAACGAGCAAGATGCTGCTATTACTGATGCAAAACTGCATGGCTGCCCATACCAGTGTCTAGCAAATTTTGGGTACCYCATCTCGAGGGGAGAGATGAGAGCGTAGCAATTGTTGTAAAACTTCTAATTTCAGACTGTTCCACTGAGCACTGATTCAGCCGTATCTGCACAGGCAGTATGGTAGGGGTAAGTCATACCATAATGACCCGTCTTCTACGGACACTCTCCATGAAACCACAAATGATTGACTCTGAGGACCAACTACTTGGCATCACTGCTGAATAGGTGTCTTTTGCCTAAGTGATAGGTGAAGCACAGCACCTGAAATATCTCTGGGGAAAGGAAAAGTKATAGAGAAATAGCCTGGCTGTGCTAAAGTAATAAGACTATTTCTACAACAGACAATTTTTGATGTTGAATTTTAGTTTTTTGCCATCCAAAGTCCACCTCTAAATTGAAAAAACAGATATCTGTATCTTGAAATAACAACCCATCTCCCTTGGCACAGATAGAGTTACTGCAGCCTTCTATTTATCAGGAGTTTTCTAWAATATAAAGAAAAATCTGGCTTCTGTGAGAAAGAATTTGAGAAAAGAATGGAAAAATAGGAAATAAATCTTCTAGAATTTGATWTCTTACATCTTTATGGTCCACATACAAGATGAGATGTTTCTTTCAACCATCTAATTTGACAGTCAGCTTTTGATGCTGAATTAATACCTTTAATGCTAATTTACTTCACTTTAATTTTGGAGAGCCATTTACTGTATTCCAGGCATGGGTAGCCCAATCCATCAGTGAGGGTACTTACGAATATTTTCTACAGTTGACAAAACATCAGATTCTCTGAACACGTGATGCAGACTCTCTGGCTTTGCATGTGTAATAGGGTTGATGCATCTGGGATGCCTGAGAGGTGCTTGGGTTTGCAAAGACAAACTGCCTAAGCAGTATTATCTCTACAGCTTCCAGACCTACCACACGTCCAGTTCAGAAAAATATGAAAAAATTACTAGTCACCTTACATTATCGACAGTCCTCTAGGCATGGTTTTTATCTTTTGGCACCCCTAAGAGCACTTTTTGGTACTCAGATACTCAGGTACTCAGATAGTGCTTTTTATTTATTTATTTATTTATACTGACAAGATGCAGGGGTTGTCCCACATGCTAGTTTTGGGTCAGATGCTTTGTGGGGGGGGAAATATGCAGATGTAGGGATATCTCTGGGTGAAGGAGGAAGAGAGTAGTTCAGAGCATTGATGAAAGACCTGATGGAAGAGCTACACTTCCACAGTTGTCTCTGGAGTCACTTGGCAAGTTAATTTTGACTGGAGCAGGCCRAGATAGATCTAATTTGTGTATTTTTTAAATGTAGGAAAATGAAGAGAAAAATATTTACTTTAAAGAAAATATTACCCATATTTTTTAACTAAAGTTAATATAACTGTTATATCTCCTTCCAGAATAATTTGCGCAATCAGACTATGACCAAGAAGTTAAGTTTTTTTATTTATTTATTTTTTTTTTAAGGGAGAGGGAGAGAGCTCGTGTTTTGCGAGAAGCCTTTGTGAGAACCTTGTGTACCACCGATCCCGTTTYGAAAGGCTGAACTGTGTGGGGCTTTTGTCTGAGGCACCATGACAGAGCAAAGCAGCAGACATAGATAGTGAACACAGCAGTATTAAACATTAATATCAAACCATATTTGATTCTTTTGAATTTGAAGCAGTCTAATGTCTAGGAAAAAAAAAATAAAGYACAAAAAATCACCGCAGGGTATGGGAGGAACTGGGAATACCTTTTTAGAAAAACTTAACTGACCTGTGTGGAAACCCTCAGCCTTTTCCTGCAGAAGAAGGAARCTCTTAACGCTCTCTAAAAGGGACTCTTAGAGAGAGAGTTTGGAGAAAGGTGCCTAGACATCAGTCTTTTACAGTCTCCTYATCGGAAGCAGTACTGGAGGTGACTGAATAGCTGTACCACCTTTGGTGCCCAAAGATGTCAGCTCAACTGAGCTCTTACAAGAGAATCCAGCCGGCAAATTTCATTCCCTTCTGCCCAGCAACAAGGCGAGTAGTTAGTGTTCATCAGACATTTGAGTTTTAGAGGTAAAGACCTTTCTCTAGCCTTATTCAGCTTATCTCGAATTCCATATATGGAGTATTTTTAAAAGTCCACTAATCCTAAGTGAGCATTCTTTACTAGAAACTTTGAAATAAAAAGGCAGGGTAACTGCTGAACAAAACAGGTGTCCACTTCTTACCTGATTTCCCCCCTGACATTTCAATATCCAGCCTCTCTCAAAAAGTGTAACTGCAGCAGCAGAGATAGGAAGATACAGAGTGACTCTGTCAACTCTGACATTTATTTTGAGTCTTGAAAACAATATTATGCATTTACAGCACAGTCATTTTTCAAACTGATTTTATCCATGTGGACTTTTCCAGCTTTCTTCTTATCATTTGGTAAGACCGCTCTGAGTTTAGTTCACATTTATTTTCCAATGATGCTTCGTAACCCTTTGAAGTTCTCCCATTGAGGAGGAGGGGTTTTGCTCAGCTCTGTGACTCAGTCCATCTAGCTGGTGCTTGTGCATCACAGCAAAGGCCAGTAGATGGTTCAGGTTGCTGATGCTGTGGCTTAGCAGTGGATCACTGAGGAAGGCATATGTTATACATATGTTATCGCATTTAGCAGAGTGCTGAAATGAGTATCTCTATAGATATTCATTGCGATATGTGAGGAAATTCCAGCCTACTAAGAAAAAAAGAATGATTCATTTGGTGCACTTTAAATTCCTTCATATTATCAGTTGTTTTTCCTACTTAGTAATTTTCTTCTGTTAATCAAACAGCCACTATCATCAGTAGGCAACTGACTCATCCAGCCAGTGTTTTCCTCTGACCGCTCTAAAATAAGCCTGCATAACAATWTACAAATTCCAAACATGCAAAGAGAAAATGTTCCAGTGAAATAAAACTCCAAACAAAARCTTAAGAGGAACACGGAATCCGTTCTGGATTATGCTTAATATCCAGCTTAATATCTTGCTAGATATCTTGTGTATTACTACTACACAAGCGAAGTAGTGGGAATTCTGATTTCACATGCATTAACTCCTCTGCACAGAACAGTCAAGGCAGCAGAGGTTCTCTGAGATTCTCCGAGATTCTCTGAGATGTCTTTTAATAAGCTTTGTACAGCTTCTTTCCATGTGAAGTCAGCACCCTTACTGCTTCTCTTGCTCAGATGTACTATAATTGTGGCTATTATATTACTCACACATTTTGGCGCTGGGATTTCTAAGAYAGTTTTCTGATCCTAGAATATAAAGATCCAAATCTCACTTCAGGTACCTAGATAATATAGACATTTCATACAGTCAGCCTAGAAAACTTGGTGGGACAGTTGTATTCTCTGTACAAGATGAGGTAAAAAAAAAGTTCTTCTGTTAGTAACATACTTAAGTGATTTTTTTCTTATTGATTGGGTCAATAYCATTTATGCAGCTACCTGTTTTGATGTAGTGTGTAGAAAAGCAATTATCACTGAGAGTGCCATACATTTGGGAATCCTRGACCTGAATGAAGGACACTGGCCTAGCTGCTCTTTAATCTGACCCTATGTTGTCATTTTGATGTTCCTATGCACCCTAYGCACAGTAGGTTTCATAGCACAGTCTAAAGTTCTTTTCACCTTTTATATAATGATAAAAATGGCACACCATTCACRTGATGGAGAGAGATCAGACAGAAAAGAATTAGGCTTATATCCTAGGAGGGGACCAGGATGATGCAGAAAAAAAAAGGATACTTTTCACTACTGATATCTTTTCCACTAYGTAAAAAAGGAAAGTAAAATTTCTTTTCTATTCAATGACAGAAAAGAGATTTCGTAGTTTAGTAAATAGGGCATTCATCTAAGAGACAGGACTTTCAAGATATAATTCTTGGCTAAAGATTTATACTAATGCTGATTAATGTCAAWATCCAAACTGTCTTGGTGCAGAGATCACATCCAAAGACTCTGCATTAACTGTATGTCCTAAACACCAAGCTAAATAAACTTCAAAACAGCACAGCTTCAAAGCTGGGTGGGATGAAGAGTGCTCTGGACTTCAGTCAGGTGACCAGAGCAGTTTTGATGAAAAGACTCTTTATATTTTGGACTTCTCAAGACATAATTAAACTGCAGAACAGAATTTAATTTCCTRTCTACAGGGAGATTGTCATTTGTGGTTCTTTCAGTACCTGTGAAGCCTCTATAGGATGGATGAATACGGTAGAGTATGTGCTGRAGACATCTATCCTTCTGTACCTGGAGGTCAGGTACACTGTACCATAAACTGCTCTTAGGTAATTGAATCCTATCTCTCCTGTGGGTCAAAAATTTGGATTATTATTTTACAAAGCTTGGTCACCCAGGGATTACTTCTTCCCTGGGTATACATTGTAAGGTCCTTGGTCTGAGCACACRTACCAGGTATAAGGTCACAGACATACAGACATTCCTCTGCCCTGCTCAAGGAATCATCGGAGGACATGCCTAGTACTCAACAAGCCTTCTTATCTACTTTTTAATTTTTTTTAATCTGTCTTCTGAAGCTCCTAAGCCTATACTATCCATATTCTCTCAAATATCTACTTGGTCAAACACTCAGAGCCAGGCTTCCAAAACGTAAATGTTCTACTTAAAATTTTAGTAGCCTATGTTTTTCTTTATACTGGATCTAATTCTAAATGATTCATAGCTACTTTTGGAGGTACAATCATAACAACTCTAAGCAGGAAGTTAAATTAGGTACTTTTAGACAGAAATTTGAAAGTCTGAGTGCTATGGCTATGGTGTCTAATCTAGAATAGGAATTGAACCCTTACGACTCCTGTTAACACCACAATCAGAACACCTCTTGCAAATGCTTTTGCCACTCCTAAATCTTCTTGATTAGGTTGCAACACAAATGCCACAAKTTTAATTTTTGTTATTGAACTATATGAACTTAACCAGTTTCTTAATTTATGTTGTTGAACATTTTGTGAGGAAATTGCCTATTGTGTTGTGTTGTGGTTTTCATTAATATCATGTAGCTCAGCTTCCTCTAAGATTAAAATCAAAGATGAATAACTTTGTGCTCAGTTAGAGCACACTATTTGCTAATTAATCTGAGATCAATAAAGATTAAATGAATAATTTAGTGAACCACTGTGCACTCTTTTAGGCTGTTATATTTTCTTCCATCAACTACACTTGTCATTTACACAAGTGTTATACAACATTTGGAAGGTTAGATGAAGAAAAAGACTTTTTTTCCCTTTATTTTTAATTTCTTTTTTCCTTAGTAAGTAAAAATAAATACATGTTCTTTTTCTCCTCAATATCTTACTCAAAGTCTTTTGGGAATATAAAGTCCCAAATATTACAAAAAAACAAAACAAAAAAAAAAAAACAAACAAAAAAAACAAAAACAAAAACAAAACAATATCTTCCTTATCCTCTTTGGACTTTCTTCTTAGTTTTTGCTTGACAGTTGCTTCCACACTGCTCTTTAAGATGTTGTGCAAATATGCGATTATGAAAAACACGTATAAGGTTGTCAAACATACACCATTTTGCACAGGCACAATRAGTCCAGCATCACCAGAAAGTTGCCAGACAGATCTGATCTCCTGTAATCAGTTAAAAACGTTCAAAAGAAATTATTTTGACCTATGTATGAACAACCTATATGCTAAAAACATTTAGGAGAATTTAACTTCCTTAAAACATCAGATTTATTTACATGTTCATGGTATCAAGGATCTGTGTCATTGAATTACAAGATTTTTCCAGCAAACCACGTGCATGGTACCAGGTAACCAGTATCATCAGTATAACAAGTGTACCAGGTATTCTCAGACCACTTGGAACAAACCAACAAAACCAGCTTCCCTAACCCAGCTTTTATTTGTCATTTTTATTGGAAATTCTATCAAAGGAGACAAGGACAGGGAATTCTTTTTAAATAATAGTCAAACCATTGAGTCAAATCTTTGAAAGGATCTGAGGCATCTCTCCCATCAGTGAAATTCTCTTCCTCTAAGGAAATTAATGCACTGTTTAGGTAGGGCTCTCAGCAGGAAAGTATGGACTTTAGATTTCAATTTTCTGAGAGGTTATCTACTCAGGAGTGAACTCAACTTATGTACCTATATTTAACTTCCTGTATTTTGTTCTAATATTTAATCTACAGGTCAAAAAGGGGAGAAAAGGCCAAAAGGGCCAAACAGAACTATCAATTTTTGAACAAAAGTATGCTTACCTTCAGGAGAAAATTTGGAGTAATGGATCATAGAATCAGTAAGGTTGGAAGAGACCTCTGGAGATCATCTAGTCCAACCTCTCTGCTCAGCAGGGYCACCTACAGCATGGTAGACAGGGTTGCATCCAGGCAGGCCTTGAAGATCTCCAGAGAAGGAGACTCCACAACCTCTCTGGGCAACCTGTCCCAGTGCTCCGTCACTCTCACAGGGAAGAAATTCACCCTCACGGTCAGGCGGAACTTCCTGTGCTTCAATTTCTGCCCATTGCCTCTTGTCCTGTCACATGGGACAACTGAGAAGAGTTTTTTGACTGAGTGGATCTACATAGCATTTTAACTGTTCTGGAGCTTATTCTAAGACACTGAACTCAGGCCTTCCTAAATATATAATTTAGAAAGTCTTCTGCTTATGTCATAATTTAGCTGCTTGTTTTGGAGTTGTTTTATTGGCTTCTTAATCCCAACTTTCATTTTCATTTAAAGGTAAAAAGGGCATTTTCTACAGCATATGGTTGCAGATAATAACTAGAAAGCGTGGTTTTAATGCACTGAAGTTATACATCTATTTTTATTACTGTATTTTTAGGCACAATGCTTTGGGAGATGGGGAGGAGAAAAATGACACAACAGACTTGTGGTTTGTTGTGGCTAAGATGTCTGCATAAGCTGGGCCGTTTGACACAAACTGCGAGGGGAACTTGTGCCCTTCCAGACCTGTAGGTGAAGGCTGGATGATATGTCTTAAGACATCTCAGACAGCACTTGGGTCCTAGCTTTAGGCAACTGAATTGACTTTGTCACTTAGGATGAGTGGGTTGACAATTTTTACTGAYTTATTAGATTAAATACCTATTCTGAGGCATCAAATTCTCCCTCCTTTACCAAAAACCAGAATCTAACAGGGGGTGGCAAGGGTATCCAGCAATATAGTCCCTACATCCTTTCTGCATCGAGGCCAYGGGAAAGAAAGAATTACTGATATGGAAAAGAAACCCCTGTGTTGGTGGAAATAGCTTTTACAGTCATTGCAATTTATTCTACAGCAAAATCTGAAAATTTTACCTTTTCACGGGCAGTTAAGCAGTAAGAGGAACAGGGAYCTAGTAAAGAATATTAATGTCATACTTTGTCAGCACTAAATAGAAGGCTATTGATTTGAACAATAAAGTTTTGCATGGCATGTCATTATGCTGTATCAGTGAATTAAGGGAAACAAAATTCCTSGGAAGAGAAAATTAGTTTAGTAATAGTGGTTATAGTTCTAAATATGTATTGATTATATATTAACACAATAAGATCTATAGTTAWATGTAGCATATTAATTTCTACATTGATTTTCATAGTCAAATTTTAATACTAGGACTATTTGTCCCCATTATACTTTCCGTTTTATGTCAGACTCTAGGGACTTTTCAACAYTGGAGAATTTTGTATAGTTTTTTCTTTCGATGTCTCTGCATTTGATCTCTGTTGGATTAGAGAAAAAAAATGGACAAGGTATCCACATAGCTGATTCTATGATTGCACACTGCGCAGAAATTTTTATCTGAAAGAGAGATCTTTCCTTTGGCTATTTATGAACGTAAATGACTCAGCAGTGTTACTGGCAAATTATGCATGAGCAATTTCATTTTAAACTTGACTTTACTTTTACCATGTCARTGACACACGCTCACCTTTGTTTTTACCTATTACTGTTAGACAGTCTCAGGTGTAAATCTGAAAATACATTTCATGTCAAAACTAAGGTATATTTATGAGCAATGATGGAAACAGAACTCTTGATACTTGTTTACATGGGTGATTTTTTACAGTCATGCATTATGCAGAATTTCTTAGTGGTCTGCTAGTGTTATTTTACATAATTCAGCACTGGGCAGTATATTTTGGAGGCATTTTCACTGTCCATCTGCTGGTTCATGTTATTTTGGTGTCAGATTGTTTCCAGCGTGAGGAATTTGTTTCATAAACCCGGTGTTTTTATTTCCCCAGAGGCAGCACTGTCAACAATCCTATTTGTCAGTCTATATTTACAAATTGATTTAGATTTGCACATCAACATGATTCAGAATAACCTTTTACATCCAGAATCAAGCGATATATGTTTAGCACAAACAATGTCTATTAAATGCAATAAGGTACTTGTTATGCAGCTGCTGGCAGTACAGGTGATGCCAGGCAGAACAGTTCCATTGGGGTAGCCGTAATCTTTTCATCTCTAGTTTTTTAAAAAATATATTTTCTATGCTTGAAAACATCAGATTTCTAAGCAATGCTCACAAATTGATATAGTCAGACATTGAAACTACCTTATTTACTTACACATACAAACAAAAAAATCACTGGAGAAATAGCTGATACAAGTAGTACCAAAACCGTAGGCTTGAACCACTATCACGCACTGTAAAGACTCCCAGATTTGTCTGAAATCAGCGAGCTTAGACACAAGAAACAGACTTTCTGTACAGCATCAAGCTCAGAATAAGGCTAATTTACCTTGTTTCTTGGCAAGATAAAGAGACTGCACCAAATTTTCCAGTGTGATAGATTGCTATTTAACTCTCCCACATAAAGATAAGTAGGTCTTTCCAACACTGAATTGAAACTGCAGTGTAGACATACTCCAGGAAAGGGATGGTATTGTCCAAGAACTGTTTCTTTTTTATCGTTATTATTTTTCATTTCTAGCAGTTGATTTAGAAAGACATAATACTTTTCACATGTGTGACCTTCCCATATCCTCAGAAAGACAGATTGAAATGTTAAGGGATTGCTTAAATGAATTTCCTCGTGGATTATCATAGAAATCTGCAACTTTTATTTCGTTACAGAGAAATAGTGGTGAAAATTTATCTCCATATGGTAAAAAGTATTACTTGAGGTTTTTTGTATTTAGAATGAAAAAGACAGAGACATTGATAGCACTTCAAAGGCTATAGCTGCTCAAAAACAAAGAAACTCCCTGAAAATTATTGCTATAATCTATGTCCGTGTTCATGGCACTGTCAGGTACTCTCCAAGATAGTTGAGCACCACCTTAGAATAGTTTAAAATTTTGGCAGAACATGTTCTGAATACAATTATGATGCCCAGACCAGTATTTTTTGAGTTCAATGTTATCATATAATGATTACAAAAAGAAAGCTGCATTAAGTTTCAGTTCARCTCTGGCAAGTGAGCACAAATTCAATGTAACCTATAACAATGGATGTCGATGAAACAGAGAGACAGACAGACAGGGACTAGAATTCATCTCATCTAACTTTAACTGTCTAAAAATTAAGCATCTTGTCTAAACTCCTACAGCTAATGAAAACAGACAGTCAGTGCAGTAAAGGTGGCAGGGGTGGCAGTGGTTCTTCCCAGACCAATATATTACATTCAGGATAGATGGAATGAATCATCCTGCAGAAGTAACCATACTGAGTGAAAGTATCTTCAGGATTATACAGGATTAGTTTGGATGGGAACTTGATTCAAGCACCGAAATGTTGATGTTTTAGGCATCCTTTTACAGATGACAGTTACTCCACAGGACTTACAGGAAATCAAAAGYTGATCAGACGGGACACCTGAGAGCATCTCAAATGTCAGTAGAGGCAAAAGTTTAGACAAATGAACCAAGACTCTGACCGTTAAAAGACAAAATATCTAATAAGTGTCTCATAATACACTGCCAGAGCTATGTCAACATTATCTCAGATAAACAAGAAAAGATATGGATCTGGGAGCCAGAAAAAGGCTTATGTTATAAATAAGATATAATTTAGAAATTAATAATGAAAGGACAAGCCATTCCACCTTCTCTCTCTCTCTCTCTCCTTTTTTTTTTCAATTTTGCAATTTTTATGTAGAGGGTTTACAAAGGTCAGCAGATGTCTTGTTTCATCTCAGGACTCTGCTTCAGTTTGAGCCTCACTGTGCAGACAGGGATGAAGAACACTACCACAGAAGTTTTGCTATTGCCAAAACTAAGAAAGAAACAATACAAACCTAGCACACGCAAAAGCCTGCTCTGCTTTCCTATTTCTCATAAATTTGTTCTGTTTCCCCTCTTTTCCTTCTTCTGTCTTTTCTCTTCCTTTTTCATCTGCTTTCTATACTGACTGCATCATGCAGCATTTCCCTTCCAGCTTTGTCCAGGTCAAGAATGCAGGAAAACCTATACAGAAACGGGACTTAATTAGAGAAGACAGATTATCTCTCAACCTAGGGAAACGAGCTAGGATTCTGATCAAATTTAAATATAAATTTTCTAGTTCGTCAACTGAACAGCCCAAGGTCCCTGTAATCAAATTACAAAATTTATTTTGACTGCTTGATACAAAGAATCCATTCATTGCTCATTCACCAAAGATTAAAAATGAAAAGTGATCACATATATAGGAACATTGTTAACATTATGATGTCAATTTTAGATGTTACTAACAAACGATAATGTTAGGAACTTTGGGGGAATAAATTCACATACTTTTACAGAAACTGTCAGCTTACTCATCAAAAATACTAAAGCACAAGGAAGAAGTAGACTTTGAAGGAAGATTTTGCCTCRTAACAAAGCACCAATTTCCTATTCTAACCAATTTTGGTACCTAAAAAGCAAATTTCCAGAGATGTAGTCCATTCAGGTTCATTCAGGCTATTATGGTTAATTCAGCTATCGAATTAATGAGAACAGGTACCCCTAAAGTCTCCAGAGTACAAGTTGTAAACTRTTTTAGGAGCTGAAAGGGTTGCATTGCTAAATCAATTAAAACTTAATGCCTGTGATTGTCAAGCATTTCTACCACTTTTGAAAAGCAGAACATTTGATGGCCTCTTTACCCAGGAAGAAAATTCAGTCAGAACTTCAGAATAGGACAGCTCGTAGTAGAATTCAGACATCTCTCAGGCTCACCAGGGAGCTGACTTTTGCTTGCTAATTGCTTTGGTGTCCTTGATATCGTTCCTGCTGTGCTGCTTATAAGCCTCACTGATATCCTAGAAATGCCTTCTAAATGACTTCCTTATCAGTGACAAATTCTTTTAGCTCCCTGGGGGGGCAAGGAAGAGAGTTGTTTTATCCTCTTTCACCAGGATACAAAGATTACTCCTCCTTTTCCAAAAATTTACACAGGCACAATCCAAAATGCAGATATTATGGCAGACAGTTATTTCCATGCTGTTTCCTACGGTGAAAATTGTTCATTGTGGATTCAACACTGCATCTCACTAAGATCCCTTTGAGAAAATTCAGTGATAGAGTATGAAGAAAAAATATAGTAAAAAATACCTGCCTGCTATAAATAATAATTGGTTCTTTGTTTTACTCTATTTATTTAAGGGGTCGGAAAGGGACTTAACCTGAAAAGAAATACTGTGACAGAAAGATGGGCAGGGGAAGGAGGAAAGAGTGGGACAGGCAGCTGTGAGGAAGCTTAGGTGAAGAAACAGAGGGAAAAGAGGTGCATTAAAGTGAATAGTCAAGAAGGTCAAAGCAGAAAAAATCTAGTTTAAACTACAGAAGTTCTCTAAAGGACTCTGCAGCTGTTCCTCCTTAACAATCTCCTTTTGTAGTGTCCCCTGCATGTATCCAGCCTTCTCCATCCTGCTGATTCTTACAATTGTTTTAAACATTTTCTTTTTTTCCTAATGGGATGTTACTTCTTTCACGTGTATTTTTTCCCTGAATCTTTTTTACTCTCAGTGTCCTGGATTTAATCAAAAAAGACCTATGCAATCTGCTGAATGATTATGGCATTTTGTTTTCCTTTTCTTTTTTATTTATTCTTTTTTTCCTTTTCTGGTTTTCTGTAGGAATATCCATCTTTGAATTCTTCACAGAAGATATTGGAGCTCCAACTGCAGGATAGTCTACACAGTGACCCTGAAAAATACTTCCTGATTTAATAAGGATTGGAAATATAAAAACAAGCACCCAAAGTTTCACTGAAGGGTCAGAAAATGAGTTTTTAATTTTTCTTAAATCTTACACTCTGACATAATATCTATAGAAGTAGTATGTATGGTGCCTTTTGTTTTCATCTGTAATGAAAGAAGATGTTCTATATTTATCAGTGATATTTGTTGACTACAAATTATCTGTATAGCAGACAAATCTCTTCTAGGATGGCAGGTTTTCAGTGATTTAAGGTCTGGAGCTCGGGCCACTGTGGTATTTGGTAGTAACTGACAAGAAAAAAAGACTGATGCCCCAAATTGTGCCTGTTTCTCAAAAATGTATGTCACATACAGCCCTTTAAATAAACTTAAGCACTATCCATTTAGACCTTTTAGCTTCACCAAAGAAAATTTCTTTCTTCTTCCAGCATGAATTTATCCATGGCAAATGTGCAACTTTGAGGTTTTATGCCAGYGTTGTCCCTCAGCTCAAGTATCTCTTTCCTATCACGGTTCTTGACTCCCTTGATCTGATGGCCAACTCATCCTTCCATTGGCACTCTCCAGTCTCTGGAGTATGAGCTGAAGGGAGATCTCTCTTAGCTCTTTTTTGGTAAGCAACTGAGTTTGAAAAAGCAAGCATTTATCTTCAGCAGAGGTCAGCGGTGCAGTTTATTACAAAATCTGTTGTTCTAAAATTGCACCTAGCTTTTCAAAACTGCTGACCTAACCCAGGAGGCCTGATGCTCTTAAGCACTCAGAGCTGTCAGAGATGGAGAGCCGCAAACTCGGCACAGCAGCTTGGCCAGTACAATCACCACACCTCATATAGCCACATAGCTAAGTTTCCATACCCTCACTGGCATGATCTTAAACCTCTGTTTTCTCCATGTTCTCTCTGTATTACATACCACAAGATTCCCTTGTGTTTARTGTAACTTATTTGCTACTGTCAGTTTTTGGAATATCACCTTTTCTTGGTGAGTGCAAGCCTTGATGGTTGGTGTGTAGTGGGATAGTGCCAACCACATCATTTCTTTCCATTTGAGAACCTGAGTGCCTGGCAGAAAACTTATCAGGTGCCTAATTCTAGTGTTTTAAATCACTCCCTGCAGATGCCTATATCACTCCCTGCAGATGCCTATGTCTATTGAGTTGACAGTGGTTCTAGGAAGATCATTCTCTCATAGCCTAAGTTACAAATCTAAAGTTGTGTGTTGTAAATATTAACTCCTCTCCACTTGACTCTTCAAATCTCATTTTCTTTCTCAATTACTGTGAATTCTTCAAAGAAGAGCTTTTCATAAACTAGACTACTGCTCACTTAATACATCCAAAAGTTAATTGGAACATCAATGTACAGCCAGATTATAAGCTGTGGTACATGGAATTTGAAACAACGTAATATGTTTTTTCATCCTATAAATTCATCTTTATCCTATAAACTAAGCCATTTTAAGTTTCATCATAATCAGTTCCCCAAATATAGAAATATTAGGTAAAAGAGACATGATTTATAAGTCAGTAGGCAGATATAAGTATGGAAATTGTAGAGATTATCCCTCTGGTCTGAACAAGAGACCAGAAAATGCAGATCTTAAGTTAGCCTTGCAACCTCCAGAATTTGAGGTGGGCTTGAGACTCAGCTGCATGCAGAGCAGTGTGCAATCTGATCGAGGAGGGATCATGGTGGGGCACTCACCTCCCTGCTGCTTTGGCATTCAGAATCCTTTATGCAAAGTAAATTTCTTATGCCAGCTAAGTGTAGCCAAAGCAGCCAAGCTGCAGGACTCTGACATGGAGTAACTTGCTTATGCTACACATCAGAGAAAAATATAAATGACAAAATTTGCTCTGAATCCACACTAGCTTCTGAACTTGGGCCATAAAGATGTCCTTAGCTGACAGTTATACAATTCCAGGATAACTGAATTAACTGCAGCATGATTTTGGTGCAATACTTTGTAATCCAAGAAGGAACTAAATTTGCCCCGTGGACCTCTAACGCTACTGAGTTTACCAGACCAGTTTGTACAAGTGTACAAACAGCATCAAACAACAATGTACAATCTCTGGCAGATAATATGCTGCAGATATCTAATGCTATTCACCAGGAGGCCTCTAAGCCYCTTAGAGGGGAGGCTGGCGTTACTGTCAGTGTTTTAGAGGGGGAAGAAATGATTTTGTCAAAGTCAGGAAGCTAGCCTGTGGTATAAATGAGACATGATTGCAGATCTGACTCATCAATCCTCAGTGCTACCAAATGCAATATCCTCTGGGCTATGCTAGCTCTACAAACTAGCTGTTTGAGTAGACAACAATGTCTGCAAGCATTGCAGCCAGTGGTTTTTAAAAGAAAGTCTAAATAAAATATATTACAGTAATAAAACAAATTAGCAGCTGATGTCCTGAGGCGACAGTAATGAAGCCCTCACAAGCAGGCCTTTAGTAGTGGTAGTAATAGTAATCATAAGTTCAAGTTTAAGTAAGTGAGCCATTAAAAGTGGAATGCTGAAATGAACTGAACCAAATGACAAAGTAAAACATGCCCAGGGCAACGAACAGGTTTTTAATTTGTTTAACTTCCATCTCTCTGGTGTCTGCCTCTAAGAAATGATGTGACAAAAGACTCCTCACCACATTCTAGTCTGAATGCTAAATAAATTAGTAATAGCAGCAGCAACAGTATTACATACAGCCTATTCATCTCCCACAGTGCTAACATCACCAGTCCTCTCTGGCTTTACTTCTTGGTTTTCTATTATTCAGAGAAGAGAAGCTGTAAAGCAGTCATGGAGACCTTAAAATATGGTAAAGAGCTACACTTCCCATATTTTTAACTCAGWTACTATTTGTTATAACACAGGAGTCTAAGTTCAAATTCAGTGGTAAAATTCTACCGTGCTAGCCCCTTTCTGATCTTCCCGTCGTGGGGATGAACGCTGCTGGAGTGCATGCCACCTCTGCTGGGTGGGCAGCAGCAAAGGGGACCGTCCGGACCGTGGCTGCACCCACCACCCCCAGGTAGATCTGGCAGCTCCCTGGACAGCACAGAGACGTGTGTCATCGGCGCAGCTTTAAAGATGCTCTAGGATGCTTTCCGAAACTAAGTGACTCTCAAATCAGAATACCAAGAATTCAAAATTAGGTTAAAACTACACTTTTCAAATTTGCCCCAGCCTGAAGGTCCCAAAGAAYTTGTATTTCAGTTTTCTCTAAGACAAAAAAGCAAATCCTTATAATATAGTCATAACAAAATTGTTGTTTTGTTCCTATTTGCTTCCCTTTTTTTAATACAACTCTAGACTTAGTTCTTTTAATCCTGTGTTGCCTTTGTGAAAATACATTTTCTTATATACCTACATTAATGAAAAGTAGTACCAGAGAAATAAAAGTAAGAATAGTTTTAACACAGCMTTTAGAAAACTACTTTAAATATTGTAAATAGCTATTTCCATCACAGGGAAAGTGGAAGAAAGTTAAGCAGAAAATATACCATAATGGCTTTCAAGGATTTACTGAAGGCAAAAAAAAATGCATTTTATAAATCAAATTCCTTAAAAAATGCTGACTTCATTTCAAAATCATTTCCTCTACTTATCTACTGAGTTTCTGCTTGCTGTGCTAGAATTTGTACAGTGAGCTTTATATGAACTGTGAAAATGGATTTGTAATTTTTAAGCTAGCAAATCTAAACCAAAATACTAGTTCCCATTCTAAAGACAAAAACTCTACATCAACAGTTTCTGTTGTAAAAACAAAAATCAAAGCTTGAAGTCAAAATCTGAATATTACAAATATTATTAGAAAAAGGATATTATCTTTTTTTTACTTGATTTATGAGCCAGTGAGTTAGTTTCTACTTATGAAGTGCTGCATGCTGTTTCTCATGTAAATAACTTTTATAAAATCTACTGGTGCCTGGAATAAGAGGAGTTATAGAAGTAGATWTTTGAAACTCAGCATAGGGCTGATATGTTAGAGCATCTTTGCTGTATGAGTCGTCATTGTCTGTACAAGAGCTTAAGGACTATTACACCCAGTGTGATCCAGCTGTCCTTCTTCAGCTAGTGGGGAATACTGGACACACAGGGAAAAATATGAAAAAAGAGCTATACACCTCCTAGCTTTCTGGCAAGCAAGAGTAGGTTTTCTTGAGTCTGATATTGCATCCAGATTGTCATGTCAAATAGCTACTTAAAGATTTATCACTGTCTACTTACTCTTTTTCAACTGCTACTATCTCTGATCTTCATGACGTCCTGAGGCAATCAGTTTCATAGTTTAAATATAGGTGGAAAAAAATCACTTTCTTCTGTTTGTTTTAAACCTGCAATGAAGTAATTTTAATGGGTATCCCATGATACTTGGGCTGTTATGAATAGCGATTAATCATATTCCATTCACTTTCTCTGAACTATTCACAGTTTMTAGACAGTTTTCATTTCATATTTAAATAAATTAGAAGGCTAGTAGGAAAGGCTGAAGGATACCACAGTCTATATCTATACTGCAAAATTCATCCATCTCAGGAGGGAAAGAGTTGCTTGCATCCACTCTTTATCTGCACATGTTCATCCTCCCTTCAGTAGGTTGGCCCAAACTAGATAATATTTGGCTCTGAGTGCCCATTAAGCCCCATATGTTACCCCTGTGGTTCTGAGATATAATTATTATTTTGTATGTTTTTTTTTT